>NC_022020.1:52832735-52838705 GCF_000317375.1 Microtus ochrogaster
AAAAAAAAAAAAAAGAAAGAAATTTGACAATTAAAAAACTTTTTGCAATCTAATAACAACTGAATTTTTAAAGCATCATGGCCACTGATGACCTGGGACCCATCCATGAACATCATTATATTTTAGTTCCCTATTAATATCAAAAGTTAGCTAGGCATGGTGGCACACACCTTTAATCCCACTACTGGGAGGCAGATACCAGCCTGGTCTACAGAGTAAGTTCCAGGACAGCTAGCGCTTTACACAGAGAAACCCTGTCCCATTTAAAACAAAACATAACAAAACCCAAACCAAGGGCTGGAGAGATGGCTCAGTGGTTAAGAGTTCCGTCTGCTCTTCCAGAGGTCCTGAGTTCAATTCCCAGCAACCACATGGTGGCTCCAAACCATCTGTAATGAGATCTGGCTCCCTCCTCTGGCATTTGGGTATACATGGAGGCAGAAAGTTGTGTACATAATAAATAAATATATCTTTAAAAAATAAAACAACAAAAACCCAAACCAACATTATTTATTTACTCACTCACTCATTTGTTTGTTTATTTTGTGTGTGTACATAAGCCCAACACAGCCCATGCCTATTTACTTACTTACTTACTTACTTGTGTGTGTGTGAGCCCAAGCACAGCACAGAGCCCTGTCTGGAGGTCTGAGGACAGCCTTCAGGAGTTGTTCTCTCCCTCTACAATGCAGGCTCTAAAAATCTAACTCAGATCACCAGACTTGACCTGCTCACCTGACCTATCAGTGGAGCCATCTTGCTCACCTATCTCTGATACTTTTCTACCTCCCTTCAGACATGGCACAACTTGGCCATCCATTTCCATTTAAGACACACTCTCTCTCTCTCCCTTTCTCCCTCTGTCTCTGCAGATATAGGTCTCACTATTTAGCCCTAGCTGTCCCAGAGTTTCCTCTGTAGAGCAAGCTGGCCTCCAACTCAAAGAGATCTGCCTACATCCGCCTTCTGAGCAATGCTGAGATCTGGAATAAAGCTGTGCAAAACCATGCCTGGCTTTCCACATAACCCCCCCCCTTTTTTTTTAACCAATTCTCTATCAAGAATGAAAGGCTGCTAAGTAGTAGGGCATACCTCTAAGCCCAGCACACAAAAGGAATATGCCAGGAGGGCTTCTAGTATGGGGCTAGCTGGGACTACACAGTGACACCCTGACTCAAAAGAAGAAGAAAGAAAAAGGAAGAAAAAGGGAGAGGAAGGAGAGGTGAAAGGGGAGCGAAGGAAGGTGAGTTATTTGAACTATCAAAGCTATCTAGGCTGGCTTGGGGTTCAGCTCAGTGGCATAACACTTGACCAGTACATGCAAGTACGTAATCCCCAGTAGTGAAAGAGGAAAAGGATAAATAAATAAATAAGCCCACATACACATTTTTAGCTGTTTAACTTTTACTATGTTTATTACCAAGAAATAAGCCTTCTGCAATTTTCTAATTATATATTATGTTATATTAATAAATAAAAACCTAAGTTTTTGCTCTGTTTTTGAGTAAGGGGTCTCACCAGGTTACCCAACCTTGCATGGAACTCACTAGTATTCAGCCTCTAGTGCCCAAGTTCTCTAAAGATAAACAGAATGAAATAAGCACAAACCAAAAAAGAACATCAGAGTCTGAGAGCCACTAAGCTAATGAGTAGTCATTTCCCCAAGATTTAATTCTATATACAGCAGACAATAGTCCAAATGTCTCATTTCATCCACACCTCAAATGAAAGGCTACAGAAATTAAGAAACACACTTGAACAGTTTTACTACTGATGTAAAGAAGTCCTACTTCCCAGAGGACTTAAAGAAGCTAGACGAAAGAGTCAGCACATAACTAACCATCAGTTGGAAAGGCCAGCTAATAAAGAAAGAACAACAGTTTCTCCAGCAGACGGTCTTGGGGAAACTGGATATCCACATACAGGAAAAATGAAGATAGACCCTTATCTCATTCCATCAAAAAAAATTAACTGAACTTCAAAGACCTAATATGAAGAACCTCCTAAAACTCAACCACAACAAGAAGAAAAACGGCCCAATTCAAATCTGTTTAAAGGACTTAAATGGGCATCTCTACAAATGGCCCCTAATCAAGCAGTGGGCATCATCAGCCAAGTGAAGACCCCATCATTCAACATGCTTTGTCTGAAAGGAGCTGCCTCCTCTAGACAGTTCACAGAAATAGAACCACACAAAAACTCTTTGTGGAATCATACAGAACTATGGATGGTGATCAGATATAAACTTTCTCCAGCAGTCTGAAGAAATTCTCCATAGCTCATTAAGTCCATTCAAAAATCCTGTCCACAGACCTAAAAATACCTACATTCCACATTGTCAGTCTCATTTTCTGGACTTCAAAACATAGAGTTGATATTGTTTTAGAATTTATCAATCTCCAGTCAAAGGATCTTGAAATGCTTTTCACAAAAAGATGGGAAAATAACTTTGTACAATGCTGACAACATACTCTCACGTACAGTCTTATAAGCTGGACAAACACAACTCCCATTTTTACAAATTAGAACAAACAAACAATCAGAAAGGCTAAGTGGCTTTACCAGAGGCTTTAACTACACATTCAGCCTCAGAACCAAGAATCTAAGTCTCATCTCCTGCAGCACCAATGCAGTTCTGTGCTACCAGGGGAAGCAAAGGTGATTTGCATGTGTCTGAAAGAGCAAAGGAACTTGGTGGAAATTAACATGACTCTACCTGGAAAATATGTCCCACGCCACCTTAATTTCCTTGCAGTATAAATCATCATCTTCCCACCCTAACTTGCTCCTCCTGCCTTCCCCATCACCCAGATAGGAGTCTGAGAGCTTTCCAGGCTTCCTTCTTCTTCCACCTACAGATCAAAACAAAAGAGCCATGCCATGATCCATTTCTAAAGCACCAACCTGACTTTCTATTCTTACTGATCTAGTTCAAATCTTCATCACTTCAGGTCTGAAGCAGAAATATTCCAAATGGTTTATTAGCCCAAAGGCTACTAACACCTAAGGTAGTATGAAATGTCAACTGGGGTCTGTCCAATAACATTTGTAGAAGACATGTATCTATTCTTTTGCTTTGTTGAGACAGGTCTTGCTGGTAGCCCTGGTTGGCCTGGTACTCAAAATGTAGACCAGGTTAGCCTCAAACTCAAATAATACTTCTGTCTCAGCCTCCCAGAATCCTTCTGTCACAGGCATCCCAGAAGACAGGTACTCTCTACAAAGTCTGTATGTCTTTCTAAAGAGTAATCTGTTTACCCATTTTCCAGTGTAAATTCCCTATGTGCTCTCCACTGCCCATCCAACCTATAGGCACAAACAATAGTGTGGCTCTCAATGAACATGCCTTTCCAGCCTGTCTCACTCCCCACCACTCCCACACACATCCTATGCTCCAGGCACAGTGAACACCCACCACAAAGCAGACAAACAGGTTTAACCTCACATGCCAAGTCCAGATAATTGTAGTGGCTGCCTGAAGCATCCTGTTGAGAACTCAAGAGGCTGCTTATAAATTTAGCAGCAAAAAAAAAAGTCATGACCTATTAGTAAGCAGTGTTTGCTTCTAACCTGGAAAAGGGGGCACAACAAATGTCACACTTAGTGTCTCACGTGTGGCACTCTGGCTTTGGATACTATATGGAGTCCTTCCACAGTTCCAAACTTTTCTACCTACATAGTTCTGCCTATACGTCCACCATTTCACACTTCAGCCTCACAACTTCTAAACTCAGTCTCCCATTTAAAACTTGCTTGTTAAAGAGTTATGAGGCAAAGGCAGCCTCTCTCTCTCTCTCTCTCTCTCTCTCTCTCTCTCGGATCACAGTTTCTGTGTCTCTAGCCTTCTCAATTACTGTATTGCACCACAGGGTGGTAGCTTATGCACCTGCTAGCGTCTGCGTGCAGGTGTACTCTGCTCCTCTGTGAACCTTCAACATCTAACACAGTCCACCTGAAAGACATGCGAATCCTGGTGAAATGAGCAAACGGAAGGAAGCCTTCAGTGGGGATGCCTCTAACACAGTGCCGGGGTTCTCACTGGAAACCTAAGAAGCCCAGTCCAGCCAGACAACCCATGTGCCAGGCTGATTACACACTGCCATCATTGCCAACTGTACTCATCATTACCTCTCAAAAACACAACATATTGAGGAAGCATACTGGGTGCAGTAGAGAAAGTGGCAAATACGAGAAGACAATAGTCCCAATTAAAAGAAAAAAGACTAGCACAAGCAGTGTGAAAACATGTAAGACTTAAAGTTTTCAGAAGCTAAATATAGGCCCTGAGGTTGTTATTATTAAGACTATAATCCGTCAACATATCACTAATAAAAACACATGTGTGCTAAGTGGACAAATCAAACTATATATATATTTATGAAATGTAAAGTGATATTTCAATACATTCTAGAAGATCAAATATCTACACCTATTATCTTAAAATGATATCATTTCTGGGTTTGTTTTGTTTTTGCAGACAGAGTCTCACTCTGGCTTGGAACTTCCTGTATGAACTACAATGACCTCAAACTCAGAGATCAACCTGCCTCTGAAAAGTTGTTTTTTTTTTTTAATTTAGATTTCTTCAATTTTTCCACCACTGTCCTTTTCCTATGCCAGTGTTTACATATCACATATCGCATATCATTTATTTGTCATGGCTCCCTGGTCAATTCAAACCTTTTTGGTTGAGACCAGGTACTATGTAGTCCTCACTAGTCCAAAACTCACTAAGTAGACCAGGCTGGCGTCCATCTCAGAGATCTGCCTCCCCATACCTCCAAAAGTCCAGGATTAAAGGCATATGCCACCATGCCCTGCCCTGACACCTTCTGAAGAATCATTACAGTGTGTGGATGAGTATGAAAGGAACTGCGGGCGGTCCACGTGGCGCAGCATTCTAGGAAGTCAGAAGACAACTTTGTGCAGTTGGCTCTCTCTGCCACGATGTGGGTTCCAGGGATCAACTCAGACCTTTGGGCTTGTCAGCAGGTGCACTACCACCAGCCCTCATGTCACTTTGCCATTTTGTAAGACAGTATTTATACAGTCACCTACATGCCCCAGAATGGTTTTGGCTTTAAACGTTTGTGAGGTAGGCTAGAGAGATGATGGTTCAGTGGTTATGAGCACAAGCTGCTCTTTCAGAGCACCTGGGTTCAATTCCCAGCACCCATGTGGTGGCTCACAACTACATGTATCTCCAGTTCCAGGGAAACCAACACCCTTTCCTGGACTCCATGGGTACTACCTGCATGTGGTTCATAGACACATATGCAGACAAAATAGCCATACACGTAAAATAAAAATAACTCAAGTTTGCAAGGGACAATCACTTTGGAAAACTTTTACAGTATCTACTATAATACCGAACACACAACTAAGGAGCAACTGCCCTTTCAGGAATGTTACTTAACACAAATGCTACATCTTTTCACCAAAAGACATGTTCAATAGCAGCATTATTCATGTTACTGGCTATCTGAATCTCAAATGTCAATGCAGCATGGAATGAATCAACAACATGGCCACAAAGGAATGTGACACTAAAATATGAACCAACTACATATTGGTTGGTTCAACTAATATCCACAACTTTGCTCTCATATGCAGAATTCAGATGACAAAACACCCCACACACATACACACATATACATATATAAAGAAAAGACAATAAAACAGGAAGTATTTGTGGGGCTAAGGGGAGTAGTAGAGGGGACACAGGAGAAAAATGGGTTATAAATATAAGCAAAGTACAATGATAGATATGATACACATGAAAATACACATGAAACCCATTATTTTGTAAGCTAAGAATAATTTAAAAGAAGGGAAAGTAGTTTTTCATCTTGCAAATCTCCTGGAAGGATCAAGATGACATTGCATAGAACAATCTAGATAAATATAAAATTATATAAAAATACTGTCATGACAAGAAAAAATACTGTTTTATGGCATTTTAAAATATGA
>NC_022020.1:52838959-52845581 GCF_000317375.1 Microtus ochrogaster
GAGGCAGAAGCAGGAGGATCTCTGTAAATTCAAGCACAGCCTGGTCTACAAAGTGAGTTCGAGGATAGGCTCCAAAGCTACAGGGAAACCATCTTGAAAAAGAAAAAAAAAATCAAAAATCAGTAAGACAATTAATATAGAAGAGATGCAAAACAGAAAAGTTTATAAAATCCAAATTTCAGTAATCAAACTAAATGAAAACAAATCTGAACTAAAATTAAAGACTAAGGTTTCGAGATGGTAGAGGGTTCTTAGCGGCAGAGTGAATGCCAGCACGCACACAGGACTGGACATAACACTCGTAACAATACTCAAAAAAAAAACCCTCAACACTTTTAATTATATTTACTTTTTTAAGTGTCATTCTTAAACAATCATAAAGAAAGGTAAAATTATCTTTAAGAACAAAAACAACTTGGTAAACACTGTCTTGACCAACTACCAGAACTAAAATCACTGCTCCATGGGATGTCATGTGCCCAGATATGACGTAAGAAGATGAGACCTTCACTATTCTGGTATTCTTCCACTCGAACCTACAGTCCTGTCTAGTCACAAAAACACAAGCAAAGACAAGATGCGAAGAACTCCCACAGACTGGAGAGACAGGGACATGGTATGTAAATACAAGATGCACTTCCTGTTCGCTACTGGTGGCTTTTTCTTGTTCATTTTGGGTTTAGGACTCTCGCTAAGTAACCCTGGCTGGCCTACAACTTGCTATGTAGATGGGATGGTCTTGAACTAGAGCTCCACTGACCTCTACCTCCTGAGAGCTGGGATTAAAGGTGTGTACCTGCCCTACCTGAAACGTGGAGCTTTCATGTACAGATGCAGGAGACAGGGGGGACCTGTTTCTATGCTACAGAAGCTGTGACACAGAATGTTTCTGATGTGACGAATAAGCAGGGTGACTGACTGGTCTGCTGTGTTCTATTCTCTCTGGGCATGTTCTCTCAATCTCTAACTATGTAGCCCAGGCTATTCTTGAACCTTTGGCAATCCTCCTGTCTCAGCCTGTGGGATGCTGGGATTTCAGATATGTGAGTCACCATGCATGCAGAGTATACGTAGCCTATCAACATACAATCACTGGTAAATGTAGGTGGGTTTTTTTTTTTTTTTCTGTTCAGTGAAAACTCTTAAGCTAATAATTTTTCAACAGAGCTCAAACTTAAGTATCAATATTTGAACATGATGAAACCATTTACAGCCTTTCGCATAGGGAGAACTTTCTTCCCAGAACGCTGTGACTCTTTCCAGACAATCCAACACAGTAAGTATTTGAGGAGTAAATTGAAGTTGAAAGTGACATAGATTTTACCCAATCAGGTTTCACTTTGCAAATGAGCATCTGAACCTTCCCAGTACCTGGAAAGAGACTAGAGGAGTAGGAGGCTTGACATTTCAGCAGAATTAACTTTAGGGTAACTCACCACTGCATTTATATTTTGTTTCTTCTTACAACTATTCATGTTTAAACTGCGCCGGAAACCAGAATACTACAGGCACATAATGTAATTCAAGATATGTTTGTTAAACTGAACTAGTTCTGACACAAGCAACAAAGATGACTGTTTCTTACTCTTGTAATCAATAATGGATTTTGGCAGTCCGCAATTCCACCACTGACTCCCAGACATCTACCCTGGACTCATACACATATGCTCTTACACAGACAGCTGATAGCGATCAAGCTATGAACACTCAAGAAACACAGCAAGAGTGGACTGAAATATTTTGAAGCCCGTTTTGAGTGTGTCCACCTTTTCCACAAACACTGTTTCTTTAGAATCAAAGAGACCACTCTGCCCGCATTAGCGTAAACCTCCTGAGAAGCCTGACTGATCCCATCCTCTTTTCACATCCCAAACAAAGCCTGAATGTGCTCTATACCAAAAACCATCCTCAAGGGACTCCCTCATTCGTATGCGCACAAGCCTCCATTGTTGCTCCCAGGAAATCTATCTCGCTACCTCCCTTCAGGTTATTTAAAATCAAAAAGGGGCCACAATTTCTAAAATGTTCTTTATACATCTAAAACGAAAGGGATGTCAAGATTTTGGAGCCAAAGTTGAAATAGCTGAGTGCTACTTAATGGGTATTTAAATCCCAAAAGGCTGATGGGACCAGGCAGGATTCTCATCTCTAATACGACACTATGAGCATTTCTGTGACAGCTCAGACAAATAACACTTTTATCACAGAAAGAGCCAGGCTGTCCCCAAATCTCACCACCTGCAACTTTCTTTTATTTTTAGAACAACTCAGCAAAATAAAACTCTGTTTACTGCTGGACATTGTTTCCACATATACATCAAAAAATAAACAACCCAAACTGCATAGGCAAAGGGGATAAAAGAAACCTTTTATGTCTGGGTTTTTTTAAACTATCTCATACAAACCAACTACTTAGTACAGTGAGGTAAATATACAAAACAGTTACTGGAATGCTTGGAGTAAGACTGGAGTTTGTTGTTTACAAAGTTTTTCCTTTCCTTTGACATCGGAATGACCATGGTTACAGCACAAGTAAAGTCAGAAGTAGAACAGGGAACACTCTACCGTACTCAGTCCCAAACTAAATCAGAAAAGCACACGAGGGGCTCTTTCTCCTGGTGAGATTCAGTGGAGCAATACTGGTAGGCAAGACAGCAGCACCCACGGTGGCAGCCACAATGCGGGCATCACCCAGCAACTGCTAACAGCACTTCTCAGCCAGAACTACTGTGCACGGAAAAACCGACCTTTTTTTTTTCTTTTTGTTTTTAAGATTTAGTTATTTATTATGTATACAGTATTCTGCTTGCATGCATGCCTGCATGACAGAAGACACCATAGTTGGTTTTGAGCCACCATGTGGGTGCTGGGAATTGAACTCAGGACCTCTGGAAGAGCAGCCAGTGCTCTTAACCTTTCAACCATCTCTCCAGCCCTTTCTGAAGACCTTTTATTTTTTAATTAACTTTTCTTAAATTTATTTATTTTATGTGTATGAATGTTTTGCTGGCATGCATATATATGCATATGCACTGTGGGTGTGTGTTACACTTGGAGGTCAGGAGAGAGCATCAGATCCCCTGAAACAGGAGTTTTAAATGGTTCTGAGCCCCCAAGGTAGGTACTGGGAATAGAACCCAGGTCCTCCGCAAGAACAAGTGCTCTAAGTCCCTGAGTCATCTCTCCAGTACCCAGTCCAAAGATTGCCTAGGATCTAAAGATCTTTTATTGTCAAATGCTGTGGCACACACCTTTAACTCCAGCATTTGGGAGATGGAGACATAAGGATCTTTGTGAGTTCAAGGCCAGCATGGTCTTTATAGGGAGTTCCAGGACAGCCAAAGCTACATAGAGAGAGCTTATCTCAAAATAAATAAATCAGCATCTTTTATTGTCACAGTGGAAAAACAGGTTTACTGTAAACCAGTGGCAGCATCCTGGGATATTGCAGAGAGAAATAAGGCACACAAGACAGTCCAAAACAGGGAATTATTTGGCTCAAAATAGCAATGGTGTTGAGATTAAGAAACATCTGTCCTCGACATCTGTCTCAATTTTTAGTGAAGACTTACAGCAACTGGACAAAAGATACTAGGGTGGCGTGAGAGGACCACGAGACGAGGGAGAATGAATCTGTTATCATTTTACATATTACATATTAACACACTGCCTAGATTTTAAAAAGAGAGAGATTGAATCCCCACAGCATCCTGGACACTGGAAGACTCGGGGACTTTCTTGACATCATTCAGCAGGAATGGAGGGGAGTCAAACAAAATGTGTCACTTCACAAAGCTGTGACACTTAGACCTGGGCTTGAGTCAGAGAGGTCACCAGTCTGACTTGGAACACGCCGCCACTGGACTTCTCAAAACCTCGACTTGGAAAATAAATGAGCTGGGATGAAGCTCATGGCTGTAATCCCAGCACTTGGGGAGCAGGAGGATTGTCACAAGTTAAAGGTCAGTCTGGGCTATTCAAGGTAAATTACAGGCCTAAAGTAGAGATGGTGGCTCTAGCCTTTCATCCCAGCAGAAGCAGGCAAGTCTCTGAGTACAAGGCCACCCAAGGCTACATAGTGAGACAAAATAAAACAAAAAATAAAAAAAAAAGCAAGCAAGCAAGCAGTGTTTTATTACTGCCCAGTCTGATTCCCCTCAATGTGTACTCAATAAACTTGCTTCATTTCTAAAAACACAAAACAAAAACAAAACAAAAAACCTTGGGCTGGAGAGAAGGTTCAATGGTAAAGAGCTCTAGAGGGCCCGGGAATCCCAGCACCCACAGGGCAGCTCACAGCCGTCTGCAACTCCAGTTCCAGAGGATCTGGTACCCTCACAGATATGCATGTGTAGGCAAAATATCAATGCACATAAAAATAAACAAATTATAAAAAAAAAGGCTTACAGAAATTTATTCAGTACCAAGCTACTAATCACTGTTTTTTCCCTGAGAATCTGGGGCAGGCGACCGATAGTCATTACTAATCACTTATTAAAAACAAGATTTAAAGCTGGGCATGATAGCAGACATCTATATCCCAGCGCTTGGACTTGGGAAGTTGTAGGCAGGTGAGTTCAAGGCCAGACAGACTACTAAGGCTATAGGAGACCCTGTCTTAAACAAGAATCAAGAATGAATATTTAAAGACATGTATTTTCCACAGCCAAGGACCTACTCTTAAACTCCAGGAGGAAATAAACTAAAAGAACAACATTTGAAATTGGATAACCTTAGCTGGACAATGGTGGCACATGCCTTTAATCCCAGCACTTGAGAGGCAGAGGCAGGAGGATCTCTGTGAGTTCAATGCAGGCCTTGTCTACAGAGTTCCAGGACAGGCCCCAAAGCTACAGAGAAACCCTGTCTCAGGAAAAAGAAAAAAAAAAAAAAAAAAAAAGAAAATGACAGCCCAAATATTTTTTATCAAAATCTTTTCTCATGTATTTTATTCTGTTCTTTCCTCTTTCATCTCTAGCTATTTTAACCAAGAGGCCCTGAGACGCTCCTGATTATCAACTACACAGGTCAGGTTCTCTTTGTATCTGGGAGCAGAGATCATGGACTGGAATAGGAGAAAGTAGGTGGTTATAAATCCATTACGAAGTAGGGTGTGATAGCCCATGTCAATGGGTGGTGAAGGCAGAAGAATCAAGAGTCCGAGAACAGCTTCAGCCTCAGTACAGGAGACTTAGTGCCCCACAAAAAATATAAAAATAAAATAGAGGCCCGATGAGATGGCTCAGGGAGTAAAGAGCTTGCCTCACAAGCCTGGCAACCCAAGTTTGCCCTCCAGAACCCGTGCCAGGATGTTGACCCCTGACCTGGTGGCAAGTGTCCCTCACACCACGCACACAGTGATAAGTAAAAATTTGGAAGTAAGTTTTGAAAAACTCATTATAGTTCCTGGGAACATCTATTTACTGTTTCCTCTGAAGGGAGCTATAGCCATATCAGTGACGCAAAAACTAAATCATTTCAGTCTTCCAACAAAATTTATGAGAAATCACCCCAAAGAACCTATCAGTCTGATAAATATTTCTGGGATCAAGCTCCTCAACAGTTCTTGATACACCATACAACCAGGACTGTTCTTTCAGTACAACCAAAGATTCTTCTCAAGTGAGGTCGCACACTCTGTCCTCTTCAAACAGTTCGGGATGAAAACAAAGCCTCGTTGTTTGGAGAAAATTATCTTTTCATGGCATCTTCTAAATAAATTGCAACTGACTTTGCCATCTGCTATGGCCAAGTCTAAAATCAAGCAACAGATCAAATAAATTTTGAAAGGAAGAAAAAAGGGATTCAAAAGAATCATTAAAAAGCAAGCTTTAAATATCATTCAAGATACATGTGTATCAAAACATCACAAGGTATTCCGAAAATAGTGCAACATTGAGGTTTTTAATACATCACAAGGCTGGCTTTAAATAAATTAATAAAGCTATACTTATTTTAACTAAAAAAAAATGAGAACACATTCTAGTATGGCTGATAATCCTGAATTTGGAAAGATCTTCACTAAATGTCATTTTACACACTAGTCTAATTACATTTTCTACCTTAAGCATTTTGACACTTCCATCAACTTTCTAAAGGAGAAGGTGGATTGTTTTGCTATGTTTTTAATAGACTTGCTTCTCAAAGAATGAATTAGATCGAGCCGGATAGGGGAAACCTATTACCAGTGTTGCCATCAATAAAGCATGTGAGTAAGCTCCTGGTAATGTCTCACTGGTTAGGTGACAAGTCATGAAGAATGTACCCGTACTAACTAAAAGCAATTTTATCTGAACAGCCTGTTTACTTTAAAAAAAAAAAAATTAAGTCTGTACTTTTCATCCCAGTCCATTTTCACGCTCAGTACCTAGAGTCGTCATTTATTCTAATCCTCCCCGAAACAGCAGGATTCTCGGGGCTCAGCGGCTTTCCTGGCATTCCCAAGGACTCGTGACAAATTCAAAACACGGTACGAGGGGATTGCTCATTCTCGAAGATGTAATCTTCCTGACAGGACCTCCCGCGCAGCCACCGGTAAACAGCCGAGGCCGGCGGACACGCACACAGCGTCCCCGGAGCCCGGGTCCCGCAGCCCCGCCCGCTCGCCCGCCCTCCCGGGGCC
>NC_022020.1:52846192-52846833 GCF_000317375.1 Microtus ochrogaster
CGCCCCGCCCCTCCTCGCCTCGCCTTGGGGGCGCGCGGCCGAGGTCTGCCCGAAGCCTGGGGACGTCGTCCCCGGGGCTGGGAGACGCGCGGCCGAGCGCCGAGCGCGACCCGGGGGCGTTGCCCCAGCAGTGAGTGACGTGCGGCGAGGGGCGACGGCTCGGTCGCGGTCGGGGCTGTGGGTCCCGTGGGGTCCTGCTGCCAAGTCGCTGTCACTCGGTTCGTCTCGCCTCAGCTCGCTCGTAGTCCATTTAAGAACTTGAATTCAATCTGGGGCGATTTACTAAAAAGAAACGGTCACGTGAATCGCCCCCGCCTCTGGCTGCCTGGGACCTCCCCGCTTTGACCTCCCCTTGGCCCCTTGACCACTTGACACTTTGCTCATTTGCAAAATTAATTTTTAGATATATTTACCTATGTATTTATTTGGAAACAGTCTCCCCCAGTAATCCAGACTGGCCTTGAACTCGCTATTCTTCAGCTTTGGCTTCTTTTCTTTCTTTTTTTTTTTTTTTTTTTTTTTTCGAAAAAAGGTTTCTTTGTAGTTTTGGTGCCTGTCCTGGAACTAGCTCTGTAGACCAGGCTGGCCTCAACTCAACAGAGATTCACCTGCCTCTGCCTCCCGAGTGCTGGGATTAAAGG
>NC_022020.1:52846933-52847897 GCF_000317375.1 Microtus ochrogaster
AACTCAACAGAGATTCACCTGCCTCTGCCTCCCGAGTGCTGGGATTAAAGGGGTGTGCCACCACCGCCCTGCTCAGCCTTGGCTTGTTAACTGAGATTGCAAGTTATGCACTACATCGGGCTTGGGTTTCTCGTGTTTGGGAATTGTCTCCAGTCACACACGTTTGGTGTTCAGTGTGAGGGCAGCGATCTTAGGCTTGCCTCCCCGAATTCTCCGATCAGGGCCTGGGGTGCGGTGCACAGCGCTCAGAGGTTCGTTAAAGCAGCCTTTTAGAATGTTACAACAGCCTTCCTGAGGTAGTCCCCGATTAACCGTGCTCATTAACAGTTAACAGCCCAGCCTGTCATATGACTAGGAATTGGTGTCAAGAGACAAAACTAAGGGTAGTTATCCATAGAACGGTAGGGACCACCCTGAACCCGTTTAAGTGTGCAATAAAACACGCAATTCTTAAGCAATAAGTCCATCCATTGGTAGATGGTTTTGGTTGGTAGCGTGCCACCCATGCTAGTCTTCCAGATCCCTAGAGTTGTAGCATCAGCCAAGAAAGAAAATCATAGTAGGTACCATTTTGTGTGGAATGCGGGAAACTGCACGCTACAGTTATCTTATACTAGAAATCATAATGATTTGGTCATAAGTAAGATGCCACCATGCAGACAGCAGGAATTGAAAGAAAAACGAAGTTGTTAAGGGTAAGAAATGGAGACGCGATCAAGGGAAAAAGCTCCATAGGTACCTTTCGTTTTTCACTCCAAGAGAGGTAAAACAAAGCCTTCCAGTAGAATCACTTAATTCTTGGTTCATAATCTCCAACGTAAAAACGCAGTATTTAGGGCCAGCGAGGTGGCTCAGCGGGTGAGAGGACTTTGCTGCCAAGCCCAACAGACCAGAAAGCTACAGGAGAGAACCCAGTCCACGAAGCCAGTCCCTGAACTCGATGTGCATGTGTGCACACACAATG
>NC_022020.1:52848148-52852722 GCF_000317375.1 Microtus ochrogaster
AAAACTCTGAGGCAAAGCCTCTTTCCTGGTTTGTGAGACTAATGCATAGTAATACTAGAGTTACTATGATATATTATGTAATAACATTAATATGCTAATAATCCCAAATCTTGCTATTTTAAAAGTCTGGCTTTTGAAAATACAGAAGAGCTTAAAATTCTTCAAACAATGCAGGAAAACAAATGGGCCACTTTTGTGGACAACATCGCCACCTTCTGACCTAACGGAGTATTGCTGCTCACTGCCCACCAGCCAGTTTTGTCCTTTGCCTGACCCACTCAGAACACTCTAAATGGATTGATCTAAGGAGTCCATGAGCCATTCACTCAAATATGGCAGTAAACATACATTTAAATAATATAACAATTTGGGGAAGGAGGAAAGAGGTGGAAATAAGCAAAAATTTTGTTAAAACCCAAATTTTAGAATTTTTAAATTATTTATTTTTATTTTATAGGTGCTTTTGCCTGTGTGTATGTCTGTGTGAAGGTGTTGGATCCTGGACTTACAGACAGTTACGAGCTGCAATGTGGGTACTGAGAATTAAACCCAGGTCTTCTGGAAGGGCACAGTCAGTGCTCTTAACCACTGAGCCATCTCTCCAGCCCATAGAATTAGAATTTTTTTTTTTATGTAACCCAGGCTGACTTCTAATATGCTCTGTTGCCAAGGACAAACTCTTGACTGCGCACCCGTGCTTGGTTTCTGCGGGCTCAAACCCAGGGCTCCTGCATGCTAGGCAATAAATACCTCTAACAGCTCAGCTTGACCCACAACCCCCATGTGGAATATGTTTTAAATCTTGTGAAAGCTGATTTGCAACCCTAAGATTGTGTTCATTTCCTGGGTAATAATTTAAAGTATAAACATTTTGAAAGGGAAAATACCATGAATCACAAAGAGGGATTTGAGTTTGGTTTTGTTAGGGACAAATTCTGATATGTAATATAAAGTAAATGTTCTGCCTTTTGTGAGCAGACATGTAATTAAGTTGAAACAAGATGACAGCTAGAACATAGACATGCCTTCTCTACACAGAACGAGTAGGAGGAAAATCCTTAAAACCGTGTCCATATTCTAGTATATATCAACTCAGGTTGTAACTGAACACTGGACACTTTCTGTACAGAGATCTTCAGTATGTTTTGCGTTTCTGATGAGCCCCTCATTCACCATCATGAGGTTCTCTTGTAAGTGACTGCTAGCTTCTCCATGCTCCTCGTGGAGGCCCTATAACCCTGTGCCATCGTGGGCAGCTTTCTTCTTCTTATTTTCAACTCAATCTCAAAAGGTCCAAATACCTTTATGTTTATTTCACTCTAGTTGCTAGCATTTTTTTTTTACTCTGTAATTTGGGTTTCTAAAAGTGACTTTATAAACTTCAAATGTTCAAACAACCCAATCCAACATTTAAGATATCTTCAAAGCATCAGGACACCAGTAAAAGAAAAATGGCATATGCAACTCTGAATATGATCTTAGTTGTCCTTGATTTGTTTATGTTTATTTTAAAAATAGGATCCTTGAGAGTTTTTCTTAGATTTACTTATCACTTTTGTAGAATAGATGTACTTCATGCATGATGCTCTGGACACGATGCAGGCTGGGCTGCTCCGAGGCCTTTGGGGAGCATGGCCTATCTGTGCAGCCCCGACTTATCCCAGATACTCCCAGACGAGTGCCACTAAGAGGCACATTCACCTGGAAAAGTACACCAAAAGGGGAAAAAAAAATAACAGTGGTTTTTTTTTCATCTTGTAACCTCAGTGTCCAATGTCAATCATTATATTCCACATATTGTCGTGACTTTCAATGCTTCCTTTCCCCAGTTATAAAAACTAAAAGGGTAGTTATTATCCCTGTCTAACAAGTGGGAAGAGTCGGTCACAGGGCAAACTGTAGGGTTTCTAAGTAGAAGGGTGGGAGTGGGGTCCAGGCTTCCGAGCAGCTTCTTTTCTCTGGGGCTGACACTCATCCCTCCTCCTAGCAAGTCTACGCCAATAGGAAACCATTATAATTGTTTAAACTTGATATTTCAAAACACTAACTGAAACCCCAAAATGAGGCCATCCTTTCTTGATTAGTCTTTGTAAATGAATTGACACTTAGGGTTCATCACCATAGTCATTTCCCATAGTAACTGCCTTCCACGTGATCGACTTGGTCCCATTCCTATAAAAACAATTATGATTTATCATAAAGGCTAATTTATAGTTGAGAACTAATATCTTGGGCTGGACAGACAGCTCAGCAGTTAAGAGCACTTGTTGCTATTGCAGAGGACCTAACTTTGACCCCAGTAACTACACCTCTGGCCTCTACCTGCATGTATACACATGGGCACACACAAAAAAAAAAATACACATACACATACACCAATACACATACCAACCAAATGATTGGACTGTCTTCTATGCATACTTTAGAAGATAAATGTGCCATTTAAATAAATTTTGACAGTCTCATTCTGTAGCTCAGACCTACCTGAAACTTCTGTAATTCAAGGTAGCAACGCTCCTTTCTCAACCTTTGAAGTGCTGTGATTACGTGTCTAAGCCACCATATCTGACTAAAGACATATTCTCAAGCCTGGCATGGTGGCACATAACTTTAATCCCAGGTGGATTAAAGGCAAGTCGATCTCTGGGAGTTCAAGGCCAGCCAGGTCTACATTGCTAGCGCCAGAACAGCCAGGGCTACATAGAAAAACCCTGTCTTGAAAAAAAAATAGACATTCTAAAAATAATTAATGCTGAAAATACTTTTTATAAAGGATCTGGGGCTGAGTGTACTTGTCATGTTACAGAACATTCGCAGAAAAGAAAAGAAAGGCAGTATAGTGAGGGAAAAGGAAAAACGGGGTGAGAAGGGCTGAAGAGATGGCTGCTCTTCCAGAGGACCCAGCAGCGCCCACATGGCAGCTCACAGCTGTCTGTAACTCCAAGATCTTACACCCTCACACAAACATACATGCAGACAAAACACCAATGCACATAAAGTAAAAAATAAATAAATTAGAAAAAAAGAGGGTGAGGCAGAATAAAAAATAGACCATGGGGGTGCACATATAATCCCAGCACAGGAGAAGCTGAGGCAGGAGGATCTCAAGTTTGAGAGCATCTGAGCTGCATAGCAAGATTCTATCTTGAGGAAGGAGATATCACAGGACACATGGACACCGAAAACCTCTAAATAAAATAGTAGCAAAGGTGGAATAAAAGAACAAAATAGGCATTAGACAAAAATAAAAAGTAAAATGGCAGACCTAAGTACAACTACATCAGTAAAAATGAATATAATATATAATAATGAATGTGTTTTCCTTGGGGGGGTTATTAGGAATTCACTACATACCCTTCCACATGCAAAGCATGTGATCTACTTCTGAATCTAAGTCTGAATGTATCTAACAGTCCCATCAAGACACATAGACTTTCAACTGGCTTTTAAAAAAGATTCAGTTATATGTCATCTGTTTAAGATACATTTTAGATTCAAAGACTCGGATCAATTTAAAGTTTAAGAATGGAAGAGGCTATGGTCATGAAAACAACAAAACAACATTCCCGAAAATGACCCACACATTCCAAGTGAACCATTAGAAGGCCAACTGACTTTCTCTTCTCTACCTGCCCTCCCCATAAACTGGCTTTTTTTTTTAATATAAATTGAAAATCTGGTTCTAAAATTTTTGTTTGTTTGATTTTTGTATTTCGAGACAGGATTTCTCTGTAGCTTTGGAGCCTGTCCTGGAACTCGCTCTGTAGACCAGGCTGGACTCAAATTCACAGAGATCCGCCTGCCTCTGCCTCCTGAGTGTTAGGATTAAAGGTGTGCGCACACCACCTCTCAGCTTAGTTCTAAAATTTATATGGAATCTCAAGATACCCAGAATAGTCTGAGTGGTCTTGGAAAAAGAACAAGATTGTGAATCCACACTTTTCCAAGCTCAGAACTTTAAAGAAACAGTAATAAAAATGTATATGCGCAGCCAGGCAGTGGTGGTGCACGCCTTTAATCCCAGCACTCAGGAGACAGAGGCAGGCTGATCTCTGTGAGTTGGGGCTAACCTGGTCTACAAGTACTAGTGCCAGGACAGCCAGGAGAGTAACACAGAGAAACCCTGTTGCCAGGACAGCCAGGAGTGTAACACAGAGAAACCCTATCTTGAAAAACAAAAAACAAAAAAAAGTGTGTGTGCTAGGGGTGTAGCTCCATAGGTAAAGTGCAGGCATGAGGCTCTGGGTTTGATTCCACTACTACATAGAATGGACTGTGGTGGCACATGTCTGTAATCCTGGGACTCAGGAGGCTGAGTCCGGAGGACCAGAAATTCAGTCACCCTCAGTTACCAGAATGAATTTAATGCCAACCTGGTTTATGTGAGACACTGCCTCAAAAAATAACTGTCACAAACTGGGCATGGTGGTATGCCTGTAATCCTAGCACTTGGGACTGAAGCAACATCCAAGCCAGCCTGGTTTAGTTAATGAGTCCCAGGCCAATAGTGCTACATAAATGAGATTGCTTTTATATTTCTAACGTGTGATATTAGCATAATAGGAAGAGAAGTG
>NC_022020.1:52854242-52855502 GCF_000317375.1 Microtus ochrogaster
AGGCATAAGACTAGAATGGGTTTCTGAGTTTACATAATTGAAGGTTCATAACTAGTATCTTCGGATTTTTAGGTTTCAGATGGGACAGCACATGCCTGAAATCTCAGAGAATTACGAGCTCAAGGTCATCCTTGGCTACAGGGAGTTAGAGTCCACCCTGCTTCAAAAAAAAAACCTTAGTAACAACTTTCTTTTCAAATATAAGCCTGCACTTGAACTCAAACTTTATTAGGCTGTAAAAATGTGGACCTCAGGGGCTGGAGGGATGGCATGTGAAATAAACAGAAATACATGATTAATTTTTTTTTTCAAGACAGGGCTTCTTTGTGTATCTCTGACTGTCCTTGAACCAGCTCTGTAGACAGGGCTGGCCTCCAACTCACAGAGGCCTGCCTCTTGCTTCCCAAGTGCTGGAATTAAAAGAATGCAAAATTGCTGCTCAGCTCCCAATTTTAGAAGGTAAAACTTATTGCTGGGTGTGGTCACGAACAGCTGTAATTCTAACACTTGGGAGACTAAATCAGGAGGATTGCCTTGAGTTTGAGGCCAGCAATAGCTATATAAAAAGACCCTGTCTCAGAAGATTGAAAAGAGCTGGGTGGTGGTGGTGGTGGAGTCAGAGGCAGGTGGATATCTGAGTGACAGGACAACACACAGAAACCCTATTTAAAAAACAAACAGAAAAACAACAAAACAAAACAAGACCCAAAGGAACACACTAATGGTTGGCTGGTATCACAGGATCTGGAATCACAGCCTAGGAGGCAAGCCTTCAGGCAAACCTGTGAGCAGTTAGGGGAAGGGCTTGGATCCTTCTCTTTCTTGACTGTAGTTGCTACGTGATCCGTTGCTTCAAGTTCTACCACCATGATTGAGTGCAACCTTTCTCCCTTAAGTTGCTTTTGTCATGGCACTTTATCCCAGGGACAGGAAAGGTAACTAAGACACAACACACAAAATTAGCACAAGCATTCTACTGATCAATGACTTAACCATATAACCATCTTTTTTAAAATGTGCATTGGTATTTTGCCAGCAAGTCTGCCTGTCTTTATGAAGGTTTCAGGCCCCCTGTTATTGGATTTACAGACAGTTGTGAGCTGACATGTGTGTAATGGATTAATAAAAATGCAAGATTCCCGGATCCCTGGCAGCTGCAGTGGCAGAAACGCTGTAGGTCCCTGAGGGGCAACAATGGGCCATGTGGTGGCCGGCAGCTGGTCCGGGAGACATGAGGCAGCAGCAAGAGACAGAGACATG
>NC_022020.1:52855602-52867405 GCF_000317375.1 Microtus ochrogaster
GGGCCATGTGGTGGCCGGCAGCTGGTCCGGGAGACATGAGGCAGCAGCAAGAGACAGAGACATGATTGGCACACGATGCAAAGTGAGGTTGGATTTATTTGGTTATGAATGGGGAAGGGAGAGAGAGAGAGAGAGAGAGAGAGAGAGAGAGAGAGAGAGAGAGAGAGAACAGGGAGAAGAGGGGAGAGGAGATGGAAAAGAGAGCTCAGGCTGGAAGCTGAAGATCAGCCTGCCTCAGTGGACAGGGGAGGGAGTGGGCATGGCTTGTCTCTTTTTTTTCTTAAAGATTTATTTATTTATTATGTATACACTATTGTCAGTATTCTGTTTGCATGTGTGCCTACAGGCCAGAAGAGGGCACCAGATCTCCT
The DNA here is from genome assembly GCF_000317375.1 of Microtus ochrogaster. Lineage (NCBI taxonomy): Eukaryota > Metazoa > Chordata > Mammalia > Rodentia > Cricetidae > Microtus > Microtus ochrogaster. Next base: position 52,855,974 of record NC_022020.1, read on the forward strand.
TACGGATGGTTGTGAGCCACCATGTGGTTGCTGGGAATTGAACTCGGGACCTTTGAAAGAACAGTCAGTGCTCTTAACCACTGAGCCATTTCTCCAGCCCCCCATGGCTTGTCTCTTAAAGAGACAGAACAGATCATTACAATGTGGGTGTGGGGAATTTAACTCAGGTTCTCTGGAAGAGCAGTCATTGCTCTTAAACAGACTTTTATTAAGTAAAAAAAAAAAAATTATAGAATTTATAGCAAAACATGCTGAAATAAATGTATTAATATATAGGAAGGCAAGAGGCCCAACCTAATGATAAAACAGCTTTGATCTTAATACATTACGAGCAATTTTCTGTTGATGGCTTAATGTGTAATTCTGGTAACAGATTAATTCTTTAAAGTCATGCAGTTTTACAAGAGGTAAAAGTGAGGGAAGAATATTTTTAGACTTCTAAAAATAAGCTAAAGTCATTTTTTAAGTTTTAAGATGTCTTGCCAGGCAGTGGTGGCGCATGCCTTTAATCCCAGCACTTGGGAGGCAGGGGCAGGTAGATCTCTGTGAGTTCGAGGCCAACCTGGTCTACAAGAGGTAGTTCCTGGATGGGAAAGACAAAAAGAAGTCCTTTCTCCCCTCCCCAAACAGAGGAGCCTGTCCCAGAACTTTCTCTGTACACCAGGCTGGTCTAGAACTCACAGAGATCCGCCTGCCTCTTCCTCCTGAGTACTGGGATTAAAGGTGCACACCACCACCGCCCAGCCTTATTTTAGTTTTCAAGACAGTTTCTCTGTACAGCTCTGGCTGTCCTGGAACTGGCTTTATAGTCCCAGCTGGCCCTGAATTCACAGAGATTTGCCTGCCTCTGCCTCCCAAGTGCTGGCATTAAAGGTGCTCCATCACTGCCTGGCACAATATCTTTAGATTTTAATTTCAAGTAATTTCAACAAGTTTTAGACCAGTGAGGTGGCTCAGCAGGTAGAGGCACTTACTTGCTGCCAAGTCTGATGACCTGAGTCCACTCTCCAGCATGGAAGACAGCACCTACTCCTGAAAGTTCTCCTGATTTCACCTACTCTGACACCATATCACACATACATACACACACACACACAAACACACAAAGTCAATGTAAAAAAAAGTCAAATATCCAAAAACAAGTAAATAAATAAAGTTATTTTATTTGCAACAGTAGGTAATGAAAAGAATAAATAATTTGGATAGTGAACTAGCATACACTTACATCTTAAGACAACCAATGGGTAAAGAAACTAAACTAAGAAACTGCACACAGAGGCAGGCAAATCTCTGTGAGTTCCAGGCCAGCAAAGGCTACATAGTGAGAGATACTGTGGGTATAGCTCAGTGGTAGTGTTGGCCTGGCATGCAGGAAGCCCTGGGTTTCTAGTATCACAAAAACAAAACACCCTTCTGCACAGAAGAATGGACAGTCAAACTTGACAAATTCATCATTAGCTCCTTAGAGAAAGTCAAATCACTTTGTAGCTAGGAAGTGTAATAAGTATTTTCTAAAGTGCTCAATTCATTTTAATAATATCAGTAAATTATTTACACTCCCACATACTCATGTGAGACTTGTTATTAATATTTATGCTTTTGATACTACATTTTTTTTTTTTTTGAGATAGGTTTTCACTGTATAGCCCTGACTGGCCTGGAACTTGCTATGTAGACCAGGCTGGCCTCTCATGGGATTAAAAGCCTGTGCCACCATACTTGGCTCTTTTTCCTATTCTTACATCAAAGTCTTCACAAAAATTTCTGGAAAGCCTCAAATATATCCCTAATGTCATGAGTAAACCACAAAAATACTAATTCAGCAAAATATATTTTCATCTATGTAATAAATAAGCTATTACGAAGTTAACTTCTCCTAGTTTGTGTAAAATAATCTTTCATTTATGAAAAATAATGACCATTTTGATTTAACTATGGCTTAAATCACTAGACAAATCTCTTTACTTATTAATGTAAACATCTTATATTCACAGTCAAACTGAGTCCCTCAAAAGAAAGTATTGTTTATTATTATACACTTAATTTATACTAAATTCAATACAAATATTTTATACTTAATTTTTAAATACATACATGATATTTTAAAACGTTACCAGTCAGATCTATACAAAACATTGACATCAAAAGTCAGAGGCTGAATTTAAATTAAGAAGCCTTCACACAGCTAGTCATATACCATTCTAATAAAACACAGGAGTAATTCTTAGGAAATGTTAGTCCTATAATACTGAGCGATATTTACAAGCAAACATGATCCAAACAGCACATGCAGATTCAGGGTAGGTAAACACTCGAACACGAACTGCCAGTCGCACCTGATCACCACGACAACAGATTATTTCTTCACAAAAAGGAGACCTATATAAAAAGAAAATGTGTTTAAAGAGAAAGTCACTGTAGACACTCCCATGTATGTATGCTGACACTCCTAGCAATGATCAGAATAATTGCCTTTCTAGATTCCTTTTGTTTGTTTTTGTTTTCCAAGGCAGGGTTTCTCTGTGTAGCTCCGGCTGTCCTGGAGCTCACTTTGTAGACCAGGCTAGCCTAGAACTCACAGAGATCTACCTGCCTTTGTCTCCTGAGAGCTTAAGTGATTAAAGGAATGTACCCGGCTGAATTCATAAATTTCTTCATTATGAATCCATAAAACCCTTACCGAAGACAAGTGGCAAATGCACGCCTTGCGTTTCTATACACAAAATGTATTGGAAACCCTTTAAATGTGTGGCCATCAGGTACAGCCCTCCTGATAGCATCTTGAAATTCTTCATTGCCTGCAGATATGCTTGTCGTTCGCTCAAATTCATATGACGCCAAAGCTGGTGATAAAAGATAGGAAAGCTGATCCTCCCAAACAGTAGTGAGGCCAAGATCCTGTAACAATTAAAATAGTGAAAAATATTAACATCTTAAAATCCAATTACAGAAAAACGTACTTTCTACTGCTTTGTTTTTCCCCAAACTTTTTCTCTGTGTAGCACTGGCTGCTCTAGAAATCACTTTGTAGACCAGGTTGGCCTCAAATTCATCTCCCAAACACTAGGATTGCAGGCATGTGCCAACTCAAGATGAGTCTGTGTGTGTGTGTGTCAGAATCTAACTTTGTAGCATTAGCTAGCCTTCAAAGATGTCCTCCAACTTACAATGATTCTCCTGCTCATGCCTCCTGAGTGCTGGGATTGCAGATATTTGTGTTTGTTTTTAGATAAATTCTCGTCATGTAGCCCTGACTGGCCTGGAACTCAGAGATTTGCCTGGTTCTGCCTCCCAAGCTTTCAGGTTTTCTTTTTAAAGAAAGGGTTTCTTCTACTTAGCCCTTGCTGTCCCAGAATTCGCTAAGTAGACCAGGCTGGCCTCCAGAGATCTGCCCACCTCAGTCTCCCAAGTGCTAGGATTAAAGGTGTGTGTCATCATGCCCAGCTGAAGAGAATTTTTTTGCATTTTACATTTTAAAAATTGTTTTTAATTAAGCTATATATTCTTCTCCATTCCCCTTCATTCTTCTTCCCTGCCCTTCTACACTCTCCCATGATCCCATGCTCCCAATTTACTTAGGATTTTTCTTTTACTTGTCTTTTTCTACTTCCTATGTAGATTAGATCAATGTATGTCTCTCTTAGGGATCTCTTTGTTGTCAAGGTTCTCTGGGATAGCACTGCTTTCATTGTGCTCCATAAATTTGGGTGTTTTGTGTGGTCATTTTTGTTGAATTTTAGGAAGTCTTTAATTATTTCCTTTATTTCTTCCTTGACCCATTGGTGATTCAGGTGAACACTGTTTAATTTCCATATGTTTGTGGGCTTTCTGAAATTAGTGTTGCTATTAAATTCTAAGTCGTGGTGATCCAAAAAGATACATGGGGTTATTTCAATTTTTTGTATTGAGAAGTTTTTTTAAGGTATCAAAATTTCTCAGTTTACTATTAATTATTCTAGGAATGAACTAATAAAAATAAGAGGACATTATTATGTTCTATTTCTTAGGAATAACTAAAAATCATTCAATACAATGATTTATCTAGCATGTATAAAGTTCAAAACTACAAAATAAATACCAATTAGACAGAATACACACAGTCATCCTAATATAGAAGACATATGAAATTATATTTTATTTAAATTGCTTGGTAAGGCTTGGAGCCCTGGGTTCAACTGCTAGAACTACATAAAACTAGGTTTGAAGGTGCACACTTGTAATCTCAATACACAGGAGGTGGATGCAGGAGGATCAGTTACAGAGAAAGTTTGAGGCCAGCCTAGGGTATAAAAAAACTATTCTGTCCCCCTTAGCCCTCAAAAAGTTTAGTAAGACAATAATGCATAAATTCACCTACAACAGGGGACAAAGTCAATAAATCAATTGAATAAATGACCCTCAAGTATTTCCTGAACAGTGATCCTAAAAGGCACTATCTTCTACACTATAAGAGATTAAAAGGTAAAGACAAGGCTGGAAAGTTGGCTCAACAGTTAAGAGCACTTGTTGCTCTTACAGAGATCCATTCCCAGCACCCACATGGTGGCTCACAATCATCTGTAACTCCAGTTCCAAGGGATCACAGCCCTTTCTGAAAGTCGTGGATACTAGGCATGCAGGCAAATACTCATACACAAAAAATAAGAAGTAAATCTAAAAAAAAATTTTTTTAAAGGTAAAGACAATATGCTACCTACCAGCTGACAGAAAACTTAAAACACACATTTCTATGAATGCTCAAGACAATTATGATTTCATCTGTAAACACAGTGAACTACTGATATACAAACTAAGCAAAAACCTTTAGGTACAAATATCAAAAACGTCTTACAATTCTAAATATTTTCATTCTGTGATTACTGACCATGACAGTCTCCTGTCATCCACTCAGGGTTCTAGCTGTTGTAAAGGAGTCCCAAAGGCCTGAATCAACTTAACCCTTTCCCTGCACAGTCCCCTAATGGGTTACAGGTGCTACTGACTTTAGCTAATGACACGGATTTCAGCTACAAGTCAATGGGAAATGATACCTTCATTCTGACCTTAACTTATATTTCCCTGATTACTAACAGGTGCAGATTAGCTATGTCAGTTCTCATTCACAATACCAGAACACCACGGTGAAACCACAGGAATGTGTTGAAAACAAGCTTATAGTACAATAAAACATTGTCCTCATCTGTTCAATTACCAGGCAACGTGAGAGAAGGAGAAAACAAGGAGGGACTTTCATCTGAGCTGTGTAATTAAGGAGTCTCCCTATCAGCTCCATGCTGGAAACAGTGAATGCTTTATGAGCTGATGAGCCAGGAGTATGCTAGGCCAAGGCTATCAGTGATTGGGAGTCCAGGAATATAATGAACCAGTTTGCCTCTGACAGCTTTAGGAAAATAAGGAAAGTTTCTCCAAGAACAGGATTCTAAAAACACCGAAGGTACACTAGAAATACATCTTTTCTAGAAATTTTAGATTTCAGTCCCTTGTTGACTGTGAGTCATAAACAACTTACTACTCTAAGGCTTTGGTCTCCTAACAGTTTCTTTTAATAAATGTCCAAGTGTCAAGTTTGGGCAGTGTATGTGTGTATGCACATGTGTGCGCGTGCAATCCTGGGGACTTTGTACATGCTAACAAACACTCTACCATTGGACTACAACGCCTAGCTTAAGGTAAATTCTTAAAATATGTTAATCTCACTAGTAGTGGTGCACTAGGAGGAAGAGGTGGGCTCTCTGGGTTCAAGGACAGTTTGGTCTACAGGATGAGTTCCAGGCCAGTTAGAGCAAGAAAGTGACATTCTGTCTCAAAATAAATAAATTAATTAATTTTAAAAAACATAAACATGCTAATTTTATCCTTTTAATCAGTGCCATCTTGTCTTTAACGCCCTTTTAAAGGATATCTACATGGCTAATAAACAAGACATATGATCCTATTATTAAATGAATACAAATTAAAGCTGAAATGAGGATATAATTTTATGTCAACCCACGTGGAAGACAGTAAACAAGAACAGAGCTGGAGAGGTCACTCAATAGTTATAAGTATTTGTGGTTCTTCTGGAAGACCGAGTTTCAATTCCTAGAGTTCATGTGGCAGTTTACAGCCCCCTGTTAACTCTGATGGGAATCCAATGCCTTCTTTTGATCGCTGCGCACACCTCTGGTGTACATACATACATGCAGACAAAAACTGTCACATAAAATATATAAACCTTAAAAAGAAAAAAGCCTAGGGGTGGAGACAAAAGGAAATTAACAAAACTTTTTAAAAATGTATTAACTGAAGAAACCATTTCACAAAGAGGAAATCCAAACAGTGACATTCAACTACAGTCTGACTGAAGAATGTGAACAAATCTCTAATTCTTCAATCTAGGAGGAAGTAATAACTTTGAAGGTTTGGTAGATTTGTCGGATTCCAGAGAAATGGAGTGATAGACAGTGAGCCCCTGGACATGGGTTCTAGGATCTGAACCAGAGTCCTCTGGAACAGCAAGAAATGTAGCTACTACCCTATCTTTCCATTTGGCAATTTTTAAGTCTCACAACTATGTCCTATAATTTCCACCACAATAATTTTCATAAAAACAGTACTAGAATAATGAGTGACTACTGGTATTGAACACACTTAAGGAAAAAAAAGTTGGGATAGATGGGTCAGTGGTTAAGAGGACTTATTACTCTTGCAGAAGACCAAGTCAATTCCCAGTAACCACATGGCAGGTTGTAATTGCCCATAAATCCAGTCCCATGGGATCTAGAAAGTCACTTTGGACTGGGCACCAGACATGCAAGTGCCACACATACATGCCTACAAGCAAAATACTCATATACATAAAACAATAATTCTAGCCAGGCATGGTGGCACACATCTTTAATCCCAGCATCCAGGAGGCAGAGGCAGGTGGATAATCCCAGCATCCAGGAGGCAGAGGCAGGTGGATCTCTGTGAGTTTGAGGCCGGCCTGGTCTACAGATCAAGTTCAAAGACAGACAATGCTACACAGAGAAACCCTGTCTTGAACCCCTCCCCCTCAAAAAAAAATTAGAAAAAAAAATGTAAAAACGAAAGTATGAAGCTACAACTAATTTTGTTGGTCACCTTTCTGTGCTCTGACACCAGAAGTCTCAGCTGCATTTCGATTTCATTGCTTGTGACTGAGGCGTCAATTGTGGATGCGCACAGAGGTGGGAAGGGAGGGAGAGACGTGGTAGCCCCTGGAGCACACACAGACTTAATTGCTTCTTCACTCATGGGTTTCCACTTGGACTCATCATTCAAATCAAATATGCAGGTCTCTACTGCATCCGAGGGTTGACAGTTCCCCAGGAACATCTGATGATTGAAAACACAACCAATTGTTCGATAGGGGTACAATGGTTTGGGCTGTTCAGCAAGTGGAGGTCCATCAGGATTAGCAGGCTTGTGGATGTACCTAAAAGACATCATAATTTTATACGATGAGAATTTTAAAACTACAAAGGCAATTATCATACTAAGCCACACATACACACACACAAAGTACGCTGTAATTACTTGCCAAGACTCAAGTTTGGCCTATGCTTTTGCTCTCTGCATCGTCACAATCTGATGACTCGGAGTGTTTACTCACTTGCTCATACTTGCACATGAAGAGGCCAGAGGCTGATATTGCACAGGTGTCTCTATAGCTGTCTGCTTTTTTCCCTTGTTTTTAAAGATGGGGTCTTTCCTTGAACCCAGAGCTCAGCTCTAGGCTGACTAGATGGTCTCTGCATGCCTAGGATCCTTCTGGCTCCCCACCCAACATCTGGAGATTACAGCACAGTCCACACTCGGGTTTTACGTGAGTTCTGAAGGTCTGAACTCCTGTCTGCATAGCAAGCACTCCACTGACTTATCTCCCCAGCCCAGTTACTCCAACTTATCTGCATGGTAACACCTTTAGCAAACCAACATTATGGATCTCTGAGTTCGAGGCCAGTCTGGTCTACAGAGGGAGTTCCACAATAACCAAGGCTACACAGAGAAACCCTGTCTCAAAATAAACAAACAAACAGATGAAAAAAAAAAAAAGGAAGTTTATCCTAGAGAACATCATAATTGAAATAATTTAACTATACATTACTAGGTGTGACTATCCAATATATATTTCCTAATATGATAATAAAGAATATTTTAGAAGTACATAATATTTTCTTAAAGGTCATTTACTTAGTTACATTAAGTAAAAAAGTCTGTAAATTTAGAGTACCAGCCAAACAAACAAGACTTATATAATTTCAAGATGGCTCAGTGGATAGATGCTTGCTGCCAAGCCTCTTGTCCTGAGTTTGAGCTTCAGGACCCACATGGTAGAAGAAATCAGTTCTGCACATTGTCTTCTGACCCCCAACACTTTGAATCATTAAGCAAAACAAATAAATGTAAGGCCTCGGGTTTGATCCCCAGCCTTTAGTGTTTAAGAGCTTCACTGTTATCACGTATGATGTCGATGTGTGAACACGCACATGCGTTGTCAACCCAAGTGGAGCCAGAGGACGACCGTTTGGACTCAACTCACTGGTCCTGGACGTGCATTTGACTATCGCTGTAAACTTAGTTGACTAACCTGTGCCCTGTTAAACTCTCCCAAAACGTGATGGTCCCATCAGTCCCACAAGTCATAACCCATGCGTGAGGTGCCCCCTTAGCCTTGGTCCCCACACAGACAAAAGCCTCCAGTCCATATCCAAGAAGAAGGCTGCACAGCAGGTTGGCGTGGTCTTCACAATCACCCTAGAAGGTAAAGTCAAGTAAGATTAGTATGTATCCACAGCTGCATTAAATAACTAAAAACAACAATAAAAAGTTTCAAGTTTAACTATTAGTCCAATGTTAATCTGAAGCAAGGAGAAAATATGATAATGTGAAAAGATTCTAAATTACAAGAAACATTTAAAAGATAAATGGCATGAATAAGCAAGCTAAAAAATATTTCAGGAGGAAAGGTAAATAAACAAAAAAATGCTCAAATTAAGCAAATGAACTCTAACAGTACATGTATATGATTTCAGGCTGGGAAAATGCTTAGAAGAACAAGTAACGATAAAATGTTTATTATTAGGATAAAAAAAGACAAAATTTTATCTATATATTACTTATAAATTATGAAAAAATAATATATACAATGAATAAATATAAAAGATGATAAATTGAGAATAAATTATTATTTGCATCTTTAATCACATGGTGGTAATACAATAAAATACAATCTCTGAGCTCCAAGACAGCCAGGGTTACACAGAGAAACCCTGTCTCAAAAAAAAAAAACAAAATAAAGAGCCCTGGTGTCCGCTCTACCTTGCTCGCTGGAGCTGATTCCCATGGCCCCGGCCACTGAGGGCAGGCACTATCTGGATGCCATGCACAGGACAGCTCTACTTTTGGCATACGCTCCCAAAGACACAGGAATAGCTCCAGAAAACGGCACCAGGAAAGCGGAAGCAACAATTTTGCACAACAGGCTTTAGTCTGAAGTCTGAACTGTGCAACACTAGCTGATCCTAACCATGCATGCATTCATTTCCTTCTGCTCTGGACTGTGGCTATGATATTAAGCTTTAAGTTCTTGTTGCCTTGACTTCCCTGCTATGACGGACTGTAACCTTTCTCCCCAACTTACTTTCTGTCAGGGTATTTTAGCACAGTAACAGAAATAAAACTAAAAGGGTGATTAACTTGCTTTACAAAACAACTACTCATTTAAATAAAAATGTTAAACGTACATTATTCCTATTGCACTAGAAATTTTCTGAGTTTAAATATGTAAGAAGAAGCTTTAGAAACTACAGCTTGCCAATAAACATTGTCCTGAATAAATAATGTGTTTTCCAACTATTTTAAAGATGCAACCTATTCTCGGGGCAGGGGGAGCATTTTTGAGGCAGAGTTTCTTTGTGTAGCCTTGGCTATCCTAGGACTAGCTCTGTAGACAAGGTTGGCCTTGAACTCACAGAGATCCACCCCCATGCAACCGCCTCTTGAGCACTGGGACTAAAGAAGTTTGTCACCATCTTCTCCAATACTACCTATTTTTAAGTACAGTCAAGTTCTTTGAGTTTTAAGTTGTGGCAAGTAATTCTACTTATAAACAACTATGGTTGAAGGCTAAAGATAGTGGGGTAGCTAATCCCATTTTGGATCTTAGCTGTTGTATATTTAGTTGATTAGAACAACTGTCATTACTGGATTTAGGGTCAACAACAAATTTTCATATGTAAGTTGGATTTTTTTGTTTGTTTTGTTTTTTGCTTTTCAAGACAGGGTCTCTCTACATAGTCCTGGCTATCCTGAATTCACTGTGTAGACTAAGCTGGCTTCGAACTCATAGCAATCCACTTGTCTCAGCTCAGCCTCTTATGAGCCATCACCATCTGGCTTTGTAAGTTGGATTTTAATTCTATTTGGTGACTTTCATAAAACACATTTTACAACAAGAATTAGTTTGGGTTAATCAAAGGACCACGGTAGCATGAAGGAAATTTACCAACTCTAAGAAGTATAACTTAGTCAAACTTTTGTTAATTACTTGATTTTTATGACTGCTGGGTCCCTCAGGAACCTAAGAAAGGTATCTTAAGCTATCTGGTATGCACCTGATACCTTCTCCTTCTACGTCATTATGTGAATTTTAACAGATTTGACACTGATTTAATAAGTATAGTCTCATTAAATCTACCTCAAATAATTACAAAGCCAGGAGCAAACCTTTCATGTTTATGGGATGGAAAAATCCATCTAAGCATCTTTTTAGTTCTTTTATTATGAAGCTACATGAACCGAGTAAACATTAGTACATAAAATTCACTTGACACTTTTAGTTAAAGTTTAAATTTTTATGAGTTGCAATTGAGTTCTTTTTTTCACCAGATACATACCGAAAATCTAAGTCCTTCATTTGGAAGCCTTTAGAAATAAGGTGGGTAGAAAGCATTCATTAGCTGGGTTCTTGTTTTGGGGGTTTGGCAGTAAGGCACATACATGCCTTTAGTCCCAGTACTAGGGGGCAGAGGCAGGTGGATCTCCGTAAGTCCGAAGCTAGCCTGGTCTACAGAGCTAGTTCCAGGACAGTTAGGACTACATAGAGAAACCCTGTCTTAAAAACATTACAAAATAAAAAGGAAACCAAGAAAAACAAAAAACGAACCTTTCCAACTGACAGGTCAACCTCTTACTGAAATGTTTCCTCTGCTGTATGAACTGTCCTTGGTGACTGTACATGACCACCAACAAAATGACTACAAAACAGCAGCAGGGGAAGAAACTTATCTGTTCCGGTTTCACTGACAGTAAATGGTAAAAGCAGTCTTACTTGCTCACTATATTAGTAACATTTTTAGAGTTTAGAAGATTAGGAATCATCCCATACTCTAAGTTAAATTACTGAAACCATTAAAAGTATATTTTCA
>NC_022020.1:52868205-52873501 GCF_000317375.1 Microtus ochrogaster
AAATGGAATTTCATACAAAAACAAAGATGGTAGGTTTTAAGTGCTGATATGTAAATGTTACAGATAATAGTGGTAAGATTTGACTTGTTCAAGTTGGTAATATGTATGTTTTCAAGTAAATTATAAGCATGCTATAAATCAAAAATACTTATGATAATGGATATTGCTATTTGTTATGTGTATACGATACCTTGTTCCTACAGAGAAAAGCCAGCAGAGTGCACCACTGCTCCTGTTTGCCACCTCCTCCAATAACAGGGGCTCGTTCATAACCAAGAACATTGACAAATCGTGCTGCTTGCCTCGGAGTATCCAGAAGCCGTCCCGCTCGAAGTGGTTTAACATAGGAACAGACTGGTCTATTTATCCCATTTTCATCCTGGAGGAAGAAGGGGAAAATATTATCTGCAACAAGTTAGTCATCCCAAGAGTCACATCTTTCTATTACACTGTAGATAATTCCGGGCACCATTTATTGAGTGTATAACTTGCATCTAGTACTAGACTACCAAGAGTTAACTTCTTTTAAATTCTCAAAAGTGTATCTTATACTCACTTCACAAATGAAACAAACTATAGCCATTATACAATGGACCCAGGATTTTGTTTTGTTTTGTAAGACAAGAGTGTAGCCCTAGCTATCCTGGAACTCGCTCTGTAGATTGGGCTGGCCTCGAACTCAGAGATCACTTGCCTTTGCCACCTGAGTGTTGGGATCAAAGGTGTGCCCTGAAGCCAGGGTTTTTAAGGTCTAAGCTATCTGACTCCAAAGCTTGTGTTGCTCAAGAACTGCTCTGAAAAAGGGTCGGCAGGCGACTAAGGGAAGGAAAGGGTTCTAAATCTAGGATGAAGTAATCTTTCATATTAACACACACAACTTTATACCCAGGCAAAATATTAAAATATTTTTGACTGATTGAAGATAGTCAACTGAAAGTAGAATTTGAAAAACATTTTAGGAAAATATAATATATTCTAAACACAGGATGCATTTTATGATTTTATATTTTATTTTTTTTAATTTACTTTTTTGTTTTGTTTTTTCGAGACAGGGTTTCTCTGTGGCTTTGGAGCCTGTCCTGGAACTAGCTCTGTAGACCAGGCTGGTCTCGAACTCACAAAGATCCGCCTGCCTCTGCCTCCCAAGTGCTGGGATTAAAGGCGTGCGCCACCATTGCCCGGCTTATTTTATTTTATTTTTGAGACAGGGTTTCATCATGTACAGCCTTGGCTGGCCTTGAACTCACCTCCCTGCTTCTGCCTCTCAAGCATCAAGTAGAGGTGTGAGCTACCATGCCCCGAAGGGGATGCATGTTAACAATTATTCTGAATAACTACTAAGAATGCAAAGCTGTCTGACAATTGCCTACCACCATATTTTTAGAATTGGTACTAACAAAGCCTACATTTTTCTTAACACTGTGATTACTAATATAGCAAAGTGAAGGAGCCACTTGTGATTAAATTTTGGAAATGATATAAGATGCTCTGACAGGATAAAACCTAACTCAGGCAATAGAAACACTACTGCTCAATTTTTAGAAACGCTGATGCACTTCTACATAGCACCTGCCCAATACAATCCCATACCTTAGCAAGGACAATACTATGTAAAGTTAGAAGCAATTTTTCTCCTTCACGCCAATGCTAATTTAGGACTCTTATTGCCAAGCTCCCTATCTAGAAATGAAGCTATCTGTAGTCTGTTCCAATGATTAGGGAATGTAATGTACATGATTGCTATCATCTGAAACACTTATATCAAAATAATCTAACACTGCACAGAAACGACATACATAAACTATTTAATCTGTTCCTTGGAAGTTATACGTATATACTGAGTAGAAACTATACTTCAGACTAGTAAAATGGAGCATGTAATATTTCTTGAATGGGCAGCCACTGTTCCAGTGTGCCACCTGACTGCAAAGGTAAATAACTGATATCCCTTAGTGTATTGTTGCTAAGGCACAACAGGGCAGCTCAGCTGTACTAACGGCACTTTCAACCTAACATGTTCATAAACGTGAACCTGCGCTGTGAGCCAAGGTGCATCTGCAGCTGAAATTGTGCAGTTAAACACTGGTTTGGAAATATTGTTTATACACAATTAATGCACTTAGTATTGTTTTTAAAATATTATTTTTACTACTGTGTGTATGCAATGTGTGTGACCATGTGCACAGGTCAGAGAACAACTCTGTGGAGCTGGTCTTCCTTTTTACCTTTATATTCATATGAATTCTGGATTGAACTCAGGCTGCCAGTTTGCACAGCAAGTGCTTACTCACCGAGCCATCTCGATGGCATTTAGTACTGTTTTTCACTTTGTTTTGTAAAAACTAAGAAACACAATGTACATCTAGAGCCTTTGTTCTGTCTTAGGGCTATAGTTGGATATAAGCCATAAAGTATCCAAATTTTTAATCAATATTAAGTATCATAAAAAGGTATATTTCAAGTAAAAAAATGTATTATGCCATTCACGTAGCCAATAAAAGATAACTATTTTAGAAATCAACATTCATCTGGGGAATGTAAATAAGTATTTTTCAAATGCAAATTAGATATTTACATCAAACACAAGCATGAAACTTTTCTAACAATTTACAAACCTGTGCAAAAATCTTTACCAGCCGTGAATTATGTGAGGGTCGAATTTGCAAATACTCTCTCCACCACTGCTTAGCATACACCAGAAATAATCGTTCTTTCTCTGCAGTTTTCTGACGTTCTAAGGCAAGCTTGATTAAAAAAAAAAATTAAATTTTTATAAAATTTCCTAAATTACTAAAACAATCTACTGTTCTCCATTCCTGCTACCATATATGAAACTGAACTATCATCGACTTACTTGCAAACAAATCAACATTTCCTAGATTTTAGAAGCACTTCAATAATCCATACAATACTCTCTAAGTGGCCCTTTCCTGCACAGAACGCATATTTTCAAATAATAAAGCAGATCAATCACCTTCTACCATACTGAAAACTACCTGCCTGAGTATTCTGACTCTGGCCTGGTCTCATTTTCTCTTTCCCATCCATACAAGCCTTTGCTCAAGGCTGTTGCTCCCACTATCTGGAACATATAGACCCAACTTTGGAATTACTAATACTAATTAATGTTTCTTGCAGTTCAGATATCACAGTCCTAAATTGACCTCCAGTAACTATTCTAACACATATTACCCTGCAGTAATTTTTCCATTTAGCACTTTCTGTCTCTGGCATTTTGTTTACTCACTATCTCCAGACTCCTAAAAATAAGATGTTGTAAATCTACAATTCATAAACCCCTGGGTTCAATTCTCAGCTCAAAAACAACAACAAACTTTGAACCTAGACCCTCCTGTTTCAAAACAGCAACAACAAAAAATCCCAACAAAATAAATTGTAATTAAAGTAATTATTTGAGCCAGGTGATGGTGACATACACCTTTAATCCCAACACTTGACAGGCAGAGGCAGAGGCAGGGGGATAGATCTCTGAGTTCAAGAACAGCCTGGCCTACAGAGTGCATTCCAGGACAGCCGGGGTACACAGAAAGAAACATCCACTTAAAAAATAAAATAATTTGTTTATATATTATATAGCTTTATAAATAATATATACACACATACACAATAATAAAAATTTAAAGGGCTTTGGCTATAATTCAGTGGGAGAGTGCTTGTCTACAATGCATAGGGCCCTCAATTCAATCTCTAGGATAGCAAATAGGTAAATTACATTTCTTAAAGTAAAAGAGCAATAAAATTAATAAATAAAAAGACTAAAAAATAACAAGACTCTATTGCCTAGCATGTTGCCATGTCGCAATACACAGATTAATGGAGATGGGTTAATTAATATGTAGGAGTTAGCCAATAAGAAGCTAGAGCTAATGGGCCAAGCAGTGATTTAAATAACATGGTTTCTGTGTGATTATTTTAGGGCTGAGCAGCCCAGGGACAAATAAGCGGCCCCTCCAACAAAATTCGTTATATTGAATTACTAACTGCAATTCCTACCCCTGAGAACTTTTCTGACTCAATAGAGAAAAAAAATGCAATCAAAATATAGGATGAATATATCCACATTAACCATATACAGGAGAGAGAGAGAGAGAATAAAGTGGTGGAAGAAGAATAGTATGGTGGGATATGAAAGGAATGTCTGCCTCTTACAGAGACTGAGATAAATAGGACCGTCTTATAGGTCACGTAACTATATAAAAGCATATACATATATATATATATTTTTTTAATAGGATTTCTCTGTGTAGCCTTGGCTATCCTGGAACTTGAACTCAGAGATCCACCTGTCTCTGCTTCTTGAGTGATGGGATTAAAGACATGCGCTACCATGCACAATGTAAAGTCATATCTCAGATAAGAAAACAATTGCTCGGATTCAAATATTGTTTTCCTTAGAGCAATGTGCCCATGGCTCTAACCTTTTAACTCTGTAACTGAAGGAAGCTGGCAGCTGGCATAAGTGCTTCAAGAGCAGGATGTGCCTACTTTGAAATTAAGTTAAGTTTGCAAAAAGCTGAACTCTAAGTCTAGAATGAGATTATGCAGGGGATGAGAAAATGTGTTTGGGGAAGCATAAAGGGGAACAAGGGGGCTCTTATAATGACTACGACGTAATTCTTAGTAGTCAAAAATAGAAACTAATAATAAAACTGTTTATGTAAGCCTGGCGAAACAAGCTGTTAAAGTATAAATAAAAACAGCTCAAAGTTGTGCAGCCATCTGGTGATCAAATTTTTCCTTGCACCCCTTCCCATATCAGGACCTGAACTTGAGCCAAGGCTGGATTCCAGTAGGAGAGAAAGTCTCCAAGCGTTCTACAGAGGATTACACAGAAACCAAGCTCTCTGGAAATGTCTATGAAATGAGGGAGGCTCAGCAGGCAAAGGTATCTATCTACCCACAAAAGCCTAATAACCTCAGCTTGACGCCTGGGGTGCACATGGTGGAATGGCGGCACCCACGCCTGAAAGTTATACAATAGCACAGCACACATATACCCACCCACTCCCAATGCACAGAAAACACAAGCAAATGCAATAAAACTTTTTAAAATACCGCCCCACGATGCTCCTCCTATGTCCTTCAACTTTGTGTCTCTCCCCCATCACACTTGAGGTCCTACAGTTTGATCAACCCGGGGCCTCGTATATGCTTAGCAAACACTACTACTGCTTCACCAGTCCAAGCTTTAAAATTCTTTTCCCATCCCTTTCGGCAAAGTTTTAGTACAAATCTAAACAGGAATGATATATATATATATATATTTTTTTTTTTT
>NC_022020.1:52874422-52876094 GCF_000317375.1 Microtus ochrogaster
CTTACTCACTGAGCCATCAAGCTAGCCCCACATTCAACTTGTATGGATAAGTTGTAACACCAATGCAGTTCCACAATATGGTATAGATAAAACATTAGTAGGTCTTTGTTAGCTCATAATGTATGTTTTATGAGCTAACATATATTAAAAGTAGGCAGTAAGCAAAAGAAGGAAATAATAAGATAATGTACAACCTCTGCCTTGTATTATTCATTGTTACTGACAATGAACAAGTTATCACCTTTCAAATGTTACCTCTCCACTGTAAGGGACTAGAGGAACATCTACTCATTCATCAATAACCATTGATATGAAGGTGGCACGATGGTATAGCCAATAATCGTAGCATGAGGCAGGCCAACTGTTCTATATAGGGAACTCAAGGACAACCTAGGATACACTGTGAGATTCCATCTACAAACAAAACCAAAATAACCTGTAACCTCCCCGCAAGAACCACTGTAGTGAAGGTGATGTACTGTACTCTGGGGTACAGACAAAAGAAGCTTATGCAAACATATTTATGTGTTTAAAAAAATCCTGTTTTTTTAAACCTCATATTTATTTAACAAAAAAAAAAGTTGAACCTCCAAAATTTTTATTCATTTTCCAATGGAAAAAAAAATTCCTTTGGATAAACCAGACTGACTCTGAAGAACTATGGTGGCATTATTCTTCCTGATTATTTCCTAAGAAAACTCAGTACTGAAATTCTCATGAAGGCCTGTTTTAAGGTCTCCTGTAAAGCCCTTCACACGACATAAAATGTATTTACAGACAATCAGTATTTATAAAAAGGTGAGAGTGCAACTAATCATCATACCTACACCCATAAGTTCCACAGTCAGACTGGTCACTCCATTTTCTGAGCCCAAAACTGATCTCCATTCCAGAAAATAGGAAGCCACTAGCGTGGTCTCACCAAATATGTCTGTTTTGATCAGCACCATATGAATTGGATCACTTATCGATAACATTGTTGTTGAATCAGCCATTCTAGTTCCATCACCTAGCAACACAAACCAAAGAAAAAATACACTATATTACATATTACTTAGGAACACAGAATCATTTCACAAGCTGAGGATGTAGCTAAGTGGTAGTGATTGCCTAGCACGCCCAAGGCCTTGAATTCCATACTCAACACCAAGTGTACATGTGTGCACACAAGAGCACTCAGGTACTCACACACACAAACAAACACACACACACACACACACACACACACACACTTTTACTGAAAAGTATACCAAATAATCTTACATACAATGAAATAATTTGGTGATATCTCTGAAAGTATGCCAGGATCGGGGGAAAATACCATGCCATTTCTGTGACTGATGTTTGACAGGACAGAATAGGACGAGTTATTTAGAAGTTATTTAGTTATGTTACAGACAGTAGTCAGTGCTTTGTGACCCATGAAAAGTCTATTCTTCAAAAGAATGTATTACATTATATGGCACTACAGAAGAAAAGGCCATCAGCTAGGTGAGGTGGCACACACCTTCATTCCCAGCACTCTGGAAGTAGAGGTGAGAGAATCTGTGAGTTCAAGACCAGCCAGTGCTACACAGTGAGATCCATCTCAAAAAAATACATACACACAGGGCTGGAGAGATGGCTCAGAGGTTAAGAGCACTGGCTGCTCTTCCAGAGGTCCTGAGTTCAA
>NC_022020.1:52877099-52886192 GCF_000317375.1 Microtus ochrogaster
TAGGTTTTTGTTTTTTTTTTTTTTGGTTTTTCAAGACAGAGTTTCTCTGTGTAGTCCTGGTTGTCCTTGGAACTCTAGACCAGGCTGACCTCAAACTCAAAGATCCACCTCCATCCCAAAGGCTGGGTTTAAATGCTTGCCACTAGGCTGTCCTCCCTATAAAATGTGAATGGCCTACAGAGTGAGTTCTACAATAGCCAGTCTACACAGAGAAATCCTACACTGAAAACAACAACAACAACAAAAATTTTATAGGAAGAAATAATAAGAAAATCACAAAGGACTTGGCTATAGCTCAATTTGTAGAGTTCTTGACTATTATGGTTAAGGCCTTAGGTTTGTCTTCAGCATCACTGGGCAGACAGATAGCAGTGAGTTCAAGGCCAACCTGGTCTACATACAAAGTGAGTTCCAAGACAGCAAGAATTGTCATACAGAGAAAACCTGTCTCAAAAAACCAAAAACTTTGAGGCATCTTTAAAAGGCATTAAATTATTTAGGCAGACTTCTGCAGTTTTGATTGCTTTATGACTTTAGGTTGATGAGTAAAATATATCTAATACATTGATACATTGTATAAACTTTGACTCTTTTTTTAAAGATTTATTTGTTTACTATGTATACAGTGTTCTGCCTGCAGGCCTGAAGAGGGCACCAGATCTCATTACAGATGGTTGTGAGACACCATGTGGTTGCTGGGAACTGAATTCAGGACCTCTGGAAGAGCGGCAATGCTCTTACCCTCTGAGCCATCTCTCCAGTCCAACTTTGACTTTCTTTATGTTTTGTGTTTTTGAGACATGGTCTCACTATTGTAGCCCAGGCTGACCTCCAACTTGAAATCCTCCTGACTGAGCTTACCCTGCTGCTTAAAACTCCCAAGTGTTAGGAGATTATAAACATGAACTACCACAACCAGATTCAAACTTTAAATTACAAAACTAGTCTGGTAACACACTTGCAAGTCCAGTACTTGAAGGTACAAAAGACTATGTACACAACAGATACGAGCAATTAACTTAAACCAAAAACTAGAGATACTTATCTATCATAATCAATCTCTCTTCTCCCCCACCCCACAAGGTCTGTCTCGCTATGGAACGCATTGATCTAACTGTCCCTGTGCTGAGAGCTGGGATTAAAAGTTGAGCCATCAGGCCGGGTTGACAATCTCTCTATAGCAGAAGCCGTTGCAGTTGTTCTGCAATAAAAAGCAAACAAATGTAGCTAGGTATCTTTACAGTTTCTTACCTAAACTTTCTCTGTGAACTTCAAGCAAAAAGCCATCATGGAAATCAGGTTCACAAGCACATGGAACAGGTTTTGAACGAAAGCGCTGGTTCCGATAATGTAAACATAAAGTAAAAGTTGAACAAACTTGTCCTGGTAAAGGCTCCGGTTCTTGCAGATGTTCCAAGAAAGCTTTTCCACCCAAAACCTGAAGGTAAAGATACCTCCGTGTTGGATCAATATTAGCTGCAAAGTGTAGCAACATATGAGGAAACTGCCAATAACTGAATGAACGTGATCAAGACATTAGAAACACGTGACAGAAATAAAGTCTTTGACATAAATAAATCGCCAAATTTACGATGTAGCAGAATCATTTGTGTTATGGTAAGGAGAAATCTATGATATTCTTTACTGAGTTTAAAGTTTCGATATGACTGAGAGAATCAAAGCCAAGGTCAGGTGTATCTTTGCTTTTTAGCTGTTTATTAAGCATATATAATCACCTCCACAAACTGAGATCATTATCAACTTAGTAACTGTATTTGTCAAATAATTATTTCACCACTAAAAAAGCAAGCACATATAGTTTTCATCCTTTGTTTTCGGGATAGGGTCTCTCTGTGTATCCCTGACTGTCCTGAAACTCCTGAAACTCACTATATACACCTGGCCTCAAACTCACAGATATCCACCTGCCTCTGCCTCCCAAATGCCGGAATTGGTATACTACCAGTTCTTATAAAATGTATCATTAAGACATAATACATCAATGTTCCTTATTTTGGTTCAACAGTACTGTGTATCATATACTTTATACAAAATGGTATCTAAGTTTTAGGTAAACTAAGTACTTCATTTTGAAAAGAAAAACTTGAAACCAAATGCCAAACACTACAGCATATCCATTACCAACCATAACCAAGTTTATGTTAAAAATATTTATGTATATACATACTTTTTTTTAATGTTGATTGCTTATCAAAAGCAACAGTTTGCTTTGGAGAAGAGAGTTCTTGATCAACACTCTCCTAGAAAAGCAAAGAAAAATACAAATTAGAAAATAAGAATTCTGGTTAAGATGGCAGTGGCAGAACAAAACACCATAAGATCAGGCTCCTTCATAAAGAAGAGCAAGAGATTAGATCATACTGCCTCCAAAAGTAAAACCATACAGATTGGAAACAAATCAAAGCCTTTTTTTCCTAGCCTAATTAAAATTAAAATAGCTGCATAAGGGGCTGGAGAGATGACTCAGAGGTTAAGAACACTGGCTGCCCGTCCAGAAGTCCTGAGTTCAATTTTCAGCAACCATATTTGGCTCTCAACCATCTATAATGTGATCTGGTGCTTTCTTCTGCAGAACACTGTATACATAATAAACAAATTTAAAAAAAATAGCTGCATAAAAGACATCTAAATGGTAAAAGTCTAAAATGAAGGAATTCAATTGTCTTAATTTAAACCTTGCCATTCACAATTTTCTTTTAAAAAGTTTTTGTTGTTGTAGTTTTGCGAGTGGTTTTTTTTCTTTATAGCTCTGGTTTTCCTGCGGGGTCTCTATGAAGATCAGACTGGCCTCCAACTGACAGAGATCTGTCTACCTCCTGAGTGATGGAGCTAATAAAGGTGTGCATCACCAAGCCTGGCCTTAAAAACAAACCGTTACCTTAAATAAGGCTAAGCTTCCTTTAAATCCTATGTAACATTTGGCTTCCAAGAACAGAGGCATGCACTATTTCTCCCAGCACTTAGGAGACAGAGGTAAGTGGATCCCTGAGTTCAAGGCCAGCCTTGTCTACTTAGTAGGTTCCAGGACAGTCAGAGTTATATAGTGAGACAATGTCTCAAAAAAAAGGTGGGGGGCGCTGGAGAGATGGCTCAGAGGTTAAGAGCATTGCCTGCTCTTCCAAAGGTCCTGAGTTCAAGTCCCAGCAACCACATGATGGCTCACAACCATCTGTAATGGGGTCTGGTGCCCTCTTCTGGCCTGTAGGCATACACACAGACAGAATATTAAATATTGTATACATAATAAATAAATAAATATATTTAAAAAAAAAGAAAAAATAATCCAAAAACATTCCACAAGGAATTAATTTTTTAAAAAGTAGCATTCGGCCACCTGATGGCGGTACATACCTTTAATTCCAGGACTTGGAAGGCAGAGGCACGCAGCTCTCCCTGTTCAAGGCCAGCCTGGTCTACTGAGCAAGTTCAAAGACAGCCAGAATTACAGAGAAACCTTGTCTTGAAAAACAAAACAAAAACAAACAAACAAACAAAAATATAAAAAGTAACATTCGTGAAGCAGAGGCTGTTAATAGGTCAGTTTTTAGAACAAACCTCAAAACCCAAAAGATGACAGTGTATTAATGTACCCAATTCTCTCGGGTATGAGTCCATCCTATTTTTAATAGGATATTATTCCTGTATTGAGGCCACAGTTTCTCATTATTGCCTCATTTTCAAAATAAGGCCTACTTACTGAGTGCACCAGGATACATCCCACTACCGACCTACTTGTACAGAGATTTGAGGGGGTTATGTAGTCAGTTCGTTTCTTAAGGAATTTTCTAAGTGTATCTGTTTTAAAAACAGACCTAACTGAATAAATGACAGATCCACAGAGTAACAGGAGGAGTTTCTGCCACTTCAGAGAAAGGAAGATGTGTACTCCTCCCATCCCATCAGCACTATCTGCCAACTCATGGTGGGGCCCACTTAAAACCTTAGAAAAGGAGCTGGGCTGTCACAGCACACGCCTCTATTTCCAGCAATCAGGATCTGAGTTCAAGGCTAGCCTGGACTACATAGCAAATTTCAGGGTAGCTAGTGGTACACAAAGAAATCCTGCCTGGAAAAAAAAAAAGCAACAACAAAACACCCAAAGAAAGAATATTACAGGAGCTGACTCAGTGGTTTGGAGCCCTGGTTGCTCTCACAGAAGACCTGGGTTCAATTCCTAACACCCCGAGGGTGTTCACTCCATTTCTGTAAAGCCCTCTCAGACCACCGTGGGCACCAGGCAGGCAAGTGGTACAGACTCACATGTGGGAAAAACAACCACACAAACAAGTCTTTTTAAAAAACTAAGAAAACTGGAAGGGTAGTGGTAGCGTATGCCCTTTATCCAGCACACGGAGGCAGAGGCCAGACTGGTCTACAGATCGAGTTCCAGGACAGCCAGGACTACAAAGATAAACCCTGGGTCGAAAAACAAAAACAAAAAAAAAACCCTGAGAAAAATTGCTATTACTAGACAGAATGAACTTACAGTACTTTTACAAAAGAAGAGCCCCAAGTATGGGCCCTATAAGCAAATATTAATACTTTCAATGTGTTTGCCTAGAAAACTACTCACAGGCACAAAGTTAAGTTCTTTCATCACATCATCAATGATTCCTCGACGTCTAAGAGCTTTGATCAGATCTTCTGTTGATAAATGTTGTTGATCAGGTGCCAATTCTTCTCGTATAGTCTCGGCAAGAATTTCTCTGATTCTGCCATGGACATCCATCTGTGGAGAGAACACACATTACAATTTACAGCATTATAAAGCAGTTAAATACGCTTCTGGAGTTTGAGGCTTCTAAAACTACCGGCAAATGCCAATAAAAGCAAGCTTTTAAGATGTGCAACTTTTGAGCAAGATATTAGAAGCAATCTGAACCGGTTATAAACTGACTTTATTGCTGGTTGCCCACAAATAATTCAATGAAAACAAATCTTTAGAAAAGGAGTGGAGATTCAGAAGCAAAAGAACACAAACCTGGAAGGAGGCAGAACCGAAAGCGACCGCTTATTCAACTTGCAACTCTAAACTTATTTGCCACTCTGTTTCCTTGCCTGGACTATGGAAAAGCGAGACTGTCTAGAGGATTCGACAAAAGAAGCTAGCGACTCGGCACACAGCCTGGCGCACGAACGCACCATAAAGAGGCTTTATTACTTCAGCTTACAGGCAGCCGCCGAGCGCCGCTGGCTGAAACTCGCGCTTCTTTCTCCACGTCTCCCAGCTTCGTATCGCAGAGTGGGGGCTTCCTGCCTTAAAGTAACCCTGACTTCTCGCCTCTCCATGAATTTGAGGAAACCACCAGCGATTGCCTCCGTCCACAAGCCGGCTGCAGAGCCCTCAGCGCTCCCTGCGCGTCTCCCACCCGGCAGATGCTGGCCCGCCCCGGCTCGGGTCCCCACCGAGCGCCCGGAACCGAGCTCGGGGCCGGTCCGCCCGCGCTCCTCACCTTGCTCAGCTGCTGGTGGATGAGCTGCTTCAGCTCCGAGGCTTTCTCCGGGGGCAGCGACATGCCGACTCTGGCGCCTCGCGGCCGCCTCAGACAATGCAAGCGCGAAGCCCGTCGTCCCGAACACTCAGCATCAGTGGCGGGCGGAGCACTAAGCGGCGCGGCGGCGCGATCGCGTCAGACCGGGCAGGGCGGGAACCCGGCTGCCGCGGCGCCACAACGAACTGTTTTCAAACGGTGCGGACTGACAGACACCGGGGCTGTCCTCCGAGCTGCCTAATCGGCGCAGTCCACCGCGCCACCGCCTCAGGGATTTCCCGCCCCCCACGCGCGGTCCCCACGTCCTCGTGTGTCGGTCCCACACCTGCGGCCCGGGAAAGGTAGCCGGCCGCGCGCTGGAGGCCTCTTTCCGCGCTACGCTCAGGCAGAGCGACGGCCGTCCGAAGGACCCGAAGGACCCCGGCGGGTCACGTGTTCCGCCGCCTGCGCTCCGGTCTGTGCTCGTGCTCCTGCTATTTTTCCGCCCCTCGTAATCATGTTCGTTCCCTGCGGGGAGTCGGTCCCCGACCTAACGAACTTCACACTCCTGATGGTGAGTCTCCACTTGAGTTTGGCGCTGTCGCCATCCCGACCCGGGAAACGCCACCTGGTTTTAGGAGAACCGGGCTCTTGTTGCTGCTTCTGGAGGTTGTCGCTGTCAGCGCCATCAAAACTAGCCTGCTTGCTGTAGCTTTCGTTGTCTGTCGACTGTAATGTTTGTAGATTGCAGATGCGTGGCACATAAGTAGCGTGGGGAAAATCCTTAGGTTTTATCCGTAAAAGTCTCTTTTTCAGGTAGTTTGGGTCTAGCTGATCTAGACCATCAATTGCAGTAACTTAGCTAACGGGCAGTTGTAGAATTGTCCTGGTTTAGTCATTTTTGATACGCATTCTGTTACAGTGACTGTTAGAAGAGATGCTTGTCATCGAAGTTTACAATGTAGTTAGAAACAAATGTACATCAGTAAAAGCAATAAATAAGAAGACGGAAGGTTGTAAAAGATACAGAAATGAGATCGTGGACCGGAGAAAGGCCGAGAGTGCTTTGAACAAGTCTGTGTTCCCAGCACTCCAAGACTGAGGCTGGAAGGCGTCTACAGAACATCCTGAAGGAGGGTGACCTTTCCTGAATAAATAAACCAACCAGAACAACAAAAAGCGAGGGTTAAGGAGCTAGAGAAATGGCTCACTTATTAGAACCTGTAGGGTTCTTGCAGAGAATGGAGTTCAGTTACAGGCTCACAGTGGCACATAACTGCAACTCTAGGAGCCCTGACACTCTTGGGGCTCCCTCGGGTAGCTGAGCTCACATGTATATGTACTCACAGACAGACGCATCATTTAAAATTGTTTTTAAATTTTGAAACGTTGACTGGAGAAACACAAGGGGCTTTTGATTTCTTAGACAAACCGGTGACTAAAAAGATGGGGCTAAGAGTGCCCTGAAAAATGGGTGCCTTTTAGGCAAAACCAAGGCGCATATGCCTAGAAAACTGCAAAAAATTTAGAGTGCGATGTGGAGAGAGTAGGCTTGAGGCCCAGTGACCTAAAAGGGCCCAGAGGAGAATGTAGCGTTTGCTATAAAAGGAGAGACAGAGATCTCTTATGTTTCAAGCAAGTAAGGCTTTACAAAGTGTTCGTTTGGGAGTGGCACCATTACTAGGTGGTCAAAGGGGGTAAGCAAGTTACTAATGAAATGTTGCAGAATGCTGTTTGCTGGGTGGTCACATAACTGGGAGAAGTGGAGGTAGAGACTTGACCTCAACCTGTGGGTCAAGTCCCACCCCTTTTTGGTGTTGAACTGCCCATAAGGGCCTAAGATTATCTGAAAACACAGATGTTTATGTGACGATTCATAACAGTAACAAAATTACAAAGCAGCAGTGAAAATGATGGAATGGTGTAGAAGGGGGCAGCATAGGAGGGTTGAGAACCAGTGAGGTAGGGCATATGTGTTCATGTATTGGAGATAAAGTTCCTGCCTACTCTGTAGTGGACCACTGCGAGAGCATTTTAGCTTTCCAGAGGCCTGAGAAGTGGTTTGGCAATGAAGGTACTATGGCATCAAAAGTACACTTTTTTTTTTTTTAATTTTAAGAATTCCTATTAGGATGGTGATGGCACAAGCCTTTAATCTCAACATTCAGAAGGCAGATCTCTGAGTTCACGGTCAGCCTGATCAATGTGTTGCATTCCAGGGCTACCCAGAGAGACCCTGTCTCAAAAAACCAAAGAAAATTGTTTTGAAAGTTAAAGGGGGAGGGGCTGGAGAGATGGCTCTTTAAGATGGCTGCTCTTCTAGAGAACCTGGGTTCAATTCCCAGCACCCACATGGCAGCTCACAAATGTCCGTGATTCTAGTCACAGAGGACGTGACTCCAGTGGCAAAACATCACTGCTCATAAAATCAAAAATAAATTTTGCAAAGGAATAAAAGTACTGTCGTATGTTTATATACCAGTGGGCATAATCCAGTAGTATAATAAGACTGATGGTTGTACCCAAAAGTAGCAAAATCCTTAAGGAAATTACAGGAAGTAACTAGAAGTCTGGGTCAAAATCCCAGCGAGAGTGGAAAAGTAACCAGGGAAGACTGCCATTCAAAAGTAACCAGGGAAGACTGCCATTCAAAAGAAGGCAATGGCTGAAAGCGTGCAGAAGATAGGGAGCCCTCAGCCGTGGACTGAGGAAGGATCACAGTTGTGTTCCTTGCCTTGGGACACGTACATAGACTGTTATCTATGTTTAAAAATATAACAAACAGCTTCAGAAGATGACTCAGTGAGAGCTCTTATAGCTCAATCTTGAGGATCTTGCATCACTGGCACTCACATAAAAACTGTGGCTTTGTTGGCCTGTAACCCCAGCACCATGGAGGGCAGAGATAGAAGGATCACTGAGCCTTCCTGGCCACCAGCCAGGTTCACTCAGAGATCCTATCTCAAGGCACCAAGACAGTAACAGAGCAAGATACCCACACCCAACATTATCCACTTGTCTCCACGTGTGTGTTTACAAGCACCTGTGCCCACACACCAGGAAGCTGCATATGCGACACAAAAGATATTTTTGATGGTAAATAAAATTATTTGCATATTACATTACTATGTGTAATTAGTAAAGGAAAAGTAAGAAAATCCCTGGTTTAAGCAAACGAGTAAATAATATTGCTCTTTTGTGAAATACAAAACAGGAGAGGTTTGGGCAGAAATTTAGCTTTATGTGAATTGAGTGGCCTGTGCCATAAACCCATGGCGCGTCCAGTAGATTAGAGTTCAGAAAACTCTTGAGCGGTAAAGGTAAATATTTGGTACCTTGAAGCCATGGGGAAGAGAGTGTGTATGTGTGTGTTTGTGTTTAATGTGGGGATACAATCGTTCCAAACTCTGGGGTAAATAGTGTAGCAGGCTAATTAAAAGAAGACCCAAGATTTGGTTGTTGTTCATACCTCAGCTCTTCTCCTTGCTTTTTCCCTACCTTGAAAATACTGTTAGCAACTGTGGCTCTCCCCTTTACCTTCTTCATGAAATCTGTAGCCTTTTGTCACCTAGAGTAAGCCTATTCTTTTTTTTTTTTTTTT
>NC_022020.1:52886380-52907531 GCF_000317375.1 Microtus ochrogaster
TTAAAGCTATCACAAACAAACCACTTCCTTAGTAGAATGAAAGCTCTACAAGGGCAGGAAATTTGTTGGTTTGTTTTACTTTGTAAAAGATTCATTGTCTTGCTGTGTGCCTAAGCATAAGCATTCGGTATTCTTGCTATCTAAACTTAAAAGTGCTGCTAATTTTGGTGATTATAGAGCATATCTTTTTTATTTCAGCCGGCGGTATCTGTTGGAAATGTTGGCCAGCTTGCAATCGATCTGATTATTTCTACACTGAACATGTCTAAGATTGGTTATTTCTATACTGATTGCCTGGTGCCAATGGTTGGAAACAACCCTTACGCAACTGCAGAAGAAAATTCAGACGAACTCAGTATAAATACTGAAGGTATGTCTATGGCATTTTTTTTCTATGTAGAGTATTTAGTTATTTGAGATACAATCTCACTATATAGCATAGGCTTTTCTGGAACTCCTGGCCCTCCTGTGAATGAACATGTCCAGCCTGAGTTCTTTTAAACTAGTAATAGACTCTAAGGAACAAAATACAGTGACACTTGAAATATTATGGTAAAACTCACTGCTCTGCTAAACTAAAACATTAATTAGAAGCTGGAGAGATGGCTCAGTGGTAAGAATACTTGCTACTCTTCCAGAGGACCTGAATACAGTTCCTAGCACCACACCAGACTACTCAGAACCACTTTAACTCCAGCTGTGGAGGATCTGACATATTAGGGTCTCCACGGGGACTGTGTGTGTGTGTGTATACAACTAAATAAAAATCATATACTATGTAAGGATTTTGTTTTATTCTCTGGATTTTTTTCTGGTGGTGGGAGCAGGTATTCTCTGTGTAGCCCTGGCTAGCCTAGAATCACTCTTTAGCCCACGATGGCCTCGAGCTCACTGAGATCCGCCTGCCTCTGCCTCCTGAGTGCTGGGATTAAAGGCATGTGCTACCATCCAGCAAATTTCTTGACTTTGAAAATTAAAATTAGACTATAAGCCAGGCTTGCTGGCATACTCCTATACTCCAGCTACATAGTGGGTGAAACAGGATGATCACTTCAACAGAATTCCAGCCAGCCTGGGCACATTTTAAGACCTGTTTGCAAAACAGTAGGAAGGAGCTAAAGGACAATAGTTGGAAAGGGCGTAGCACTTAGAGCCTGTGTGTTTTGATCACTCTTCATTTCATTCATTGAGGTAGAGTCAAGTAAACCCAGAGTCCCATGGGACAGCTAGTCTGGCTAGCCAGCTTGCTGTAGGAATTGAGCTGCCATGTCCACCATGACTGTATAATACATGGTGTATCAATGAGGGTTTTCTACAACAGAACTGATAAAAGTGCATATATAATATAATATTGGAATGGCTGACAGGGTCTGGCTGGTCCAAAAATGACTGATTCTAAAAGGCCAAGATTCCAGGAGTTATTCAGTCAGTGAAGTTAGATGCTTCAGCTGGTTTTCAGTCTATATTGGAATCCTGAAGAAGTAGGTTCTTTTTGTTTTCATTGTTTGTTTTTTGAGACAGGATTTCTCTTTGTAGCCCTGACTGTCCTGGAACTCACTCAGTTGAACAGGCTGACCTGGAACTCACAGGCCTGCCTCCCTTTGCCTCACTGCCTGGCAAAGAAGTAGTTTCTAATGCCAGCAAAGGAATACCTCAGCAACGGGATAGATTAACCTACCAGCTAAAGTGAGTGAGGGCTAACAGGCAAAAAGCAAGAGCTTCCTTTTCCATGTAGTTTTATGAGCTGCCACCAAAAGGTGCTACCCAGGTTTAGGGAGGATCTTCCTATCTCAGATAGTCTAATCAAGTCCCTCACAGGTGTGTTTTAGTTGGTTCCGGATGGAGTCAGGTTGACAGACAATGCTAACCATCACATGTGGGTTCTAGTTGGTTCCGGATGGAGTCAGGTTGACAGACAATGCTAACCATCACATGTGGGTTCTAGTTGGTTCCGGATGGAGTCAGGTTGACAGACAATGCTAACCATCACATGTGGGTTCTAGTTGGTTCCGGATGGAGTCAGGTTGACAGACAATGCTAACCATCAGATGTGGGCTCTAGTTGGTTCCGGATGGAGTCAGGTTGACAGACAATGCTAACCATCACATGTGGGCTCTAGGGATCCAGACTCTGGTCTTCACACTTGTGTACTAGTTCTAAAGCCTTTATTTTAACTGGTGAAAATATTTAAGTGCAAAAGCTATTGTACACAAATGTTACTGATCATACTAATAAGTTCAACTTAGCAACTTCTTCATTGTAGCCTATCCTGTAATTTCCTTTCTTCTTCTCCTTGTAGTATATGCATTACCTTCACGGAAGCTAGTGGTGCTTCAGTTAAGATCAATTTTCATTAAGGTTGGTATATTTACTTTTTTAAATTCATTAAAGTATAGCAACAAAACACAAAGTCAAACAAGCATTGAAAATCAAGACATAGAATCATTTCTCCTGTGTTATGTACACTTAGGAAAGGTCTGATTTTGACAAAAAGTTTATAATATTTCAGTTTTGTTACTATAATTTAATTTTTTGGTTTTTGTTTTGTTTTGATTTTTTCGAGACAGGGTTTCTCTGTAGCTTTTTGGTTCCTGGCCTTCTAGACCAGGCTGGCCTCGAACTCACAGAGATCCGCCTGCCTCTGCCTCCCGAGTGCTGGGATTAAAGGCGTGCGCCACCACCGCCCAGCTTATAATTTAATTTTTATACTGGAAAGAATTGTGACTTGTAAATTTTTATTACATTCTCAATTCGGGTAGCACTGCAGAAAAATTTTGGTATATGAATTATTTATCAAAACTGCTCTAGTCACTACTTAATTTTATAAAATTTTGTCATCATCACTTAAGCTTCTGTTTCGCTTCCACGAACGTTTAACAGTCTGTTCCAACAGTAATACCAGTCATCTGAACCAGGTCAAATCACATCTTTTTCTCCTTGAAGCATTCAGATGCCTGGAGCACCTAAATGGAGCCTACTTGTTTGTTTCCTGGCTGCCCAGACCCGAATAATAACACAGAAACTATATTAATTACAACACTGTTTGGCCAGTGGCTTAGGCTTCTTGTTAACTAACTTTTGCATCTTAAATTAACCCATTTCTATTAATCTGTGTATCACACGAAGTTGTGGCCTACCAGAAAGGTTCCAGGGTGTTTGTCTCCTTCAGTAGCTACATGGCCTCTCACTCACTTCTGGCCTTCTTTTCTCTATCTCTGCTTGGAATTCTTGTCTTGCTCTGTTCTGGTCTGCCATGGGCCCAAAGCAGTTTCTTTATAACCAATGGTAATAAAACATATTCAATTCACAGCATACAGAGGGGAATCCCATATCACCTCCCCTTTTCTGTCTAAATAAAAAGGAAGATTTTGACTTTAACATAGTAAAATTACATATAACAAAACAGGTATCAAGCAAGAATTACAGTTACAATATTTATATCTACTTTGTCTTTTATCATAACAAAGGAAAACTATAACTGTCTTTCCTCTCCATCAAAGACCTCAAAAGGATATATTACCTAAATTAACAGGAAGTGCATTGTAAGCAACTTTTAAAACTCTAGAATTTATAGAGACATCCCACTGCCTGGACAGTCACCCCAAAGTTCTTCTGTATCATTGGGGCATCCGTCTTCAGCCTACAGGCTCATAGTATCCAGAAGACTTTTCCATGAAGCAGGAAATTTGAAAGACTATTTTGCTTCTACTGGCTGTTTGTCAGTCACTTTCTTCTGCATCCTGCAGAATGTCTGGCAGATTCTTTCATGAAGCAGGAATGAAGGACTGTCTCACCTTTAGGCAAGTTTAGCAGTCATTTTTCTATGGGTTCTGCATTTCCAGTTCATACAATATACCATCAAACAGTCCAGGCAAGAGCAATTTCTTGCCCAAATGGCTATCAAACTCCTAAGGAGCCTCTTCTATGCCCATCATCCTCTTAAAGTAGATTGGTGCTGCCAGGAGCAGATGTATTTCATATTTATGAAAAGTCCTCAATTCTTAAAACATTTTAAATGCTATATTCTGTTAGTTGTTGAAAGGTTTGAAGAATACCTATCCATCTGAATAGCTAGAAGACCTAACTAACATGACTACAAGCTTGACTATTATAGATGACTATCTATCAACCTATATTTCTTAATTATACATTACATTTTTAAATGAGCTGCACAAACACAATGCCTTAATCAAGAGCAGAAATTTACATATAACAAAATTGACCTTAAATATGTATCAATAAACTAAGATCCCCAGTGCAAAGTATTTATCTCTATAGCACTCAGGGGCTTTCCATCTCTCAAAATTAATTCTCTACAAGGACCTATGAGACTCTGCCTGGCTGTGATAAAATAATCTCTAGCCCCATGTATATATCTAGGTAGTCTCTGTGGTACACATAGCAAGAGATTGTCATAAGAACATTGCTATCCCGGGTGGTGGTGGTGTACACTTTTAATCTCAGCATCTGGGAGACAGAAGCAGGCAGAGCTCTGAGTTCAAGGCCAGCCTGGTCTACAAAGTGAGTTCCAGGACTGCCAGAGCTACACAGAGAAACCCTGTTTCGAAACTCTACCCACTCCCCTTCCCACCTCCAAAAAACATTGCCATGATTGCAGAGAATTCTGCTGGTAGCTGCCCTGCATAGCCAGCCTTCAGTCATACTGGTGCCTGTGGTAATGTTCAGACAATAAATTCACTCCCATCTCAGAGTCTCTACCTAGTATGCTTTCCTGCTAAAGACTTGCTTCTCTTTAGTATTTGCATATCTACATCACGTCTGCTCATTGTGTGCTCACTTCAGAAATCCTCATTACCTGCCATATCGTGTATTTATTGCCTTGCTGGTGGAGAGTAAAT
The DNA here is from genome assembly GCF_000317375.1 of Microtus ochrogaster. Classification (NCBI taxonomy): domain Eukaryota; kingdom Metazoa; phylum Chordata; class Mammalia; order Rodentia; family Cricetidae; genus Microtus; species Microtus ochrogaster. The sequence goes on from NC_022020.1 coordinate 52,891,240, forward strand.
TAGGGTGACATTATGTTATTCCATGCCTTGCCCAGCTCCTAGGATAGTGCTTTTACATACAGAAATTCAGTCAACATTTGTTGACTGGATTATTTATTATCTTCAGGAGGTCAGAAATACAGAAGGTTCTTGTTTTTGTTTTTGGAGACCAGAGTCTGTTTACATAGTTAGAGTTAGACTCTGCCTCTCTGGTGTGCACTATCATTCTCTGTTAAGAGTTTAGTGGAAGATGGGGGGGGGCACCTCTTGATCCCAACACTTGAGGCAGAGGCAGGTGGATCTCTGAATTCAAGGTCACCATGGTCTACAAAGCAAGTTCCAGGACAGCCAGAGCTACATAGTGAGACCCTGTCTTGAACAGCCCCCCAGAAAAAAAAGAGTTTTACTGGAAAAGTTATCTGTAGCATAGTTTCTATTTTTTTACCTAAATATAATATATGTAAAAAAGAATACAAGTAAGAATTCTTCCAAGTGAAGAAATAGAATATTATCAGCTATCCCAAAACACACAGTGACAAGGTAAATCACTATGATAGAGGTGACCGACCCTAGAGCAGATGTTTCTTCAGTGTTCTGGGTGAGTGCCTCAGTGGCGTGCTCATTCTCTTTCTGTGTGGCATTGTTTTTAAGTGCACCATTGCACCACTCTTGCTACATTTGTGATTTTTTTCCATGATAATGCTTTTATATTTGTTTGTTGGGAGTGTGTGTGCTTTTCTTTTTGTTTTCCCAATTTTAAAAATTACTCCCAGGACCTTGGTCTTACTAGGCAAACACACTTATATATTTCATCCTTAAATATCCACACAGCTTTGAGGAACAAGGACAGATACCCAAGCTCTGCTAAGTGGTAGAGCATTTTCGTAGTATGTATTTGAGGCTCAGAGTTCCATCCCAGTCATGGGGGCGGGGAGGAGATTATACTAAAAACAAGGACAGTCTCACAACCACAACATCATTCTTAACCCTGGCACTATTATTACTGACTTGGAAGTGTCATTCAGTATATTTAGATCTTCCCAATTATTTTCAAAAATCTTTATGTTCTAGATCCAGTTGGCTGGCATGTTACGCTTGGCAGTTCCATCTTTTAGTTGGTATTCTTAACTGTTGCCCTCATCTTTCTATTCTTCTCAGTGTTGATTTCTTTGAGACATCAAAGCCAGATATTCATTACTTTGTGTTCACCTGATTATTCCTTTTTTAAAATTATTCTACTTATTTCTACTTGTGATCATAATGTAATGAAATTTTTAATAAGAATATCTTGTATATAACTATGTAGTTGGTTATTAAGTACAATAGATTAAGTAAAGAGAAGGGAAGTTTTCCTTAGGATAGAGATCTACATTCTTCACAATTTATTTTATGATTATAAAGATACTTTAAGTCATTGATCTTTACCCTTTTCAATTTAAAAGAAGTAAGTGGATTTGAGGGTACTGATCATTTTAGTGTGTCAGTAAGTCATATTATTATCACATGAAATTGATAGATAAATGGTTACATAGGTTATTTTTATACTCAGAACTCAATTTCTTACTTTTTTTTCTACTGTCTCAATGGCTTACAAAGTATAAATCCAAGTCATTCTGTGAAAAATTGCTGGCCTGGGTGAAAAGTAGCAGCTGTGCCAGGATTATTGTTCTTTCAAGCAGCCATTCATACCACCGTAATGATGTACAACTTCGAAGGTACGTTTTTGCCATTGCTATGATTTTTTTTTTCCAAGGCAAGGTTTCTCTGTGTAGCTCTGGCTGTCCTGGAACTTGCTCTGTACTCTGTTGACCTGGCTGACCTTGAACTCACAAAGATCCACCTGCTTCTGCCTCCCAGATTAAAGGTGTGTGCCACCACCACCTGGCTCAGAGTGAGTTCTTAAATATAAAAAAGACAAAATTTACCAGAAATAGAAGCTTTTATACTTTATCCCAAAGTTAATAAAGTAGTATATGAACTATTCTTACTATTCTAAGATCTGACTTGTTTGCTTCTTTGTTTTTTGAGATGGGATTCTCTGGTAATTGTAACTTTTTAAAAAAACATAATATGATTTTTCTAGTACTCCCTTCCGGTATCTGCTTACACCTTCTATGCAAAAGAGTGTTCAAAATAAAATAAAGAGCCTTAACTGGCTAGAAATGGAAAAAAGTAAGTGCATTCCTGAAATGAGTGATTCTGAATTTTGTATCCGCATTCCTGGAGGTGGCATCACAAAAACACTCTATGATGAAAGGTAAGTTTGTCTGTTTGTGTCTCTTTGTCTGTGTAGCCCAAGTTGGCCTTGAACCCCTGATCCTCCTGTTTCCACTTCCCAAGTGTATGGAATCTATTTGTACTGTAGGCTGACCTTCAACTTACTTTAATAGCTCAACCTGTGATCTCCCTGTAGTTAACCTCCTAAGTGCTAGAACTAAAGCATGCATCATCAGACTGATTTACCTCTGTTCTTCTATAGTGTTTAATCCTTTACTAAACAATTACTGATGAGGAAGGACTTTTGTCATTTGCCATTTGTCTTTTGTGTGTTTTACAGCTTTTTGTTTGCCATTTCTTATGTTACTTGATGTTTTGTAGTGATAGATTTTGATTCTTTTCTCTTTTCCCTTTGTGTTGTATGTATAGTTTGTGGTTCAAAGGATTGAACTTGGGTCCTCATGAAAGAGTTTATGCATGCTTGCTCTCTGCCTCTGAAATAGACTTGTAACCTTTCTATAGAGGTTCTCTTTATGGTCACCCTGGTGGTTACACATGCACCTCCAGGTTATCCAGCTGAAACTAGCACTGCCTTCAGCTGCGTAGAAGAACTCAGTTCTAAACAGCACTGTTCAGCGTCACACATTTTGCCTTTATTCAGTGCATACCCACAACATGGTTTATAATTGTTTTAGACATTTTTGTACAGTTTGTTTTGATTAGTCTATGAATTATACACAAGGTGTAAATGAAAGGAAAGGTGAAAACTATCGTATTTCTTTTGGTCTTTCTTTCACGCACATTCAGGAGGCATCTGTTGACGTCCAGTACCATATGTTCTGCTCTACCCTCTGCTGGGAAGAGATGGAAAATAGCACCATCCCTGTGTTCCTCAGATAGACTTTTGTGAGCCACGGCTGCATGTGGACAAACACGTCCTTTCTCTGCTAATACACAGAGGTTTCAATAAGTCTGTCTCATTGGACATAGTGTCAGCATTCCTGTAGTCCCACACTTAGGATGCTAAGGCAAGAGGATTGAGAGTTCGAGTCTAGTCTGGGCTACATCGTGAAACTGTCTTAGAAATAATCAAGTTTGTTTGCTTTTGCAGACCGTGAAGGAAGATTGTGGCTAATAACTGTAATAAGTAACCAACATGATGGTGCTTGGCACTTTGCTGTGCTGTTGATGCATGGTTCACTACAGATACATTTACCTTTGCTAACCACGTAAGAAAAACAGTTCAGGGGGCTGGAGAGATGGCTCAGCGGTTAAGAGCACTAACTGCTCTTCCAGAGGTCCTAAGTTCAATTACCAGCAACCACATGGTGGCTCACAACCATCTGTAGTGAGATCTGGTGTCCCCTTCTGGCCTGCAAGCATACATGGAAGGAATATTGTATACATAATAAATAAATAAATCTTTAAAAAGAAAAACAGTTCAAAAGCTACGAGCTTAAATGACCTCCTCACAACTATACACATAATAAATAGAGCCAGGATTCAAACAAAGGGATCTAGCATTCTGCACTTTTAGCTTTTTTAATCTCTTCACTGGCAGGGCTAATGCCCATGGTGCATGGCACATTAGATTTTATTCCTGATTGAACTTCTTCCTTGTTGTTGATGGATTTTTATGAGTTTTTTTACCCCCTTCCACTGAGGTTGGGATTAAACCCAGGTCCTTAGGAATGCTACTTCTGCAAGAACTTTCCATTGAGCCAGATCTCTAGCCCCTTCTGTTTTTTGTTTTGAAAACATTTAAAATTTCTCTCCCAAAAACTGTATGAGCTTTTCAGTTTGTTTTTCTGGAACAATTTATTTATATTATGTTTATGTTTCATTTTTCATTTCCTTTTTTTTTTTTTTTTGGACACAGGGTTTTGGTTTGGTTTTGGTTTTGGTTTTGGACACAGGGTTTCTCTGTAGATTTGGGGCCTGTCCTGGAACTAGTTCTTGTAGACCAGGTTGGCCTCAAACTCACAGATCTGCCTGCCTCTGCCTCCCAAGTACTGTGTTTAAAGGTGTACATCACCACTGCATGGCTCAAAGTAGGCTTTTGAAGTAGATCAGAACACATTTCATGTATTAATGGCTAAAAATAGGAAGGTTGGTTTGCCCTGAGAATGAGAATGAGGCACACACTTGCATATTTCCCCGGCTCCTCGGAAGCAGAACATACGGGGCAATAGGAAATAAAAATAAATCTTTCTTACAAAGTGGTGTCTTTTCTTTGTCTAACATGAGGCATGCTAACTTAACTGTAAAGATTCACACACTACAATAAGCATCTCATATCAAGTGAAAACACTGAATTGTTCTTCTTATTTCTTGTAGCTGTTCTAAAGAAATCCAAATGGCAGTTCTGCTGAAATTCGTTTCAGAAGGGGACAATATCCCAGATGCAGTCAGTCTTGTCGAGTATCTTAATGAATGGCTTCAAATAGTCAAACCGTCTGTAAGTCTCTGATCTGACTCGGTCTGTGTTCATTAACTTGCATTTTATGTGTAAGTAGACTAAAGAGATGAAAGTTTGTTCAGTAAATAAACATCTTTACATAGCTTATTTTGAGCCAAACTTGAGAATAAGGGAGCACAGTTAACTGATGTGTTATCTCATTGTTTGATTAAGGCAGATTTCCAGACAGGAAAGCCCTACATTCCTCAGTGTGCTCACTGTTCATGTCACAGTATTTGTAGCAACACCTTTTTGTTTTGTGGTTTTGTTTGGTTGGTAGGTTTACTTTCTGGTACAGGTTCTCTCTATGTAGCTCTGATTGTTCTGAAGCTTGAACTCTGCCTCCCAGTGCTGGATTAAAGGTGTGTGCTCCAAGTGCTGTCCCAGGCAGCTTCTTATAATAATAAACCAGAATTCTGTGCAGCTCAGTGCTGTAGGAAAGTAGTGTTGCTGTAGCTATGTGAGCAGTACCATGGCTGTTGAATATACTATAAGTGACATATCTTTTCCTGTCGTGGAGTGAATGCTATACTCTCTTAGTTAGGGTTTCTATTGCTGTGACAAAAAACCATGACGGAAAAGACTTGGGGAGGAATGGGTTTGTTTGGCTTACACTTCGACATTGCTGTTCATTACTGAAGAAAGAATAGGAACTCAAACAGGGCAGGAACCTGGGGGTGGAAGCTAATGCAGAGGCCATGGAGGGGTGCTGCTTACTGGCTTGCTTTCCCTGGCTTGCCCAGCCTGCTTTCTTATAGAACCCACTACCACCAGGCCAGGGAGGGCACCACCCACAATGGGTTGGGCCCTCATTGCTCACTAGTTGAGAAAATGCCTGACAGATGGATCTCTTGGAGGCATTTCCTCAGCTGAGGATCCCTCCTCTCTGATGACCCTAGCTTGTGTCAAGTTGACACAAAATTAGCCAGTACATATACTCAGAGAAATGAGCCTGTAGGCCTTACAAAGAGGGATGTTGCACACCTTTAATCCCAGCACTCGGGTGGGAAGCAGGGAATATATTTGAGATGAAGGTTAGAGACATTATTTTATCTAATTATGTACAAAACTTGTTGCTTTAGCTACAAGTGTCAGGACCAAAGGAGATGTGAGTGGCTATATTAAAGATAAAACTGTCTTTTACTGTTCTGTTACAGAGTAACAACTGCACAGCATGTGCCTTGCCATGGAAGATTCCCAGCTCTTGGCGTCTCCTCTTCGGCAGTGGCCTTCCTCCTGCACTGTTTTGATCAGTTTTGAGCCTTCTCCCTCATCCCAAAGAAATCATAAAATGAGCTGCTGGATATATGCTATACAGAAATGTATACTTTCGGGGATATGTTAGAAATAGTTTTCACAGAAAAACCTCAAAGAGGTTCTAGTTGATATACTTGTTATATACAGTAAATGTAAATTTTATACAATAAAACTTTATTTCCTAAGCAGTTTGTCTGAAAAGTATCCCTTTTTAAATCAGTGCTGTACTAACTTCTTGTTTCTACTGTGATTCATTCCTAGTGGAATGGAGCCATGAGTTTATTTTGTAGTCTACAGGGCTGCAGTCCAGCTGGTATCAGAGCTGTTTTTCTGCAGGATATCTGTTACAGTGATGTCAGACTGAAACTAGGAGGAAGAAAGGCTACCTACTTGTTAGACTGAGCAGTCCGTTTTATCCTTGTTGTTGTTTTTGAATCCAGTTTCTCTGTGTAGCCCTAGCTGTTCTGGAACTCACTCAGTGGACCAGACTGGCCTCAGACTCAGATCTGACTGCCTCTGCTTCCCTGCTGTGATTAAAAGCCTGTGTCACCACCACTTGGCCAAACCATGCGATTCTTAAATGCAGTGAGCATCAGGCCTTACAGTTTCATACAGTAAACAGTAACAAGCAGAAGAAGTTAGTCTGGTCCTGATAGAACAGTGGTAAGTGACTTCAGTGTCTTGCTGTTAATCTGTCCATATGTCATCCAAACAAAATCCATGAAGAAACTTTAAGTTAAGCTACATCATACACAGATGGACTTAACAGACTTCATCTAACGGGTACACTCTGGCCGGCAGTCCATGGGATCTCTAACAGTGATGATATTCTGTGCCACAGAGCAAGTTTTAACAAATTTAAAAGAGGACCAAAATAATTTATGAGCTCTGTGAAAAAACTAGGTGTCGAGTCCAACAAGACGGATAAGGTGCTTGCTGCCGAGCCTGACAAAATATGAGTTCAAGTCCCATATGAAGCAGCTCCCTCTACTGCCTGGGAGAATCAGCCATGCCCTTCAGCTGATGTCTTTTCACATGTAGTGGCCATGAGAGGTGTGCTAGAGACAATTTGGACCTCACAGCAGCTCATCCCAGATGTACACAGTCTTAACTGAACAGAATCCATGTCATTCAGCTCTGAGGCCTGAGAAGAGCAGCCTGTGTGAGGTCAGGAAGAACTGAATTCTGGCCTGCCTTGACGCAGGCACATGACTGTTTCAGATGTAGGGGGTGCCCAGTAGACTCGGCCAAGACAAGTTCAGAGGGCACAAGTGTCCGTCAAAAGTTCAGTTGTTGGAGCTGGAGAGATGGCTCAGCTGTTAAGAGCATTGCCTGCTCTTCCAAAGATCCTGAGTTCACTTCCCAGCAACCACAACCTTCTAGAGTGAGGTCTGGTGCTCTCTTCTGGCATGGAGGTGTACATGCAGGAGGAACATTTTATACATAATAGATAAATACAACTATTATATTAACAGTGGAGCTCAAAATGAGGACCTAAGTTGGGCTGGTAGTGCACATCTCTAATCCTAGCACTCGGGAGGCAGAGGTAGGCAGATCTCTTGGGAGTTCAGGCCAGTCTGGTCTACAGAGCTAGTTCCAGTATAGCCAGTGACAGAGAAACCCTGTCTTAAAAAACTAAACAACAAAGAAGGGCCTAAACACTATTCTCAAACAGTTTTTATTTATTTTTGATAGAAAATTTTCTTCAATAACTTACATTTTAAAATGTTTAATTTTTTGTTGTTGTTGTTTTTTTGTTGTTGTTGTTGTTTTGGAGACATGCTATCTCTGGTTAGCCCTAGCTGTCCTGGAACTTGCTTTGTACACCAGGCTGGCCTCAAACTCACAGAGATCTGCCTGCTTCCTAACTACTGGAATTAAAGGTGTACAACTCCACTGTAACAAATAAATAGAAAGAAAAAAAGAAAAACTAATTCTGTAGAGGTGGCAACTCTCCAGAGGTAGAGAAGGCAGATCTCTGTGAGTCAGCCCGGTTACAATATTGAGTTCCACAACAGTCAGATCTACATACTGTCTTTTGTGGCCCTGTCTCAAACAACAACAACAACAACAAAAAGACTATTAAAATAACAGAAAATTTTAAATTTTTACCTCATTTTTAAAAATAAGATTTTGTTCTGAAACCTACACCAGGCTTGAACTATTTTTGGTCTCCTGCCTCCATCTCCAGACAAGTATGATCCATCATACCTGGATTTTTATATTGGAAAAAATTAGATGTATTTATGAGTATTTTGCTTACATGTATGTATGTGCACCAAGTGTGTGCTTACTGCCAGCAGAGGTCAGAAACAGGGCATTAGATGCCCTAGAACTGAAGATATGGATGGTTGTGAGCCACCAAGTGGATGCTGGGAACTGAACCTAGATCCTCTGCAAGAGCAACAAATGCTCTTAGCCAATGAACCATTTCCCTACCTCCAGCTCCCATTCCTGGCTTTAAACAGCAGCACACACACAACAAAAACAGTGAAGGTGGCTAATGAGACAGCTTCAGCACTCAACAGTGCTTGCTCTAAGCCTGACGAGCTGAGTTTAGTTCCTAGGACAGACACACACACAGAGCGTGTGTGTGTGTGTGTGTGTGTGTGTGTGTGTAAATAAATAAATGGGTTTTGAGTTTTGTTGTTGTTGTTGTTTGTTTGTTTCAGTTTTTCGAGACAGGGTTTCTCTGTAGCTTTGGAGCCTGTCCTGGAACTAGCTCTTGTAGACCAGGCTAGCCTCAAACTCAGAGATCCTCCTGCCTCAGCCTCCTGAACGCTGGGATTAAAGACATGCACCACCACCACCCCACATAAATGTATTAAATAAATAAATTTACCATCTTGAGATAATTTTGAAAATAGTATTCATTCAGCAAATGTTTATGGACAATGTCTTTGTCCATTTTCTTTATATAACAAAATGCCTGAGGCAGTGAGCTTTATGAATTAAAAAGCATTCAGCTCCAGGCTGACTCATAACAGTTCACTCTGAGAGGAGCTAATTTTTCCATAGATCTACTTCAGTCCCTTCCAATGAGGCCCTACCTCTTAAGGTCCCAACAACCTCTCAATACCCTCCAATTGGAGTCAAGATTGCAGCAGATAAACCTGGAAGCAGTCTAGCGCTGCAGAGCCCTCCAGATGGCATCCAGTCGTGTTAGTGAATGGGCACGAACTCCCCTCAGGCCTGGGTCTCACAGACCCCAGCCTGCTGAACCACTTCCAGTCCCTGTGCATCTTTGTTGGATGCAGCCTAAGCTCCTGGAAATCTTCCAGACTTCACATGTGGAGCCATGCAGGTTCTGTAGTCCCTGGTCTGCTGTCTATCTTCACACTCAGACCCTGGCCAGGTTCCTTTTATGGCTGCCTCCTGACTGCTGAACTGTGTGTGGAAACAAACCCTCTGTCTACGTACATCAGCAACTACTGGAGGCCGGATTTGAGTTCTCATATATGCTCAGGCCACGCCCAGTTAGACAAACCACTTCCTGTTGCCTGTGAGTCAAGATGTGGGACTCTCAGCTGCTTCTCCGGCACCGTGTCTGCCTGCATGCTGCCATATCGGAAACACAATGGTAATGGATTAAACCTCTGAAAACGTAAGCCACCCCAATGAAATGTTTTTCTAAGAGTTGCTGTGCTGGAAGGAGGGGGGAATCCCAGCTCTCGGAAGGCAGAGGCAGGTGGATCTCTCTGAGATCCTGATCTGAGCCTGGTCTACAGGGTGAGTTCCAGGAGAGCCAGGACTGTTTCATAGAGGAACTGTGTGTCAAAAAAAGAAAAATATGAGTTGTCCTTGGTATGTCTAGATCACGGAGTCCCCCCAAAACCAACTAAGAGACAGAGTCCTGTAATAAAAAGCCTTTATTACATAAGTTTGTGGACTGGAGCTCTCTTGTGTCCAACAAATTGGTATGATTGGAGAGCCCAGAGTTCAGTTGGGGTTGGGTTTTAAATGGCAAAAGTTGGGGTGAGAGATTTCTAAGATTCAGAACCCCTGATTGGCTGACATTTGTCGAAGGGTGTCCTGGTGAAAAGCGAAGGGTGTGTGCTGGCAGGTGATCCTATCTATAATGGTTGGAACGTTAGGAATTTCCTTTGGATGGTGTGTTCTGGGTGGTGCCTCGCGGTCTCGGTTGTGGTCTTTCTTGTAACCAGGTATTGTCTTAGGGTCAACTACTGAGACTTGGGCCTCTATGGAGTTTATCCTGGCTGGGTCCTACAGCCGTGGTCATGGTGTCTCTTCAGAGCAATAGAAACCCTGACAGAAGTTGGAACCTGGGACCGAGATAGTGCTGGGATAGGCCAGACTGTGCCTTTATTATAAGGAATATGGACTTTGGGACTGTGGATTAGGAAAGGAGTTGAACGCTTAAGCTTAAGTGTTGCTTAGTGGAACATACTCGTAAAAACATGGAAGACATTGGTTCTAAGTTATTGAACTGTGGGGGCCTGGCTCAATAGAAAAATTATTAATATGTTGTCTAAAGGGAGAGGTAACCTCAGGGCAAGATGCCACCCAGCTAAATTCCAACTAGTGATAAAGAAGGCTAAGGGATGGTGATGGGGCACACTTTTAATCCCAGCACCTAGAAGGCAGAAGCTGGTGAAGATGTAACTGAACAAGAGGACCATGTTCCATCCGCAACAAGCAGCAGAACTCGGAAGCTTCAGCCATGTGGTTTTGGAGTTAAGGATAGAAGGGGTATGGAATTTCCCTCAATGACTACAGGAATCCGCTGAGCCAGACATGTGTCAGCATGTCCCTGAACGGAGGCCTAAAGAGGCCATTCCATGAAGCTGTGAAGCTGAAGCCTGGATTGCCTTGGAGACCCCAAGATACTGGAGATGCCAAAGCCATGAGATAGCTGCCGAGGAGAGCGGCTGACAGGGAGTGGAGCCAGCCCCAGAGAAAGAAGTGTGCTGCAATCAACAAAGCTGGAAGGAGTGGGATATAAGAAGAGCATTTTGACATCAGACACGAAGATGCTGAGTTTGGAATTTGCCCTGATGGTTTTCAGTCTTGCTTTTGTCCAATATTGCCTCACTATCCTCCCTTTCCTCCATTTGGAACAGGTAATATATATCCAGTGTCATTATATGTTGGGAGTATGTGATCTGTTTTTTTTTTTTTAATTTCAATTTTACTGGCGGTTACAGATAAGAGACTGACAGACTCTCAGAAGAGACTATGAACTTTAGTTTAAGTTTGGGACCGTTAAAGATGGCCCCCAAAGGGAGTGGCACATTTAGGAGGTATGGCTTTGTTGGAGGAAGTGTGTCACTGTGGACTTTGAGGTCTCATGCTCAAAATGCACCCAGTGTCTAAGACTACTTTCTGTTGCTTGCACAAGATGTAGAACTCTTAGCTACCTCTCCAACACCAATGTCTGCCTGCACGCCGCCATGTCCTGCCATGACGATAATGGACGAAACCTCTGAAAATGTAAGCCACCCCAAATAAATGTTTTACCTTTATAAGAGTTGCCATGGTCACGGTGTCTCTAAATAACAACAACATCAAAACCCTAACCAAGACACTGGGAAATGTACATTAACCATGGCCTAACATACTTGCTGTTTATTCTAGGAGAATCTGGAGGTGTGAACTGGGAGTCATGGTTATTTATTTTCCTTGCCAAGAATCACAGAGGAAGTACACTTCTGGGCAGGTTGATGAAGATATTCTGAGAGAATCTGTAAGTAAGCAGCACTGCTGAGGCAAAGGGAAGTCTCTCCTGTAATCCACACCACAATGAAGCTTTAACCAAGACAGGGACGGAAGGCAACTGTCTGTGAACAAGATTAGCAGGCTGTGAACACGGGCACACAGCTAAGTAGAGGAAGCAGAAAGGACTTTCAAGTTCCCAGTGAGTGCAAAGCATGTGAAAATGGGAATATAGATCATGTCCAATTCTGGAGGCTAAGGATCCAGTTAGGGATAGATTTAGGGTTTAAAGCACTGAAGGGAGATCTGGCCTGGGGTTTAAGAAGTTGCATGTAATCAACTTCAGGAATGACAAAGACTTGTACAGAGATCAACCACAATCAGTATGTCAAAACCAGAGGCCAAAGATGGAATCTCTAGAAACAGATCTGAATTGGACCAAGCCCAGCGACGTCCAGTCTGAGGAGTTCACAGTATCACTACTAGAAGCCACACGGCTTTCTATGATTATGGTTGTAAGTGAAGGTCTTTCTGGGCCACCTCAGGAGGGGATTAAGAAAGGTGTGTACCATGAATGAGAGGAAGGGGAATGGATTTAGTGACAATTCTGACACAATGGGAAGAAGCCTGCTGTGGTACTCTGGGGTAATAAGCTCTTTAGGAAGGATACAACAGGAAATCAAAGTTACCCAGAAACCTTGGCATACAGGGTAAAAAGGAACATAATGCAAGCAGACTTTTAAAGGATGAAAGAGGTGTATCTATGATTTACTACTTGGAAGCACTGCTGCTCTGTGGCTACTGCATGGTTGGAGTTTCTCCAGCACTAAGAGGGTAACAGACATCTAATATTCCAAACCTACCACTTATCGTGCGAATTAGATGGGGAATAAAGGAGAAGCCACAAGTGGGAAGGAACCTCTGACATCTTTACATAAGGAAATTTTGGAGAAGACACAATGTGCAACACAAGACAAATATGTTAAAAGCTGCACCAAACAATAATACTATTACAGATTGTTTTCCTAAGTGACAAGAGCAATATTGTAACTTTTCTGTTGCTACTTTTGCCTAACCAGTACTACTTGAGCTAGAGAGCCTACTGAAGCCAAGTGACCTGTGTTTTGAACTGATTTCCATGTAAATGTTAATCTCTAGCTATAATAAAAGTGAGTAAACCCATGAGAAAATATCCACTATTTGAATTGGAGCTGTCCTGAGATAACACATACACACACACACAAACCAATGGTCTATTTAATAAAAATATTTAATGCTGCCAAAAAGTATAAAAATACATTAGGAATGGCAGTACAATACAAAGTAGTCTCTTCTAATTTATTTCCTTTACATCTTTCTACATTTCATACATGTTAAAAAACAACACATCAAATGAAAGGGTTTGCGAGTCTTCTGCTGGTGGTGTTCTTCATCCCCTGGATGTAAAGCTTACTTTGTAAACAGACAACTGGTGAGGCAATCTACAGGGTTAGCACGCCTCACTTTAGTTCCGGAGTGGGCTTCAGGTCTTGCTTTGCACATCAAAGGTTCAAAATTTATAGCTGCAGAATAGTCTCAAGTCATGAATATTTAGGTGTCTGTCAATCTTGGCCTAAAACATAAAATAAGAAGTCATCTATTCAATTCCTATTCACCACACACGGAGATGTACACAGATGCAAACACGAAAGGACTAACACGGATCTGAGAAGTCAACCAAAACCCAATTCGACATGTCACATCCAGTCACACAAGCGCTTCCCCAAAGGGCGGGTTTCCGGGGAGAAGTGGTGCTGTGAGACAGACCTCTTCAATAATCACTGAATCTTTCAGGCCATCCTGTTCTACTCAAGAAATGACCTCGACATAATTTACCAAGAGACAGACAGTTTAAAAACTAATGCAGTCACAAGAATAGAGCAGGATTGTACTCTGTGTGTTAGACTTCCCCACAGCCTGATGTCAATGCAAAAGTCCAATCCCGTTTGGACAACCACTGTCAGACTGCTGGAAAATTCAAAGTCTGGACATAAAGTGGGCTTGCACACTTAAATTGCTATTTTCAGCCTTTGTATTTTCTCCTGAAGGATAACACTAATGATTATAACTACTAAAGTAAGTAAAACAGTTCAGTGCATTTTAATGCCAAAAGTAAAATGAAAAAAAAAAGAGAGAAGGCATTTAAACAAAGAAACGGGGGGGGGGGGGGGGGACAGTTAAAAGCAGTAGTTTTTTGCTATTTCACAATTATTTATCAGTAAGCAAACCCTTTGGGAGGTTAAAGTTATTTCCATTTATTGCACCGACTCTCTTACCCCACCTCCTTCTCTTTCACACACACAGGCTACCAAAGGAAATGCTTGCTACTTTTGTGTCAGCATGCATAAATAGGAAATAAAACAGCTCTCCAGCATTTAGGGTCTCCCTCCCCAATCACGAGAATGAAGATTCTTCTTGCCTACTGGCTTGTTCCTCAACAGGCGGCAGCTCCTGCGGTGGTCTGTCTTCTTTCCTTTCCCAACACTGATTACTCAGCGCTGACATTAAGAAACCATCCTCTTTAGATGTCATGGGCCACAGAAAAACCATGACGCTTAAGACTCTAGACCCTGCGGTTGGTTCTGACTGCAGCCAAATGTGGGATTAATGGCGTGTGTGTGTGTGTGTGTGTGTGTGTGTGTGTGTGTGTGTGTGTGTGTGTGAGTGAAGCCATGCTTTGGCACCGAAAACGTCTAGTACTCCATTGCCGCAAAGTATTTTAAACGGGATTCCCCACTCCCACTTAATAAATCAAATTTGTTTAGATTTTCAGTTAAGAATAGGCTGTCTATCTTTTCCCCACTTAAATGGCTGGTTTAAATAAATACTTGAAGTAAAGAACAGTGGTGTGACATAATGAGAAAATTCCCAGTATTGCAGTTTGCATCTCAGATTTATCTGCACTAAGCAGGGTGGTCGTGTGTCATTTTCCTCCGACTTAAGGATGGTACTATCTAAAGTGTCATGCAGCCTTGATTTAGATTAAGTATCTAAAGTATAAGCTGCTGGCAAAGCAGCAGATGTTCAACACATACACAGTTGCTCTTTCCTAGGGTTGGTTTAACATACATTTACCAAGAATAATAAATTTGCCACTTAATAATAGACAAGTTGTGGTTTTTAAAACTCATTTCTTCCTAGCAAATAGTATTTAGAGGTAACAAAGTTAAGAGGAAATCGTAGGGAATGACTTTATTTATAAGATTATAAAAACAAGTAGGATTTTTAGGAAATTCTATTATTTACTTGAACAGATCTTTACTACTTTATTTCTAGAAAGGCAAGAATAAAATAGGTCTACACAAATCAAGTGGAATGAGCTGTGTGGGTGTTCTGGGTATCAGCTGTCTCCATGCTGCTGCTGTAAACGCTGGAATGTTCTTCCCTGGTCCATGGCAAAGGGAAAGCCATACTGCATTAAAAGTTGTTTTGCGGCCGGGTAATGGTGGCACACACCTTTAATCCCAGCACCCGGGAATCAGAAGTAGGTGGATCTCTGTGAGTTCGAGGCCAGACTGGACTACAGAGCAAGTTCCAGGACAAGCTCCAAAGCTACAACAGAGAAACCTGTCTCGAAAAACCAAAAACCAAAAAGTTGTTTTGCTGAGACATTTACACTAGCATTCTGAGAGCATCCAAGTCTAACCATGGTAAGCCAAGCATGCTTTAGAAAAACTTACCCAGGCTTCCTCTCCTGAACTTCCCAAACTCAAAGACTTTTTAAAATAGTCATTTAAAATATCAACAGCATCATGGGTCTGAAAAATCTATGCCTAATGAGTGACTACAAAGAATAAGTCGATGCTTCTCAAAAGTGGTCTCTGTAAAGAAAAAGAAAACAAAAAAATTCCCATGCAGTTCTCCTTGCGGCAGCCCCAAACAAAGCAGGTAAGGTGAAAGCAGAGCGCATCCGAGCAGACCCTAGGAGATGGCCTCACATTCCCTGCTCAAACCCACTGTGAACGTTACAACCAAGCAGAGCTCCCAAGTCAGAACGCTCTCTAGACAGGCCACCCACAGACGTCAGAGCTCTTTATGTGAGCCTTCACGAAGCCCATCAGGCAGATCAAGGTTTCCATTGAAGCACTGGTACACTGGCAAGCAGTGACAGCAGGGGGAAAAACCAACTTACAAAGGACAGTGGGTCGTCCCTGTATCCCTGTGGCGTTTGTACCGAATGCCTTGAAGCTGTCCCAGGGCCAAGGAAGGAACACAATGGCTCTGTACCAGTCCTTAGACTGGAGACGGACTCCCAGGCAGAGCAGGGATGGAGGAGGACACAACCTGAGCTTCTCCATCCATACTCAGTGGGACAGTTACAGAGCTGCAATCCCAGGTGTGAATGCTAGACTGCAGACACTGTCTGATAAAGACAGACGACCAGCGGTGGTGGCTCACGCCTTTAACCCCTAGTACTTGGGAAGTAGGGCAGCCAATCTTTCTAAGTTCAAAGCCAGTCTGGTCTACAAAGTGAGTTCCAAGACAGCCAGGGTTGTTACACAGAGAAACTCCGTCTTGAAAAATCAAAAGCCAAAAACAAACAAAGAAAAAAACAAACTGAAAACCAGCATGGAGAAGAAATGGTATCTGACCCAAACAAGTGATTTCAAGGAAAAAAAAAAAAGAAATGAACAGGTCTCCTGTGGAATAAGACATGCCAATAGCCAAG
>NC_022020.1:52908269-52916295 GCF_000317375.1 Microtus ochrogaster
GACATCTGATTTAGGACGACAGTTTCAAACAGTCTCCTCAGGATAACAGAAAGCTGTGTGCAGTAGCGTGTGCCTGTGGTGTTAGCTGCTCAACAGGCTGAAGAAGGAAGATCATTTGAACTGAGGAGTTTAAGGCCAGGCCTGGGAAACAGCTAGGCACTGCCTCAAAACAAAACAAAAAATAAATAAATAAACCCACCCAAGGGCAACCACAAATAAAGATTTGCGTCTGTACGTAGAAATTAAGGCAATGCAGATTTTTAATCCGGGAACAACTTGATAGGCATCTTAAGAGATTTAAGTTTGTTGAGTGAATTGTATACAATGCCCAATCAAAGTCCTTTCCTACCATCAGGTTCGTCTCTATGGAGAATCTAGCCAGAGAGATTTTTTAAGGAATCAGCAGGAGTCTTCCTGTGCTTGGCAGAAAACCCTGGAGCTGGAGTTGAAAGCAGTGAAAGAAGTGGTATGAAAACCAGGGCTGTTACGTGCCGTGACTAAAAATGTGGTCATATTTTTGAATCCATAACATCAACTCTGCTTTACTTAAGTCAAGAGAACAAGCCAAGTGCACGTAGAATGAACTCAGGTTTGGACTCTTCCCCTCGTGCACTGGAAAGCACAGCTTGTGTGAAAGGAAACTGATTGATACTGGTTCTTCCTTTTCTTGTTCAATCTTTGGTACAAATGCTAACACATAACGAAGTGGATAGAAAGATAAAAGAACCAAGATTTAAAAGTCTGACAAATGTGTAGAGTCTCTGCTGAACATGAAAAATTGTCTTTCCATATACATATGAAAAAAGAACTGTATTTTTACACTTCCTGTTGGAGCAACCATAGATAGAAATCAGTAAGCAGACAGAACTCTGTATCTTGCTAACCTGGGAAAGGTATATGTAACTGCAGGTGTAACCACTGGTCATGGTATTAAAGCAAGGCAGGAAAAGATAGGAATTAAGGATTCTTTAAATAGTAAATCCCTTTTAAAAATACCTTTTCTTTTCCCAACTTATTAAGGAAGACAGAATTTGGTTACCGGCAAACTATTCTTAAATGAGTTAAAATCAGTAAACAGCACGAGACTGGTGCACACAGTTTAAAGATGGTTAAAGATGCAGAAGCAGAGACTGAGTTCCCTTCTCTGGTTAGCACCCAAGATTGTATGGTGTCTCAGCAGCACAGCTCACTTCATACAGGCCAGGATGATGCCCATGGGCACTGTAATCAAATGCTATGGATATTGAGTAAGCAGCACAAAAATATTATTAAAGCTGCTTCGGTTAAACCCATCCTTAAGGATACAAGCCCTGCCAAAAGGCACAGAGGAATCACTACACTCAGTGTGTTCTCAGAAGCAAAAAGAGCAGCACTCAATGCTATCTCTAGAAGGCATAGCCTTCCTGGGAGGCGCCGTGGAGAAGCTGAGGCTATCTTAATTGG
Source organism: Microtus ochrogaster (assembly GCF_000317375.1). Classification (NCBI taxonomy): domain Eukaryota; kingdom Metazoa; phylum Chordata; class Mammalia; order Rodentia; family Cricetidae; genus Microtus; species Microtus ochrogaster. The sequence goes on from NC_022020.1 coordinate 52,909,713, forward strand.
ATTTCTTTCTTTCCAGACAGGGTCTCAGTGTGTATCCCTGGCTGGCTTGGAATTTGCTATGTAGACCAGGCTAGCCTGGAGTTCACAGGGATGTGGGTGCGTGTCTTGGCCTCCTCAGTGCTGGGATTAAAGGTGTGCATCAGCTTGTCCTGCTATAACTGGAATCTTAATAAGGCCTAGTAGGCTAACATACTGCATTTTGGAAAAAACAAGCCCAATAAATAAAAAAGGCTCAAAACCAATAACCATCTAATTCTAAAGTGTAAGAGTCTTGCTGTTTAAATATCCTGCTTACCTGCTCTCCATTTCAAAGTTACAGGACATAGTAATACTGAATCAGGACTCAGGAATGTATTACATAACCTTATTTATTACTATGCAATCCCACTTATAGCCCACTCTCAGACTTTCAGTGAGGTTATCACATTCAAGACTGCTTCTCAAGGCCATTCACAATTCCTAGCTAAACCTATGGTTTTCAAACTGCATTAAATTAACTGTTTCATTTAAAGTAATTAAGCCTTATAATGCAATCTTACATGATATATAAGAGACAAAGGAGAGGTGCTGTCCTAGGGGTCTGGAACCTTTGACCACCTGGGTGATGTTCCCGAAATCCAAAGCAAAGTCTTTGAGACCACCAAACCCTATTAGTGGTTGTGGTTACACGCTTTACAAATACTCATTACAAAGGTAAGGGACAATGTAAGTTTGTACACCAACATACTATTTATTGAACTTAGAAAAAAACTTGATTTTTTTTTTTACTTCAAAATTTCAGTCTAATGAGCTGAAATCATTAAATATAAAACACTGGCTCCTTTTCCTTACTAATCATAAGTTACCCTGTTCGGGTAATTACATTAACATTTTCACAAAAAAAGGAAAAAAATAAAAGAACAGTGTAAGTCATGCATGGGCTTTACTTTACAGATATCAATTTCTTTTCTGCTAATCACTTCAGTTTTTGAGACAGTTTTTCTTGCAGTCCTGGCTGGCCTTGAACTTGTGGTCCTTCTACCTGTATCTCCCAAGTGCTGAGACTTCTTGTTTTCTGACCTCCCATCCACTGTCTCCTTTTTTACTTTTATTTTTAAAGACAGAAACCTGCTTTAAAAATTTACAATCTTGGCTGGCTTCAATCTTTTGAGCCTCTCGCCTTAGCTGCCTGAGCACCATGCGTGCCATCACATCCTGCAGAAAATAACTTTTTGATTTTTTTTTTAAAAACTAAGTCTTGACCAACTGTCAAATGACTATCCCAAAAAGGAGAATTTTCCTTCAATGACATGTTTAAAAATTTTTTTGTCTGTTTTCTTTTCTTTTTAAAATAAACCATAAAATACAAAAGAAATTAAAAAAAAAAAAAACGTGTAGTAGAAATAGCTTGCTCAGTTTCAACTGCCTCTATGAACATCTGCCTAGGAAAGGGAAAATGTATCCAGTATACAACTGAGTCAACATACAATTTATTTTTCTATGGTAACAGATTTTCAAATTGAACTTTTAAAGTACATTTAACTACAAAAAGATTAAATAGGTACTTATAAAATATATTTACCCTAAAATGGTTAAGCATATAAAGTTGTAATGCCCATTCCAACAGTACATTACATATTACACACATCATTTTCTTTCCATTAATAATGTAGAAAAAACCACAATATTTATTGCTTATATCAAGTGCAGGTTAAAATCCAGAAAGCCTCCAAAAGCCAATCCTTGTGATAAAGGATTTCTCCATACTGTCAGTGAAACATGATGCTCGATGTGTGAACACAGATGTAAGATGTAACAATTCAACAAGGATGTTTGTCTTTGAGTCATTGACAGTTTAGGTCTCAGAGGAACCTGCAGTGCTGAGTCCTGAGATGTTGGGCTTGTGACTGTAAATATCCCTTATCTGGTTGATGTCTAGTCTACTGCAACATTTTTGGGGTAGGAGGCATTTGCTAACAAACCCTTGAGATTAATACAGCACTGTCAGCTACTAGTGCAGAAAGGTGCTGGGTAAAACTGTTTATTTATATAGGATATTTCACTGAAAAAACAGTGTCCATCCAACCAAAGCACCAACCAAAATGACTGACACAAACCCCATCCTAGTGAGAATAGGTTGCCAATATAACCACCTTTTTCTTTTTCGTTCAGTTTCATTTAGCCTCTGTTTCATCTGCTGCACCTTCTGAGCTGTAGTAGCCTTTCTGTCCTCTCGAATACGTTTCCGTAGAATACTGTAAAAAGACAGAAATAAATTACAGCAAGCCGTAACTACACTGACACAGGGGACTGGTCACCAACAAAACAAAATTTCATTCAAACAATGTAGCAATAAAGGGAAAAGGTCAAATTGTTCCACATGGCTAACGATACGCTGACAATTCAGGTATAAATTCTGGTATACTTATAGTAATACTTTACCAGGACCTGAAGGTAAGTCAGATATTTTTTTAAAAACTGTCTGCTTCCTCCTCTTTCCTCTCTTTTTCCCAACCAGCTGAGAGGGAAAAGACTGGAGGTTCTTCCACATCTGCTCCCCTTGTGATAGCATTCAAAAGCTCAAAGCCCTTTGACAATACTCGACTATTTCTATGAATGCTCTGTTTGGAGGGTGCCCACTTGTCTGCCTGACCATACAGATTTCTAGCTCCCATCTTCCATTTCACTGAGAGGTCTCTGACATCCAGGGCAACCAGTCCTCGATTCAAAGAAGACTGGCCAACGGCAACATGGCAGCCACTGAACTCTTGCTCTAGGAAAAAATTCTCACAAAACCCATCTCTTCTTACTTACATGTGACAGCAAACAAACTTCAATCCTGGCAGTGGTTTTTGTTTTTGTTTGTTTTTTGTCTTCTCATAACTGTTTTATTTAATCTGGCACTGATTTTTTTTTTTTAAGTCAGAGCTCTGAACATTTGGCTTGATTAAAAACAATCTTGAATAGCTTTTCAGTATCTACTAGATCACAAGACATTTTCTGGTCAAAATGTTTAACTTGAATCTAACCAAGAAATCCAAACTATAAGGCATTCTAAAGATCACGGGACAAGTGAAGGGGAAGAAAGTATAGAAATGTTTCCAGACCGAGGACACCAAAGCATCACCTCAACTCAGACACACGCATGAACCTTGACTGATCTAGGACTACTGGTTGACTTTTAGAGACAGATTCTCATTACGGAAAGCCCAGCTTTCCTGGAACTTGAGATTCTCCTGCCTCAGCCTCCGGAGTGTTTGGGTACAGGTATACAGCTCTGAATTCTTTTTTTAATTGAATTACTGTGCTTGTGTGCATGAGGGGGAAGGAAAAGGGGGGGGAGCAAAGGAGGGAGAGAACCTATAGAGGTCAGAGGACAACTGCTCATTTAAAAATAAACAAAACCCCCAAAAGACAGGATTTCCAACCAGGCTGGCCTCAAATTGAGTGTGTAACCAAGGATGACCTTAAACTTCTGATTCTTCTGCGTCCTCCTCAAGGGCTGGAATTGCTCAACTTTTTTTTTTTTTGGTTTTTTTTCGAGACAGGGTTTCTCTGTGGTTTTGGAGCCTGTCCTGGAACTAGCTCTGTAGACCAGGCTGGTCTCGAACTCACAGAGATCCGCCTGCCTCTGCCTCCCGAGTGCTGGGATTAAAGGCGGCTCATCTATTTTTGTATGCAGCGCCAGAGATGTAACTCAAGGCTTTGTGCATACGAGGTAAGCACTGTAGCTCGACTACATTTTCAGTCATGAACTATATTGTCTTAAATAACTACAAAGTTGGGATCATAATAAATAAGCTATATGACAATTGTGTGTGCCTATATTACTAAGTCCTGTGGTGTCTCACTTGGCCTTTTTCTTTTCTTTTCTTTTCTTTTCTTTTCTTTGTTTTGTTTGTTTTTTTTTGAGACAAGGTTTCTTTGTGTAACCATGGCTGTCCTGGAACTTGCTCTGTAGACCAGACTGGTCTCAAACTCACAGAGATCCGGTGCCTCTGCCTCCAGAGCGCTGGGGTTAAAGGCGTGCACCATCACAGACTGGCTTGTACTGGCTTTAAAGACAGAAAACTCCTTGAAAGTATTTATGTCATTAAAAAACACCCAAACACTCTGACAAAGTAAAACATGATATTAAATGTAAAAACGTGTCTATACTATTTCACACATGCTGCATTTAGTAAACAGGCTCATCTTTCTCAGTAGACTGCTACATGGCGCATACCTCTCATTGTTCTCTTCAACATTATCTTGCATCTTAGAAGAAAGTCCTGTTAGTTTTTCCTCTTCTGAACCTATTTTCTTCCCATTGTACTTTTCAGTCATTGTTCTGTTCTGCGAATGATCACAAACAGGAGACAAATCTTCTTTAGAAAGTTCTCTCCACCGTTTCTAGCAAGAGAAGAGAAGTAATAAGTGTTGTGGAATAATCTTTCTGTACAATGTGAAGATGTGTCACTTGGGTTGGTTTAATAAGAAGTTAAACAGTTAACAGCTAGGCAGGACTTTCAGGGAAAAGAGAATGCTGGTAAAAAGAAGGCAGAGATGTGAGGAGACACCAAGGAAGAAGGGAAGCAGGATGGACAATACACAGATAAGGTAAATGAGCCTCAGGGCAGCACAGACATGAATAGAAATGGGTGAATTTAAGGCATAAGAGCTAAGCTAAAAACAAGCCTAACTTTCATAATTAATAATAAATCTCATGTCATGATTTGAGAGCTGGCTGGTACGGGAGAAAAATTTGACTACACATAGTGCCAAATGTCTGGCCACATATATCCACGTAAGTCCTAAGAAAATTTATTTAAAAAAAACAACCCCTTGCCGGGCGGTGGTAGCACACACCTTTAATCCCAGCACTCGGGAGACAGAGGCAGGTGGATCTCTGTGAGTTCGAGGCCAGCCTGGCCTACAAGAGCTAGTTCCAGGACAGGAACCAAAAAGCTACGGAGAAACCCTGTCTCAAAAAAAACCAAAAAAAAAAAAAAAAACCCTTTAAAACAGAGTCAAACACAACTTCCAAACGACCACAGTCTCTCAGGTAGGCTCTTCAGTATACAGAGATGTGGCTACCAGTCTCCACAGTGGCTGACAGAGAACACTGCAGATGCTCAGTAAAGTAAGATCCAGTTAAGAGCACTGGCTGTACTTCCAGAGGACCCATATTCAATTCCTAGCACCCAAACATCTGAAACTCCAACACTGGCACACCAATGGACATGAAATAAAAAGTTAATTAAAAAAAATGCAGATGGAAAAAACCTCTAAACAGGTTCCATTATTTCACTGTGTTTAACAATGTGTACAGGCTTAAGAAAGAAAGGGAGTACAGATAGTCAGAAAACATGAACAGTTTATAAATAATGAAACAAAGGCTTTAAAAAAAGTTGTGTGTGTGTGTGTTTTTTTTAAAAGAATAAGCCACATAGAGATGTAAAATACACAGGGGGTCTGGATCCTGACTTTAAATTTTTTGACTGATAATGAACAAACAAGAGCTGCTGAGAGACAATAGATTATAAAAACTACTAAATTAAACCAACCTATATATTTTTAAAGTGTCTTAACTGCAAAATGGAAGTTTAAAAAACAAGTATTTTTGGGGGAAGAGGTCATGCTTTTGTTTCCAGAGGAAATTAAAGACTGTGGGTTTATTCAAGGTTAATAGTGATCAGGTTTGATCAGGGAGACACCCTGAAAATCTTGGCTACAGACATAAAGAAATAAACCTAGAAAAACTGCACGACAGGTGATAGATATTTCCCTGCTCAAACATAAAGCAAAAAAAAAAAAATCATCTTTGGCTGGCTTGTGTGTATCACACAGTCCATACTTATATTAATGCAGATGCATATGTTACCTTCGAAAGTTTATGTGTTTTCAGAACAAGGGGCCCAGACAGCAATGAGAACAGGAGACCCAGGCAATCCAGCCTCTCAGAATGCCTCTGCTGCAGTTTCCTCAGAATTCTGCATCCAGAACAGCTTCAAGGTTGCTTGCTGAGATGGTCCAGCCTCACAGACTATTCCAGTCAAGGACTTCGAATAAGCCTTACATTTTCCCATCACACAGAGACTATACAATAGGTAGCTCCACCAGGTCTTGCCCATTATCTTAATTTTCTCAGGGTTTCCTAAGCATGCCAATGCCCCAATACAACATGAAACAATCTATAGAGAAGTGAGGCCCACCTTCCCAAGAGGGGGTGGCGGTTTTTGGTCATTTGGTGGGTTATGGATGTTTGTCATCATTTAGGGGGCTTGGTTACAGACTGTTACTGGTGATGGTCAGGAAAAAATCTGACATAGGAGATTAAATTCAGGAATCACTTTCTGAAGAGAAAAAGGAAGATATAGTATAGAAATGATGAGGTAAAAGAGTAGATTGTTGAGTCTACTTTTGAACAACCACGTCTCTAACAGTTTACATTGCTATGAATTTTGATATATTCAAACAAATTTAGAGTTATTTTTGTTATACTGAATGTATGATTCTACTCTTGTTTGGGGTATTGTGCTTATACAGTTAATTTAAAAACGTAATGTAAAGCCAGGCAGTGATGGTGCATTTCTTTAATCTCAGTACTCGGGAGGCAGAAACA
>NC_022020.1:52916960-52940253 GCF_000317375.1 Microtus ochrogaster
GCCAAGACAAATAATCCTTAAAAATACCTGTGTCACAGAAAAGTCTGTCAGATATTTTAGGTGTGTAGGCCAAAAATGAATGCACCATTACAGAGGAACCTTGGGGTGACTGTAAAGCCAGGTAGTGGTAGCGCACGCCTTTAATCCCAGCACTTGGGAGGCAGAGGCAGGAAGATCACTGTGAGTTCGAGGCCAGCCTGATCTACAAGAGCTAGTTCCAGGACGGGCCCCAAAGCTACACAGAGTAACCCTGCTTTAACGCGCGCGCACGCACACACACACACACACACACACACACACGCACACACACACACACACACAATGAATCTGACATTGGCCCTTGTCCTCTGTACACATGCACATCAGAACTTGGCCAAAAACACAACCATGTACACACACATAAAAATAATTACATTAAGCCAGGTGGCGGTGGCACTGGCCTTTAATTCTAGCACTGACACTATCTGATAGTAGTGACCGTGATTTACCTGTATATTTGAATCTCCTTGTGTGTACTTTGCTCCTTCTATTATAGCCATATAGGAGAATCTGAGCTGGTCTGGCGTCTGGATAAGTCCCATGCGATACTTTCTCATATTCAGTAATACTTGTTTCACATTAACATCCTCTCCTTTTTCCATCTGCAACAAAGGCAAAAGCAAGTTGTCTAAGTCCAGGAAACAGAAACAATACAAGGTCACCTCTCAGAACTTAGCTGTGTTGTAGATCTTCTTGAAGAAAAAATGATTTGACACACGATGGCAACAACCCATTATTCTTATACACTGGCTGTCAAAGCAGCACCTGAAGGGTCTCTAGATATTAACACAATTCCAATCACAGCAATTTCATTCACTCTGATCAATACTCAGTGAAAGTAAGAAGTCACACTTATTTCTGGCCAAAACAAGGGTAACTGCTCTTGGTAGTTTCATTCTCTCTCTCTCTCTCTCTCTCTCTCTCTCTCTCTCTCTCTCTCTCTCTGGTTGAGACCTGGTTTCTCTAGGTTGCAGCTCCTTGTAGACCAGGCTCAGGCTGGCCTTTAACTCAGAGATTGGCACGCCTCTGCCTCGTGAGTGTACCACCATGGTCTGGCTTTATTTTTATCTCTTAATGTGACTGATTTATTGCCCTCCCTCCCTTCCTGATCCATAGAGCAAGTTCCAAGAAAACCAGGGTTACACAAAGAAACCCTGTATCAAAGAAAAGAAAAGAAAAAAAAAAAAACCTAACTACCCCCCCCCCGAAAAAGGGGGGAACAAAAAACAAAACTAGTGGATGCTGAAGGACTAGATGATACAGAAATCAAGGCACAAAGTAATTATCGATAGGTTTGATTCTATAATAAAACGAGGGAGAAAGAAGGCAGGTATTAAAAGAGGCATGAGAACCTAGAAATCCCCTATGTCCAAAGGTCATAGACTAAAGGTCATAAAAAGAAAGAATGGAAGGGGGCAGGAAGGATGGTTTAGCAATTGAGAACACTGAATATTCAATTCCCAGCACACACAGTCATATTACAGATAGTCATCTATCTGTGATAACAGTTTCCGAAGATCTGATATCCTCTTCTTCCTTCCATGCAGACCAGGCATGAATGCACCTGGTGCAAACATACATATGAGCAAAACAGAAAAGGAGGAGGGAGCTTGAATCGGTTGCGGCTGTGGGTGGTGGGTTAAAAAAAAAAGTATAGATCTTGGGGTTCCACACAAGAGTCTCAAGACTGGCTCTGTACTAACATGTGGTGTCCTGGTTTCACATCTGTTGCTAGAGAGAACACTGGCCAGAAGCAGCTTAGAAGGAAAGGTTTTATTTTAGTTCATAACCCCAGACCACAGCCTATCATTTAAGTACTTGCTATGTAGTTGGGCTGGTCTGGAACTCAGAGAGAATCCTTTACCTCTGTTGGAATTAAAGGTGTATGCCACCACAGATGGACTTCTTTCTTGTTTTATGGGACAGTCTCTTACTGGATCTGGGTAAGCTATGGTCAGTGAGCTCTAGGGACCTACCTTACCCCCACTTCCCAAGTTCTGGGATTACAAACATGGCACTGTGTACATGAGGCAAATTTTCTGTCACAGCTTACTTAATGTTGAGATGACAGGTACGAGCCAAGCCTGACTGAGACAAATTTCTTGGGGAAGCTCTGGAACTGTTGGACACACTCATATACCAGCCAGGAGCTAGAGCTAACTTAAACAGTGGAAGGTAGGGATTTTCAACAAGAAAGTACAAGTTTAACCTAAAAACACTAGATTTTAGGATATGACATTAGAACTTACTGCTGCCTATAGAAACAGTTAAGACAGATGAAGGGGTGAGGTGGATACAAGAACTGACTGCTATCACAGAGCACCAGGGTTTGTCTTACAATTGTATGCAACTCTGTTTTGGGAACTTGGTGCTCCCGTCATGCACACGGCACACATACACATTTGAAGGGAAAACACATAAACATAATTTTAAAATTTTTTACAAATGTTTATCAGCTGGGTGGTGGTGGTGGTGGTGCAGATGGATTTCTGATTTTGAAACCAGCCTCATCTACAGAGCGAGTTCCAGGACAGCGAGGGCTACACAAGGAAACCCTGTCTTGAAAAATCAAAAAACTTTATCTGTTCCTCATTAATATTATAAAACCATAAAACAAAACAAAGTAGAGACACAGAACTGGCCAGGCAGGGTGGTACATGCCTTTATAGGAATAAAATACTTGAGAGGCAGAGGTGGGTGATTTCTTAAGTTTGAGGCCAGCCTGATCCACGAAGAGAGTTCCAGGACAGCCAAAGCTACAAAGAGAAACCAAGCCAAACCAAAAAGCCCACAAACCCAAAATAAGGTCACCATGGACACTTACCAGAACAAGGCAGGTGTCTACAAGAGAGAAGGTGCCAGAGCGCCCAATGCCTGCACTACAATGGATCACTGCAGGTCCATGGTCTGGGTTCAAGGAGCCAGATTCTCTAACTTTAAACAAGAAATTGAGGAATGAAGCCGGTGACTCAGGAACTCCAAAATCTGGCCAGGTGGTATAATGAAAGTGAGATATAGTTCGGGTTTCACCACTCTGAAATGTGAAAATCAAGGGGAAGTTAGTTCCGATTTTTTTTCCTTTTTTTAAAATTATTTATTGTATTTTATGTATATTAGTGCTGTATCTGCATGTATACCTGCATACCAGAAGAGGGTATCAGATTCCATTATAGATCATTGTAAGCCACCATGTGGTTGCTGGGAATTGAACTCAAGACCTCTGGAAGAGCAGTTAGTGTTCCTAACCACTGAGCCACCTCTGTAGCCCTCTAATTTTTTTTTAAGTATATAAGTACGTAGTTATTGTTGCAGAAACATGTTTTGGGAACATATGAAAACAAAAGAAACTAGAGATGGGGCTATAGCAGTGGAAGGAGTGCTTGCCTTATATATAGAAAGTCCTGAATCATACACCAAACCCTGGCTGAATCTCTGACAGCAGAGAATCTCTGACAACTGGGTATAGTGGTACATGCCTGTAATCCCAGCACTTAGGAGATAGAGATAGGATGATCAGAAGCTCAGGCCATTTTGAGGCCCTGTCTCAAAAACAACAACCACTAAACAAAATCATTAGATGACCTATAAGATATGGGAGGATCATGAGGCTGGGCAGAGGAAAACCAAGCCTTGGGCTTTAATACAATAATGCAGCTGCATTTGCCAGGGAAAAAATAGAGTAACAATAAAAGGTACTTCCACCCATATAAAGAGTTAACACTAAAAGGTACTTGCACCCATCTAAAAAGTACATGCACGTATTTATTTATCTTCATTTTTAGTTGTTAGTGCATGTTAATAATCAACTCAAACATTATTTTACTAAACAGACTGAACACGTTCTTAAGGTCAACTTGGCCACATTTCCTCAATTTGCAGTTGTCCTGGTTACTATCAACAACTCGAAACACTCTCCCTTGTTTGTTCTAACTTACTCTAATTCACAGTGCAAGCAAAGAGATAAATGCGAAAGAGGAAAAGCGGCCCCTCTGATACTCGGGACAGCAGCAGTTCACTGACAGTCACCTGTGAACATGTGTCAGAACCATGTGCGACGACAGACATGGACCTCTGGAGAAAAGATCTAGGTAAATATTCCTGAGATCATATTCTACACTATATTTTAACATTTTCTTCCCAACTCAATAGAGTCACATTTCTGTATGGTCACTTCCAAGTTCAATATGTCTTTTTCTTGATCTTTGGGCTACTTCCAAGAGTAGTTAAGTACCAGGAGCTATCATACTGGCACAAGATGTTTTATACAGATCCATACCTTCATTTGCTCTCCACAATAGCCCTGCAAATATACAATTTCCATTTTATAGATGAGGAAACCATACCTCTACTGAGTAGTAGACCTGGAATGTAAGTTCAAGTTTGTTCCAGTGATTCTCTCTTTATTCCCAAGCATGTTTGCATTTTCTGGGTGATGGGCACTGAACCCTAAACCTTCAAGCATGCGGAGAAAGTTCCTTACAACTCAGTAATATTCACTACCCACTTATATTTTAGTTTTTGGTTCTTGGGACTTAATCTAATCTAGGGCCTAGAGTATACTAATCAAGTACTCGATCAATACGTTCTATCCAGAACATCCCTTCCTGCATTTTTAATAATTCTTTTTTTTCTTTCTTTCTTTCTTTTTTTTTTTGGTTGTTATCTTTTTATTTTATTTAGGACAAGGTTCCTCTGTGTAACCCTTTCTGTCCTGGAACTCGCTCTGTAGATCAGGCTGGACTTGAACTCACAGAGATTTGCCTGTTTCTGCCTCCTGAGTGCTGGGAATAAAGGCGTGTGTCACCACCACATGGCAAAATTCTTTTTTTCTTTTAAAATTTACTTATTTGCATTTATGTATGTTTGAGTGTCTTCATATATCTATGTACATCATGTATGTGCCAGAGGCTGTGGAGACCAGAAGAGCGCACTGATTTCCCTAGATCTGGAGTTATAGGCAGTGGTAAGCTTCTTGATATGGGTGCCGGAATTGAACCTGGGTGTTCTGCGAGAATAACATGTACTCTTAATCTCTGGCCCCAATAATTAATTTTCAATCTTCAAATATTAATATTAATCTAAACATTATAATTCTTTGTTTTCAGGATTTCTTCAGTTACTTTCTACAGAAATACAATCTAAACATGTTTATGACTAGATACTATTACAAAAATTCAAATTCAAGCACAGTACCAATCCTAGTAATAAAGAATTCTTAAAACCATCAGATGAAACCGAAACCCTGAAACCAGAAAAGCCTTACATTGATATTTTCTAACTGCAGTAGATGTACTGTATAATATGACTTCACATCTTCAGATAAGAGTTTCACACTAAATCCTGTTTCCTTAAACAGCATCTCTCGGTCATCTGTTGGCCAGTATTGTGCACATTTAACCTAAATTTAAGAACAATAGTTTAGACATATTATAAAACCATAAAAAGGAAAATAAACCTCACATATACATAGTATAAATTTCTTCAGGTACTGTATCCTAAGACTATCTGAAGTATTTTAATGAGAATGACATCTTGCAAAGTAGTTCCATAAAACGTTTCCTTTAAATTTAAAAATCCATAAACAGCTAACATGTTCATAAAAATGTGATATACTTTTTTATTTTGAGACAGAATCTCTTTAAATAGTCCTGGATCTCACTGTATAGACGAGGCTGTGAACTCAGAGATTTGTCTGCCTCAGCCTCCTGAATGCTGAGATTAAGGGCATAAGCCGACATGCCCTGCTAAAGTGTGCTAGTCTTAAAGCATAATAACATTTTAACACATTCACTCTGGATTTCTAATATCAGGCTCTTACAAGAATCTTATCTTCAGAAAACACTAACGAGGTTTTCTTTCAAGACAGCAGTGGCACACACCTTTACTCCTTTCACTAGGGAGGCAGGCGGATCTCTATGAATTCAAGGCCAGCCTGGTCTACAGAGTGAGTTCCAGGACAGCCAACCAGAAGAACTGTTACTCAGATTAAGGATAACAAATAAAGCACAAGAGGTAAACAGGACATTTTACAATAAGGAGAGAAATAGAAACAACATTAAAGCAATCAGAAGAAATGCAAAAGAAAATTCAATATATGTAGTGGGGAAGGGGGAACGGACAAGAACACCACCAACAAACAGTAGCAGAACAAATACCAACTGTGAAAGAGTATTTAAAACTACATACTCAAAGGCCAAATTTTTTTTTGTTTGTTTGTTTTTGTTGTTTTTTGGGGTTTTTTTTGTTTTGTTTTTTCGAGACAGGGTTTCTCTGTGGCTTTGGAGCCTGTCCTGGAACTAGCTTTGTAGACCAGGCTGGTCTCGAACTCAGAGATCCGCCTGTCTCTGCCTCCCGAGTGCTGGGATTAAAGGTGTGCGCCACCACCGCCTGGCAAAGGCCAAAATTTTTTACCTGAGAAACGGATCAAATGACAGGACTTATTTTGGAAAATTTAATGTTAAAGAAAAAGGGAGACAGGTTCAAGAGATGTCAAGAGGTGGTTGACAGCACCTGGGTTTGATCCCCAGCACCCATATGATGGTACAGAATCATTCATAAACCCAGTTCCAGGGGATTCAGCAGGTATACACATGTACACCTACACAGGCAAATAATCATAAGTTTAATATAAAATAAATTAAAAAAAAAGAAAAGGGGAGAAAACCCTTTCAAGTAATGTAGGTAAAATAAGTAATGGATTTATAAATAAATAAAAGAACATTCATTTGACTTGGATAGTAATCTATAATGCTATATAATGCTAGAAAGAAATGAGTGTTATCAAATAAGAGCCAAAAAAATTTTATACTCTGCCAAAATGACTTTTAAGTACTAAAACAGCAGATGCACTTTTACTGACATGTAAGAAATCAGTGATGAAAATGCCCACAACAGGCTAGAGAAATGGTTCAGCAGTTAGGAGCACTTGATGCTCTTGCAGAGGATCCAGGTTTGACTCCCAGGACCTGCATGGTGGCTCACTACAATTCCAGGGGATTGATGCCTTTCTCTGACCTCTCAGAGTACCAGGCACATATGTGGTGCCACACATACACATTGAGGCAAAATACTCATACACATAAAAGGAAAATAAATCTTAAAAAAACCTTAATGCCCATGAGTCCTTCTTTATGACTTGACATGAATATTAGAATAAGTGGATAGATTATCAACAAGGACTGATGGTGAATATTATATACACTCAAATGGTCCTCTTGCCCTTCCAATTATTATTATTATTATTTTGCTTGTTTGTTTTTTGGATTTTGTTGTTTTTTTTGAGACAGTGCTTTTCTGTGTAGCCTTGGCTGTCCTCGAACTCACTATGTAGACAAGTCTGGCCTCCAACTTGCAGAGATCCACCTGTCTCTGCCTTCTGAGTGCTGGATTAAAGATATGCATCACCAGTGCCCAACTGAAGACCCAATTCTTAAATGTTCTGGAACCAATCTGTATTCTGTCAATCATGTTTTAAATAAACGCTGATTGGCCAGGCAGGAAGTATAGGTGGGAAAACCAGACAGGAAGTAGAAATGATGCATGAGAACAGGAGAATTCTGGGAAGGAGGAAGTTGATTCCTCCCACTCCTGCCCAGACCACCGAAGCCGCAAGATGTGATCTGCCCCACTGAAAAAGGTACTGAGCCACATGGCTAACATAGATCAGAATAATGGGTTAATATAAGCTACAAGAGCTAATAAGTAGCCTGACCTAATGGGCCAATTAGCTTTATAACTTATAGAGATCTCTGTGTGATTTTCTTTGGGGCTTGCTGGCTGTGGGGTACTGGATAGGACAGAAATCCCAACAAGCAGGCCCTTCATGTTACGAATTTTTGTTTTTCACTCACACCCACAGTAACTAGTATCTCAGCACACAAATACTCTAAACGGGCTCCTTTCTTTTCCATAACAGCTCAAGTGTAAGTGGTGATTGTTACTTGATTGTTTGTATATATGTACATAGGGGTTACTTTCTTGGTTTGTTTGTTTGGTTGGTTGGTTTTTCAAGACAGGGTTTCTCCGTGTAACAGCCCTAACTGTAATGGAACTTGCTCTGTAGACCAGGCTGTTTGGTTGGTTGGTTTTTCGAGACAGGGACTGTGGCTGTCCTGGAACTTGTTCTGCAGATCCACCTGTCTCTGCCTTCCAAGTGCTGGGATTAAAGTTAAGCACCACCAACGCCTATTTGAGTTTACTCTTAATTAGTGATTGTTTACTATTATTCCTTTCAAGGGATCAACAGCTGGTGATAGCCCAGTAGATAAAATGACACCTTTACCCTACAACCTAGTTCCTCTTGAACACTGCAAACAAAAACCACAGGAAAAGATGAAAACCAAACAAACAAAGAACCTCACCGCAGATGCACATATGCAGAAGAGAAACAAAGGAAACATGAAAAGCCAAGGCAGTATGATGCCTCCAAAAATTACTAGTACCAGGCAGGTCGGGGTGGCACATGCCTTTAATCCCAGCACTCGGGAGGCAGAAACAGTTACATAACTATGAATTTGAGGCCAGCCTGGTCTACAGAGTGAGTTCCAATAGAGCCAGGACTCTTTCACAAAGAAACCTTGTTCCAAAAAAAGAAAAAACAACAAAAACCCAAACCCAAAAACCAAACAAACAAACAAACAAAAAGAACAAAAACAAACTAGTCCCACTGTAATCCCACTATAATGATCTTTAAGCAGAGGAAATTCCAAAGAACTCAAAGACGGGACTGAGGAGACTAAGCTTAGCGGCTAAAGTGGTCACTGCATAAACACCAGAAGCTGAGACTCCATTCCAGCACCACAGAGTAAAGCTGGACAGAGGTGAGCACACAGATGTGGGAGAGCAGAGATGAGTGACTTCTAGGGGCTCACTGGCAAGTCAATCTTTCGCCACAGACAGGCCACCCTGACATAAAACTCCATCTGAGTTAAATGACATGATGGATCAAATGGACCTAAAGACATTTACAGAACACTATGCAAACAACACAGATTACATGTTCTTAGCAGCATTCCAAGAAATTTCCTTTAAATAAGATCACTCTTGAGGAATACTGTCCTCGAGGAATGAGATGCCACTGTGTCTTAGAACTGCAGCAGCAGTGATTACCCATGAGATCCGTACAATATTGAGCCCTGTAACATTCCATAACAAATGGAGAAACTTACCAGGCTCTTCCCTCTAAGGGTTTATAGGCAGTTAACAGTGGCTGGTGAGAGGGAGAGATGTTTTTCTTTTTTCATTTTGTTTTTTGAGACATGGTTTCCTGAGGTAGCTCTGCTGCCCTGAAACTCGTTTTGTAGACCAGGTGGCCTCAAACTCAGAGACTTCTCTGCCTCTCGAGTACTGAGATCAAAGGTGTTCATCACCATGGCTGGCTTTGACACAGGTATTTTTCTTTGGTAATGGAGTCAGAAACATTAATTTTAAAGCACTAGTGTTCCTAAAACTAACTTCACATATATGCTATTGTAAAAAGTGCTGTTTCTTAGCCTCCCAAATGCACTTGAGTACAACTGTCTGTCCTATCACTGTAGTGAGCAAATGTTTGCCTCACCGGAGAATTCACACAATACTCTTATAGAAAACAAATCTTGAGGAAAATTAAAATATTGTCTTATACTCCACTTGACCTCAATAGAATAAAACTACAAAACAAGAAAAACAACAGAACATACAAAGGCCTATAGATTGAAAACAAAATACCAAAAAAGAAAGAAACAACAACAACAACAACAACAAAAAAACATACCACTGAATGAGAATGGATCTCTGAAGACATCAAAGAGAACAAAAAAATGTGTATAGAATTGCATAAAAAATTACAGCATAATATTCCAAACCCTGTGAAACAGAATGAAATCAGTCCTAGAGAGAAGTTTATAGCTGTAAGTGCCTAACATAAAAATAAGTAAATAAATGCATCAGAGTTATCTCAATATCTGAGGCTTTGGAAAAACAAGAACAAGCCAAGTCCAAAAGTATAGATTGTAAGAAATAAGATCAGGGTAGAAACTAATGAAATGAAAACTAAAGAAGCAATACATAGACTCAGTGAAGCAAATGCATTCATTTTATGAAACCAGCATTACTCTAATAGTAAGTAATGTTGGACAAAGGCAGAACATATAAATAAAATAATAGACCACTGTCTTGATGAATATAACAACAAAATTCTCAATAAAATACTTGCAAATTGAATTCAAGAACACAGCTGGAGAGATGGCTTAGAGGTTAAGAACACGGACTGCTCTTCCAGAGGTCCTGAGTTCAATTCCCAGCAACCACATGGTGGCTCACAGCCATCTATAATGAGATCTGGTGCCCTCTTCTGGCATGCAAGCATACATGGAAGGAATGTTGTATACATAATGAATTCAAGAACACAGAAAAGAGATCATTCACCATGATCAAGTTGGCTTCATTCCAGAGATTCAGGGATGGTTCAACATAGCAAATCAAAAATCATACTTGACCACATAAATTGACTCAAGGACAGAAAACACATGATGTTAAAAAGACATCCCTTCATGATAAAAGTCCTAAAGAGACTAGGATTAAAAAGGACATATTTACACACAACAAAGGCTACATATGACAAACCTATAGCCAACATCACACCAGGAGAAAATTCAAACATATTGGCTACAATAGGAAACAAGACAGAGGTTTTCATCTTTCTCTACCCTTACTTATTCAATACAGTAGTTGAAGTTTTAACTAGAGTAAGACAAGAGAAGGAAATGAATGGATACAAACAGGAAAGGAAGAAGCCTATGCACCCTTACATATTGATAAAAGATCCTACATATAAGATATCCTAAAGACTGCATCAGAAAATTCTTAGATTTGATGAACAGTTTATGCAAGTGTCAAGATACAAAATTAATATTTAAAATCAGTAGACTTTCTATATCAGTAACAACATGTTGGCAAGATATTTGATCACACTGTGAACCCCGAGAGACTGCGTTACTTACTGAAAAAATCTATTTCTAGCTGTAGTGTGGCTCTGTCCTAGCATAAACCAAGAGCTTTGTGCTTATTGTAAACAGGATTAAATAAAATTAACCATAGGTCAAGTAGAGCAAGTAACCAGTTGACAGGCAATGAACAAGAAAAAGACCATAGAAACTAAGAGAGAATCAGAAAGATGGACAGAGACTCACACAGGAAGTAGAAGGGAGGAACATTCCGTTGGAGTTTTTGTTTGAGACTGTGAAACAGAAAGGAAATTTTTGGGATGCCTGAGGAGGAAGGTCAGCTGGGGACTTTTTCTGATTCTCTGAGCTAGTAGGTCTTTACCCCAGCATCTGGCTCCCAAGTCTTTATTGGTAAAATGGAATAGAGTTTTTGCTTAAAAAAAAAGAAAAAGAAAAGACAAACATGTTTACAAAGAATCAGGGAATAATCTCATTCTAATAGCTTTAAAAAAAAAAAAACTTGTAACAAACCTAGGTAAAGAAAGATCTCTACAGCCGGGCGGTGGTGGCGCACGCCTTTAATCCCAGCACTCGGGAGGCAGACGGATCTCTGTGAGTTCGAGACCAGCCGGGTCTACAGAGCTAGTTCCAGGACAGGCTCCAAAACCACAGAAACCCTGTCTCGAAAAACCAAAAAAAAAAAAAAGAAGAAGAAAAGAAAAAAGAAAGATCTCTACAACAAAAGCTACAGAACTAAAGAAAAAATAAGAGAGTAGAAGATGGAAAAACTTTTCCTCCTCATATATCAGAAGAATTAATACTGTAAGGGCAGGAACTGTGGGTTAGTAAAAAAAAAAAAATTCTTGGGCAGAGGTGGCACACGCCTTTAATCCCAGCACTAGGGAGGCAGAGGCAGGAGGATCTCTGTGAGTTTTAGGCCAGCCTGGTTTACAAGAGTGAGATCCAGGACTAAACAAAACTCCCCAAGTGAACAAACAAACAAAAGAATCCTCTTATGAAAGTTCTAAAGACTGGGGGGGGGGATCTAATTCTGAACAAAAAAGTAAAACAAACAAAAATACAATAATGATACATCATACATGATTTCAAGTTATACCACAGAGCCATAATAACAAAAAAAGGCTTAATACTTTCACAAAAAGAAAAATGGATCAATCCAATAGAAAGGGAACCCAGAAAAAGCCAATGTAGCTTCAATCAGGTGATCTTTGGTGCAGGTGTTACCGTGAGTCCAGTGGGTGGATAGACAAAAGCAGATCCGGAGGGCTCACAAGCAATTCAGTCAAAACAAGGGCCCCCAAGTTTAGTGAGGGGCCTTGTCTTAAAACTAAAGCACAAATCAATGAAGAATAAATTCTGCTCCCCCAGTGAACATGCACACAGCAGTGACTTTCTGAACAGGGCCTCTACTCACTTGGGAAATAATGTCTGCAGTGACATCTTATGTTTTAAAAAGTAAAAAGTTTGGGGCTGGAGAGATGGCTCAGTAGTTAAGAGCATTGCCTGCTCTTCCAAAGGTCCTGAGTTCAATTCCCAGCAACCACATGGTGGCTCACAGCCATCTGTAAAGAGGTCTGGCGCCCTCTTCTGGCCTTCAGGCATACAGACAGAATATTGTATACATAATAAATACATAAATAAATATTAAAAAAAAGTAAAAAGTTTTCCTGAATATCAGAATGCTAAGTCACCAGAGGCCAGGCAGTGCCGGCACACAACTTTAATTCCAGGACTCAGGAGACAGAGGCAGAAGGATCTCTGTTAGTTCAAAGCCACCCTGGGCTACGCAAGGTTGAATCTGTTTAAAAGAGAAAAAGCTCACACAAGGGTGATTCCTGTGAAATGACTAAGCCTTAATGGACCTGAGAGGCAGTTGGCCGATACTGATAGTAAGAGCATGCACAGTAGAGCCAGCCAGGGTCTGCCAGAGGGCCTTGAAAACAGCAGCCAAGTCTGACAAGAGATGATGTGGACCCTGCTACAGATCCCAGCACTTGGGATCACACGCCTTTAATGCCAGCAATAGAGAGGTAGGGACAGGAGTATTACAGCTCAGCAAAGAGGAATAAGGCTTCCGGAGATGCGAGCTCAGTGCAATCTGAGGTTTAGGGGAGACAGATGGAGCATGGAGATGCAGTCTGAGGACAGGATCACCCCTTTGGTCTGAGCACTGGTAGAGGTAAAAGAACTCTCTAGTTGCTGGCCTCTCTGCTTCTCTCATCTTCAGCATTAACCCCTGTATCTGACTATTGGTTTTTATCATTAAGACCAACTAGAATTTGTATTACAAATGTCAATAGCTGACAAAAAGAATCTCATGAAATTATGAAGTTTCAGGAGCTGGAGAGATGGCTTAGAGGTTAAGAGCACTGACTGCTCTTCCAGAGGTCCTGAGTTCAATTCCCAGCAACCACATGGTGGCTCACAGCCATCTATAATGAGATTTGGTGCCCTCTTCTGGCATGCAAGCATACATGGAAGGAATGTTGTATACATAATAAATAAATCTTAAAAAAAAAGAAATTATGAAGTTTCTGCACAGAAAAGCAAGTGGTTAAGTGAACACCTAGTGAATATCTTTGCTAACCGTTTTATCTGACAGAAGACTAATATCTAGAATATACAAAAAACTCAAAAACATAAACAACCCAGTCAATAAAGGGGCTAATGAAATGAATAGACAAGATGAGACACAAATTGTCACTCTATACATGAAAAAATGTTCAGCCTTGCTAGCTACCAGAGACATGCAAACTAAAACTACACTGAAATCCCCATCTCACTCTAGGCTGGATGACAATCGTTAAGAAAAGAAATAATTGTTGGATATAGTGATGCAACCCAGGACACAGAGGCAGGTGGATCTCTAAGAGGCCAGCCTGTTCTACATAGGGAGTTCCAGAACAGTCAGGGCTACAAAGAGGGGGGGGGGAGAAGGAGGGAAGGAGGAGGGGAGAGAGAGAGAGAGAGAGAGAGAGAGAGAGAGAGAGAGAGAGAGAGAACAGTAACACCACCACCAAAAAACAAAAAATTCTGCAGGCAAGGTTGAGGACAGAGGGGAGCTGGCGCACACTATTGATGGGACCGTAAACTACTTCAGCCACTGTGGAAATCAGTATGGAAGTTCCACAAAAAAACTGAAAGCAGAGCTACAATACAACTCAGCTATAATACTTCTGGGTATCACAGAGAGACCTACATTTTATCAACGTTTACCATGGTACTATTCACAAAAGCTAAGTTATGAAACCAACTCAGGAATCCACAGATGAATGAAGAAATGTGGTATATTTACAGAATGAAAAGTTTTAACCAAAAAGAGCATAGTTATGCTATTTGCAGAAATATAGATGCAACTGAGATAAACATATCAAGTGAAACATGAAAATCTCAGAAAAACAGTGTTTCTCTACCTTGCCTATCTATACAAAATCTAGGAGATGGACGTGAAAGTGGAAGAGGAACTGTTTAGGAGTACAAAAGAAAAGGGCTAAAAGAGGAGAAGTGGGAGAAAAGGGAGTGAGGAGCAAGGCAGAGAGCGAGCTCAACACACCAGCTACACTTACATGAAAATGTCCTCATGCAACAGAATAAGACATATAGTACTATGAATCTACAAATTTATAATAAAAATGAGAGGAAGAAAAAGTATTCATTATTTCGCTGGTCAGAAATATACTGGCCATCACCCTTTAGCCAACAAAGGTCAACAGTAATAAATGAGTACCCGCTCCCAAAATGAAACATTTATAAACTAATGATCACAGATGGCAAACTAAACTATAAGTATTAAATATTACTCACCGATTCTTTCTCTACAGTTCGGTTTAACATGACAACTGCTTTGGTCTTTTGCTGCCACACCATGAGCCAGAAGTGGCAACATGTGTTAGGAAGTGGCCCCTGTAATAAAAGAACAAGAACATATCAGGGAAAGGAGCTGGGGAAGGACACGGCTCCGAGGATGCTGCTGTGATGACTGTGATGGTCAGTGGATTAGGTCCTGCTAAGTGAAGCAGGACTTTAAATACACTTAAATTCAAAATATAGTCTGCATTCAATAAAACTTTTCCATTATATTATTAAAGATATATTATTGACTTAGGCAGAAAAAGAACTGTATGGGATACCTGGGGTTCAGAAATAAGAGTTGGATAACTAGATTCAATTATATTATATTCAATTATTCAACACTTATAAAATACAGGCAAGATTTTGTGCCAAAAAAGTCAACTTAGTTCATATTATTATAGCTTTGTTATCATGACCAAAGGTGCCTAACACACAGGCAAATCAGAATCATGAAAATATCTGGGAGTTCACGTCCAGACTAGAAAGGAAGTCAGAAAGGAAATTTGACTCTTTTCAGTTTCTGCAACAGACAAGTGACATCTCAGATCATGGGGGGAATCTGTGAGAAATGAGGAAGTTTATGTCATTACTGACTGACCAACCAGTCCAAGTCAACACAAAGGAACTTGCAGAAAAAAAAAATCATCAAAGTGCCTGCAAATCAGTTTGTATCATCTGACAGAGTATCAGCTGGCAGAGTTAAAAGCGGGCAACCGTCTTTATTACAAAATGCTACGGAGGGGACAGGAAAGGAGGAATGGAGGGAGGGAGGCAGGCAATGAAGCATGCCCAACTTGGACCTTCTTCCTTCCTTCTTGTAGGGCTGAAGATGTAACCCAGGAAACTCATGTAACTCATGAAAGCCGAGCAAACGCTCTACCATTAAGTTATAAAACCAACTTGCATCTAAACATGCAGACCATTTCCCGAGCAATGTGCCAGACAGCTCAGTGTCATGAGCAGGAAAGACCAGAGTGTAACTGAGAGTTCAGATAGTTCTACACTGACTGAAATCATCTTTAGAGCAGATATATTTTTTGGTGTGTTGCCAATACTCAATACATACTGCTTAAGTAAACAAACTCTAAGGTTAACCTGTAAAATTGCTAGATAGCTGAGAAATTACGACCTTACTGTTAAAGAATTAGATTATCTTCATTCAATGTACACATCTATTTCCAATATAAAACATACAGTCCAAAGGTGATAAAACAACCTCTCTACCGAAATAAGAAAATCCCCAGTAAAATGAACACCTTTTTCTTTCATCTTAAAATAAAAATCATGGGTTGGGTGTAGTGACCTACACCTTTAATATCAAGGAGATGGTTCTCTTTGAGTTTAAGGCTAGCTTAGTCAACACAGTAAGATCCAGGCTAGCCAGGGTTATACAGTGAAATCCTCTCTGAAAAGAACAAAACAAAATACAACAACCATGAAGTGAGACTAGAAAAAAAGCACCCCAGTGTGGCTCTCAGTTACCTATAACCAGCTCCAGGGGATAGGATAGAACGCTCTCTTCTGGCCTCAGGAGGAGCCTATATATGCATACCACATATAAGAAAATACACAAGGACACATACATATAAATAATAAAGAAAATGCTATTTAAAAATAATTATGAAGCAACTTAGTAGAGAAGTCCTTTGTGTGCACATTCATACCCCAATTCTATTACTGGTTCTAAAGACTAGACAGAAAACATGCAACAGCTGTTATAGTATAAAGAACAAAGGATTCTAAAAAGAGAGAAATTCATCTATCAGCTAGTAATGATACAAAAAAAATTCCTTCCTTTTATTTCTTTTTTTTTCTCTTTTTTTGAGACAGTTTCTTTGTGGAGCTCTATCTGTGGACCAGTCTGGCCTTGAATTCCAAGACCCACCTGCCTCTGCCTCCCAGTGTTGGAATTAAAGGCATGTACCACCACCAACTGCTGAAATGCTACCAAATTTTTAAACATTAAAATGGACATGACATACAACGCTGATTAGAAAAAACAGAGTATGGCAAAAGACAATCTAATAAGCAACAAAGAACAATTAGATATTGTAAGTAACAAACATTAAATGTAGATTTTCTCTCTCTCTGATCAAGTAACACGCTATGCATAGGCATTACTAAAATGTAGTCTCAGCCCCTACAAAGTGCAAATGGGGAGAGTGAGAAGTTACTAGCATCAAATATTCAAATCATCAGGTCCTATGTTGTAAGAAAGTCTGAGACGGTATAGCTATACAGCACGAATCTGGCAGAGAGGTGATACGAAAGACAGGGGCAGTTAAGGTCACTCTACATGTTCTAAATATCAAGCAAGGTGCATAAGAGCACATGGTAAAAGTGTGGGTACACTGGAGCGAACCACACCCGAAGAGCAAGTAGATCTGGTGGCAAGAAAACATTTTCCAATGCTACGCTGATTTCTGTGGAACTGAGCAACTTGTATAGGCCAGGGCTGCAACTAGGAAAAATACAATAAGGATTGCTCTACTCAGGTGAAGAACTAGGAAGGAGGCTGATTTCCTTCAATTAACCTACCAACTAGACACAGAAAGTAAAAAATTCAAGATTTAGGTTAAAATATCCATAGAGCAATGAAAAAAAAATACAGAAAGAAATCTGTTGTGGAATAATCCTTTTGTACACTGTAAAGATTTGTCAGCTCAAATTAGTTTAATAAAACGTTGATTGGCCAGAAACCAGGCAGGAAGTATAGGTGAGGTACCAAACTGAGGACGATGGGAAGGAGGAGGGCAGAGTAAGGAGTTGCCAGCCAGACACAGAGGGAGCAGGAGATGAACATGCCATGCATTAATAAAGATACTGCTACATATCAGAGCATAAGTAAGAAATATGGGCTAACTTAAAATGTAAGAGCTAGTTAGTAATAAGTCTGAGCTATTGGCCGAGCATGTATAATTCATATTCAGCCTCTGAGTCAATTATTTGGGAAAGGCCTGTCAGGTTTCTGGGAACACGTGCCCAGGACAAGAGACATGCATTTACAGAAACCAGAAGAAAAAGAAAACAAACAAAAAACTGACAAATTCTCACACTCACACTGTGTAGAGTCCTGTTTATCTGGACACATAAAAACAGCTAGAGACAAATATTATTTAAAAATCATGAAACTGAAAATCAGGAATTTTCATAATGAAATTTTAGAAACTTGAAAAAAAGATTGAGGTTGGAAAGATGACTCAGCAGTTAAGAGCACTGACTGTCCTTTAAAGGTCTTGAGTTCCAGCAACTGACATGGTGCCTTACAACCATCTATAATGAGATCTGGTGCTCTCTTCTGGCCTGCAGTCATATATTCAGGCAGAACACTGCATACATAATGAATAAACCTTTTTTTTGTTGTTGTTGTTGTTTGTTTGTTTTTTGTTTTTTCGAGACAGGGTTTCTCTGTGGCTTTGGAGCCTGTCCTGGAACTAGCTCTTGTAGACCAGGCTGGTCTCGAACTCATAGAGATCCGCCTGCCTCTGCCTCCCGATTGCTGGGATTAAAGGCGTGCGTCACCACCGCCCGGCTAAATAAACCTTTTTTTAAAAAAATCACTAATCCCATTATTACTGTTCCCAATAAAAGTGGCAACAGAAAAATGTGACAATAAATAATTGAGTTGTTAGGTATCACATTAGTGTGCTAGACAGCTTTTGTAAGCTTGAAACAAGTTAAAGACATCTGAGAGGAGAAAACCTCAATTACCTCAATTAAGAAAATTCTTTCATGTCGGGCAGTGGTAGCATAAGCCTTTAATGCCAGTACCTGGGAGGAGACGTGCAGATCTTTGTGAGTTCAAGGCCAGCCTGATCTACAAAGCTAGTTCCAGGACAGAGAAACCCTGTCCAAAAAAAAGGAGGTGGGAGCCTCCAAAAGATCAGGCTGTAGGCAAGCCTATATGGCATTTTCTTAATTAGCAATTGGTGAGGAAGGGCCCAATGCATTGTGGATAGAACCATCCCTGGGCTGGTGGTCCATGGTTCAATAAGAAAACAGGCTGAGTGGCTAGAGAAATGGTTCAGAGGTTAAGAACACTGACTGCTCTTCCAGAGGTCCTGAGTTCAATTCCCAGCAACCACATGGTGGCTCACAACCAACTATAAGAAAATCTGGTGCCCTATTCTGGTGGGAGGCATGCAGACAGACAGAACATAGTATACTGATGTGGGAGTCCCTTCTGTGTGCTGTGATTACCATCAATAAATAAAGAAACTGCTTTGGACCTATAGTAAGGCAGGACTTAGGTAGGCAGGGAAAGCTAGGATGAATGCTGGGAGAAAGAAGGGCGGAGTCAGACAGATGTCATGGAGCCACTGCTGGAGATAGACGTGCTGAAAACTGCTAGTAGGCCACAACCTCATGGTGATATACAGATTAATAGAAATGGGTTAAATTGATATGTAAGAAGCTAGAGCTAATGGGCCAAGCAGTGATTTATTAATACAGTTTCTATGTGATTATTTTGGGTCTAAGCTAGCCAGGTGACCGGAAACCAACAAGCGGCCTCCTCCAACAGTATATATAATAAATACATAAATCTATTAGAAAGGAAGACATGTCTAAAAAAAACACAGTAGAGAAGAACTGTAGCTTCAAATTTTGGCTTCGTCTTATTCACTGTATGACTATACTATTTAATCACATTCTTCCTCTGTAGCATAATAGTATTTAACACAAAGGTTGTTCAACAGTTATACAAAACATGCAAAGTAGGGAAAATGTTATAAAAGTATTTTTATTATGCTTATTTATTTTGTGTGTGTATATATTTCAGAATGTGTATGTGTGTGTATATATATATACATCATGTGTCCCTCAGAGTAGCAAGTAGGAGGACAACTTGAAAGAGTTGGTTCTCTATACCATGTGGTTCCCAAGGACTAAATTCAGATTGTTAGGCGTGGCAGTAAGCACCTTTACTTGCTGAGCCATTTTGCTAACCCACAAAACTTTTTTTTTTTTTCCCGAGACAAGGTTTCTCTATATAAAAGTCCTGGCTGTCTGAAAATTCACTCTGTATACCAGGCTGGCCTCAAACTCAGATCTGCCTAACTTTTAATTCTTTATAAGAAATAATTTTACTTCTCATTAAAATGTAATGCTCACAGAGGTAGGGGGATTTATGTGTTTATTTAGAGATAAGATCCCATGAATTGAGACTGATCTGGAAAATCTTGATCCTCCTCTGCCTAGAATTACAGCCATGCATTACCATGTCTGTTTTTTTCCTTTTTTAAAAAGGAAACCTGTTTTATTTAAGTAGTGACTGCCAGAGTCGTTCTCAATAAATCTCCAGATGAAGAGTCAAGTGTTATCAGCAGAATTTAACACAGATTCTGTTAAAGCAGAGCATACCCCACCGTAGGTGACAGAGGTTGAGAACTAAGGTCCTAGGTAGGGAATACAGTTCAGATGTAACAGTACTCAATTCATCTGTGTGAGGTCCTTAGACCATACTCTGCCAAAAACAACACGCAAACAAACCACCGTCCCCAAGACTGAAGTGTAAACATGGAGATAGCTAAGAGAGAATCTTAAGAAAGACCTGTCTTGGAGCTGGAGAGATAGCTTGGCGGTTAAGAGCACTGACTGTTCTTCCAGAGGACCCAGATTCAATTCCCAGCACCTACATGGCAGATTACAACTGTCTGTGGTTCCAATTACAGAGGACCTGACTTCCATGGCTAAACACCAATGCTCATAAAATAAAGTGAAATAAATAATTAAAAATTTCTTTAAAAAATAAAGAAATAAAAGAGGAGTAAGAGAAAGAACCAATGATACTGATGGAAAGGACAGCAGAGAAGGGACAGCTGTGTAAAAGGTGCTCAACCATCTGTCCTGGCTTAAGTATGAAATTTTCTGCCTTGGGCCTGATGTTTCTTGAGGGACTTTTGGGAGGGCTTGGGCCTAACCAAAAGTGAATTTCTTGGTTGATTAGTACGGTAGCACTAGGATGTGGTGCCTAGCATGAGGAAGCACAGTACTGGAGAATGCCCTTATCACACAGCTAGTTCTCTCTGGGTCCTACTTTCCAGGATATTCTGTTTCACCTTAGCCTTAAAGCTAACCTCAAACTTAGTCTCTAAAATTATAAGCCAAAATAAACTTTTTTCCTTCAAATGTCCTTTCAAGTACTTGTCATAGCAATGAGTACGTAACACATTATGCTTTTCCATATTTTTGTTCATTTTCAGTAAAAAGTATATTTTTAACTCTGAATATTGATTTAAGAAAACCATAAATGACTATGATTGAGCATAAACCATGTTACTGTAAAACAGCAAATTAAAATTGACACTCCCAATCCCCATAAATGACTGCTTCTTAACGGTATATATAAGACTAATTCATTCAACCCACATCAGTCCTCTCATGAAATTAATGTTGGAATAAGCATATTAACATTTCTGGATTTTTCAGGTCTGCTTTTCAATCGCATTTGTAGCCACCAAGTACTAATTACATTATTTAGTTGTTTATTATCAAGCCACTGCATGAAGAAAATCATACTAGGTCCAAGTTAAAGAAGACCTCAAGTGATTCAACTTATAAAAGCTATGAGGTTACCCGGAGGTGGTGATGCATGGCTTTAATTCCAACATATGGATGGCACAGGCAGACAAATCTCTGTGAGTTCCAGGCCATCCTAGTCTACAAAGTGAATTTCAGGACGGCCAAGTACACAGAGAAACCCTATCTTGAAACACTAAAATAAGAAAGAAAGAGGGGGGGGAGTAGAGGAGAGAAGAAAAAGCTCTGAGGTTATTAAAGTTGTGAATATTTATTGCAAGGAAATTTCCAATTAAGCTTTAGTGAGAATCAAGCAGTTAAAAAGGAATGTTTCGGCTTCTTGTCGCTAGCCAGTACAGTCTCCAAAAGGAACCAGCATATGTACTAATACTAGTCTCAGCATAGCTGAATTACTTCTCCATATTCTGGATGTTTAAGTATAGTATCACTGCAGGCAAATCTGTTTTGTAATGTCAAATAGTTGCTTGTGGCCATGAAACTAGAACACTAGCAATCCCTGAAGTAGCAAACAGTGTCTTCTTGCTAATTCTCTGCTGTATCTCGAATGGGTCCGGCAGGAAGCAGCTCATCACTCTTATTCAATCAGTATACATTGCTCTGGATGGAATCATGTATACTACATATACCTCTTCTCCTGGGTGTAAACAACCTTCAGAGTAACTGGGAGAAGGAAGGGTAGGAGCAGAGGTCAGGACAAGATCTGAGGTTAGGAAAGGAGGAGGTCTGAGGGAAAAGGCTGATTAGTACTTGGTAGATGCTCAGTGCCTGGGCCGCTATAAATCAAAGTTCCTTAAGAGGGGGATAAACAGAGCATCTTTTCAAATGTATATTATCGATCTTTATTTTGTTATGTGAAATGTGAACTGATATACTTAGGCAGTTTTATACCAGATTGCTTTTCTTTCCTTTTTAGTTACAGGAGCAACTTTACTTTAGGCAAAATAATTTGTTTCTCTGACAGAAAATTCTAATGGCTCACAGGTACGTTAAGTTGAACTTAAAACAATTCACACTTTTTCTGTCTTTCAAATAGAAGGTATGTTAAACTTTTTAAAAATTTCAAACATGATGCCACAGATACAGTCAGGGGCACCTGCTTCCAGAAAACCAGAGTTCGGTTCCCAGCACCCATGTTTTATGGCTAACACCAGACTGTCTACTGGACACCCTCTTTTGGAGTCTGTGGGTACCCTGGTGCACATAAACATATACATGTACACAGAGACACATAAAAAAGTAAAATTTAAAACTATCAAACATAAAAGCTTCTACTTCTGAGGCTTTCTGACTGGGAGGCATGACAGGGTTGCATTTTAACCTCTCTGATTTGATAATGGTGAACTACACGATAACAGAGCTGCACTCTCTGAAAATATACTATAGTGCAGGGATGGACAGAGAAGAGCATTCAAGGGCCTTCCTGGTTCTTCAAAACAAGTTAGAGGAAGAGAACCCCAAGGCACTAACAAAAAATAACAAAAGCTATATTAGATACAGTGCAAGAAGTTAATTTACCTGAAGTGAATTGCATCAAGCCATTTCAGAAGAATTTCCTCCATTGAAAATAGGAACAGTACAAACAATCTTACTTTTTACCAATGTATTTAAAGTTCCAAAACTATGATGTTTGCAACTGATTTCAGAATCAGAAAACTAAAAATAGCAAGTCATTTGCAAATGTCACCACATGTTCAGCTTTGTGTAGAGCCCAGCAGCCAAGCTCTACTCTAAGGCTTCTGCCCAGCACCGCACTACTTGCCTGTGTTAGGATGTAACTTCTTTGTGCCTCTTCCATGTCAACTAAGCTGGCGTTAATATAATCATTTTCAGTACTCTGCAGTTTAACACGACTGTGATCATCTGAAAGCAGAGAACGATAAATCATGACTGTCATTTCAACTTTTCCATTCCTTTTTATT
>NC_022020.1:52943635-52947178 GCF_000317375.1 Microtus ochrogaster
TATCTTTCAAAAGATGCATAAAGGAGGGAAACAAAGGAATCAAACGTCCGAGGGCAATCTGACTTATCCATCTCTTAAAGCACCAGCAGCAGCACAGAAAGGAACATATTTATTATTCTGTAGGGCATTACCTCTTCTTATTCTTGCCACCAACTGAATGAAGAAATGCGGTATCTAACAGGACTGTAACTTAAAAATTGGATAAAAAGTAAGCCCACCCACTTCTGATGAAGCCTTTCTGTCTCCTACCCTCAGGGTTTTCTGAGAAATAGTTTCAGCTCTCAAGAAATGACTTGCTCTGTCTGTGGCTGACACACAGAAGCTTCCTCTTTCAACACTCATCATGAACTGAAGAAAAAAGCCCTGTAGATTTCATCCAATTTATCACCATCGTAAAGGCCTCTGCTATTGTAGAGTTTCACATGTTGAACAACAGAAGGGAGGGTTCATGTTCGCCATGGTAGAAACCAATTACTAACTCACAAGTTAAAGACAGGACAATTCTATTAATACAATATTATCAGTTAACTTTTCTGCTTGTATTTTCCTAATCTCTACCTACTTGTGGTACCTCTAACAAGAACTCACAAGAACTCAATTTATCTTTTAGCGATGCCAACATTGTTCAACTCCAATAGCTGACAGAGAATAATTCTTTGTCATAAACTGAGCAAGGCATCCTATGCAAAGACTGCTACACCCAAGCCTCATAGCTACTATCATTTTCATGGAGAATAAATATAAATCTTAGCACACATGAAAGTCTGAACATTTCAGCTCTTTACTCTGCAAAACAAATGAACCAATCAAACAAAAAAACAAAACAAAAATCAATTAGAGCTACCAAAGAGCACTGTTTAATGATTAGGATAGGCCAGACACTGTGGCACACCTTACTGGGCTGTTATCTCAATCCTCACAACTTGACAAAGTAGATACACTATCATCCCATTTTGCTTACATTGTACAGTAGTGTCTCATTCTTTTTAGGCTAGAGGGATTTGAATTAGAAGATTTCACCCAGATATCTGACTCCTGATTTTATTTTGACAAGATTAATTAGAATAACGCCTCATGTGGTGGCCAAATACTGGGACACGAATTAACAAAACAGCCGCTTGCCTGTGGCTTCACATCCACCGGAACCTACTCGAGCTGACACACAATCAGCCTCAGCTGTCCTCAGCCAGGCTGTGCACCACCTGTATTCTCTGCCCAGATACGCAATACCACAACAGCCAATCTTACACTTCACTGTCATCGTCAGCAGATTTGGTGAGACAACTTGGAATTCTTAAAGAGGGTAAACAGTTTTAGAGAGAGAGAGAGAGAGTGAGTATTTTCCCACATTAAAAAATGGGAAACACTATTATGATGGAGGGAGTTAGTCTTCATGATTTCACAATGGATGCTTTATAATGGAACAATTAAATGACGGGATAATTAGTTTAGCTGGGATTTACATAATATCAATTATAAACATTATCAGTTTGGTAATTCTTATTTTATTACTTAAAAAAGTTGGTTGATGAGTGCCAAGATAAGTTTTTAAAAAGGTTACTAAAGAAAATAATGCAATTCTGACAGATAAATTATAAGCCCTAGAAAAACTTACTAAAACAGATAATAAAGATACTCAGACAAAGATGAGAAATTTAAAGGAGAACCAACTTCAACATTACATTATAAAATTAGAGAGGAATACCTCAAGGTTACCAAAAAAACCCAACCTTAATTTATCCAGTCCCTATACAGGAACAACTGCCAAATGAGAGGTATCCCCAAAGCGATGTAACACTTGACTGGATTCCTGTGAAATGTTAGTTTTAAGGAGATTTAAGAAAGCAATAGTCTCATGTGGTATACATTCACCTTTTGCAAGGCAGGTGTTAAATTCATGGTCATCTAGTAACAGAATTGCCCTACAAGACTGGAAAGACTTGATTCTAGCAATATTGGAACCTGGTCCTCAATTACAGTGGAGGACTAAGATCATTGAACAACGAAGTGGGGTTGGAGTTAAGGACCAGGCTGTCCTCGAACTCACGATCCTCCTGCCTCTGCCTCCTTCAGCAAATCCTACCGGTGTGCGCCACCACGACCGGCTGGAGTTAAGGAAAATTTCCAAGAACAACTTCGTGGAGAATGCAATCATTCTGATGTACAAAGACAGTCTATATATGATGGCCACACCTTGACTGTATACCATGCAGCAGCTTTGAATGCTTGGGATAGAATTGAAGAAGTTAGATGTTGTAAGGAGAGGGCCGCTTGTTTGTCCCGGCTGCCTGGCTAGCTTACACCTGAAATAACCACACAGAAACTGTATTAATTTCTTCTGGGCAGTTACTATCTCCCCCTTGTATTTAAATATTTAGTAGAAGGATACGTTAGAACAATGTAAATAACTTGTTTCAACATTTATTTTCAGCATCTTATAAAAAGGTGGAACTTTCTCTATTTTCAACTTACTTATTCATTTATATACTAGTATTATTAGAAACTCATGGATTCCTACTTTATTCATCAGGTATAAAATCATCTTAATGTTCAAATTATCCTGGGGTTGACCAGTGGACTTCAAGCTGGCTTGAGTGTCTTTATGACATACTACTCCTCAATTTTTGTTTGTGGTTTAAGTCATATCCTTACTTTCTAGAAATTTTAAAAGGACTCCTTTCTTCCTTATTTATTTATTTATTTGTTTTTTCAAGACATGGTTTCCCTATGTTGTCCTGGAACTCACTCTGTAGACAGGGTGGCCTTGAGCTCAAAAAGATCTGCCTGCCTCTGCCTCCTGAGTGTGGGATTAAGGTGTCCGCCAAGCCCTTATTTAATTTTTGAGACAGGGTCTCTTTCTAGTTTTGCCTAGCCTCTGAGATCTGCCTGTCTCTGTCTCCCGAGTGCTATAACTAAAAGCATGTGCCATCATATCCAACCCTTTTTATTTTTATTTTTTTGAGACAGGGTCTAGCAGTATAATTCAAACTGGCTCTTAGCTCACAAACCCCCTGCCTTTGACTCCTGAGTGCTGGGAATTCAGGCATTTGTCACAACACCTGTCTAAGGGATTACACTTTGCTCCAGTCCTGGAAATCAGCCAGTTGTCCAAAGCGCCCTGTTTCCTCTTAGTAAAGAATGAACTTGATTTACTAAAGTTGAGCATGCCAAGTGCCAACAGGGTATCATTGTTCTTAAACTTCTCAATGAGGCTAGAGACACAGCTCAGGATTGCTAAGGGAATATGCTGTTGCAGAGGACAGAAGTTAGGTTTCCAGAACCCACATCAGGCAACCCACAACAACCTGTAACTCCAGCCCCGGATGTATGACCCTTCTGGGCTCCACCAGCATCTGCCCACATGTGGACATTCCTACCCATCCCACACAAATGTATGCACACACTCACATTGACATAAAAGTAAGTTTTTTGGTTTTGTTTTTGTTTTTGTTCTTCGAGACAGGGTTTCTCTGTGGTTTTGGAGCCTGTCCTGGAACTAGCTCTTGTAGACCAGGCTGGTCTCGAACTCACAGAGATCCACCT
>NC_022020.1:52947278-52948873 GCF_000317375.1 Microtus ochrogaster
AGGCTTCTGCCCAGCACCGCACTACTTGCCTGTGTTAGGATGTAACTTCTTTGTGCCTCTTCCATGTCAACTAAGCTGGCGTTAATATAATCATTTTCAGTACTCTGCAGTTTAACACGACTGTGATCATCTGAAAGCAGAGAACGATAAATCATGACTGTCATTTCAACTTTTCCATTCCTTTTTATTTGATGGTAATATTCTAAGACAGTTTTGTTTTGTTTTGTTTTTTGTTTTTTTTGTTTTGTTTTGTTTTTCGAGACAGGGTTTCTCTGTGTTTTTGGAGCCTATCCTGGAACTAGCTCTGTAGACCAGGCTGGTCTCGAACTCACAGAGATCAGCCTGCCTCTGTCTCCCGAGTGCTGGGATTAAAGGCATGCGCCACCACCGCCCGGCTTCTAAGACAGTTATAAATGATAGGAGAAATAAAGAAAATATAAACTAACACCAAAGGAGAGTTGAGACAAATCCTAAATTGCCTATTTTTTTTTAAATGACAAAGTTAAAACAATCTTATTGCTTGGTATTGGAAGTGCTTCTATTTGTAGCCTATCATCTACAGTAACGTGAAAAACTGGCCAGCATGTGCAGTAAAATGAACAGGGCACTTACCTTACTGGAAGTGAAAAGTCAGCTCAAGTCTCAGTGCCTAGGAACTGAGTGTCTATGTGGAAAAACATAACTGGGCTCAAACTGATGAGAACAGACGCTTCACTTCTTGGTAGCATGCATACAACTATATTTAAATAATGCTTAACACTGAGAAGCTAAAATAATCGGATTATTCCATCTGTATCCTTTACAAGAGTACCGGAAACTTCATTACTGAAGACTATGTTAACAGGTTAGGCCCATTTCTACATTTTAAAAATAAAAACTGCAGATTAGAATTCATACTCATTTTATTATCTAAAATGCAACACTTGACCTTGTATCATTTAGATGAGAACTTAGCCCCAAGATTAACTTTACTTCAGAATCCTAAACATAAGAGAGCCGCACACATAAAGCTAAGTTACAAATTGAATGTATGATGTTTAACTTCAGAGAATATATTCTGTGACAAACTATTCCCCTCAGAAATCTATCTTAAATATTTAATCTCTTTCCATTTCTTTTTCACTTTCTCCTTGTTTTTTCAGCTAGGGTCTCATGTAGCCAAGATTGGCTCTCAACTGGATGGATATGTAATAGAGAATGACCTTAAAATCCTGCTTCGCCTACCTCACAAAGCTTGGGCTACTCCCCTTCAGCCCCCACCCAAGACTTTTTTTCTTTTGGTTTTTCTGCACAGGATTTCTCTGTGTTGTCCTGGATGCGCTGAACCTTTCTCTGTAAACCAGACTGGTCTTGAACTCATAGATCTGCTTGTGTCTGCTTCCTGAGTGCTGGGACTAAAGATGTGCACTACTATACCTGGCTTTTGGGCTACCACTTTAAAAACAAAATCAAAACTACAGCAGCCAGGGGCTGGAGAGATGGCTCGGTGGTTGGGAGCATTGCCTCATCTTCCAGGGGTCTTGAGTTCAGTTCCCAGCGACCACATGGTGGCTCACAACCATCTGTGGTGGGGTCCTGGTGCCCTCTTCTGGCCT
>NC_022020.1:52954040-52958318 GCF_000317375.1 Microtus ochrogaster
CCTGTCCTGGAACTAGCTCTTGTAGACCAGGCTGGTCTCGAACTCACAGAGATCCACCTGCCTCTGCCTCCTGAGTGCTGGGATTAAAGGTGTGCGTCACCACCGCCCGGCCCAAAAGTAAAATATTTAAAAACAAAACAAAACAATTATACTCCAGTCTTGGTTGAGGTGAAGAAGGAAGAAGCTTCTACTTGATAAGGGATCAATAGATGAAGGGGGGGGGTAGAGTTTGGAAAACAAAAGGTCAAATAAGGGAACTGAGGCACAATGAGATAGACCTGTACTTCCAGTTACTTAAGAGGCTGAGGCAAGGAAGCAGGTCTTAAAGTTCAAGACCTGTTTCCTACATGGGCCTGTATACTGAGTTCAAAAGTCAAACTGGGCAACTTCACAGGATGCTCTCTCAAAAGAAAAACAATAAAAGGGATAGAGGTGTAACCTCATAGTACAGCATTTGCCTAGGATGTATCAGGTCCTGGGTTCAATTCCCAGAACCACAAAAAGGGGAGTGAGGGAAAGAAGCATAAAAGAGCTATTTCCAAGTCTCTGATGAAACCTTTTATGTACTTATATGTTCTCTAGGAAGAAGCCAGCAAGGAATCTACACTCTGCATAAATGACTACAATGAGTGTACTGATAACAGTTCGTTTGTGTACTTAGCAACTCTTAAGAGTTTCCTTATAAAACTAGAATTCAATGACAGCCTATTCGCTCATGAACTTAATTCCATGGTTATGCTTTTACAGAATAAACAGTTTCATTTCTATATAAAGGTTCAAAATTTGAGAGCTGGAAAGATGGCT
This sequence comes from Microtus ochrogaster, assembly GCF_000317375.1. Classification (NCBI taxonomy): domain Eukaryota; kingdom Metazoa; phylum Chordata; class Mammalia; order Rodentia; family Cricetidae; genus Microtus; species Microtus ochrogaster. The sequence continues at coordinate 52,954,845 of NC_022020.1, forward strand.
CAGCAGTTAAGAGCACTGGCTGCTCTTCCAGAGGTCATGAGTTCAATTCCTAGCAACCACATGGTCTCACAACTATCTGTGATGAGGTCTGGTGCCCTCTTCTGGTCTGCAGGCATATGTGCGGGCAGAATGCTGTATACATAATAATAAATAAATAAATAAACAAACAAACCTTTTAAAAAAAAAAGTTCAAGAGTTAAATAAGCTACAGACTGCTCTGCTAAGGTTGTCTCTTTCCCAGGATAATCAGCTCTAGCTTCTTCACTGCTGCCTCTTTTATATTCTGAATCCACTCCAGTTCAGTTGATGGCTTACAGAAATGAGCGGAGAAGCAAAGCTCTACTCCTGGTTTTCAGGAATACTATGAGCTGAGGTACTTTCCAGGTAGTAGATTATAACTCAAGTGAGATTTCTTGACTCTAAACTTTTTCTAAACTCTCCAAGGAATGAAGAATACAAAGTGTTCCAAAATGGGAGCTTCACAAATTGGAGAATTAAGGTAAAAGAGATTTTAAAATATAACAGCTAAATAGTTATCAGATTGATTAGGGAAGGATGTGGGAACGCTTTAGTAAGAAAAAAAAATCAAAGAATTAAAGAACCCAGTGCTGTAAAAAAGTGAATACACACCAAAAGAAATAGTTAATAACGACGACAACAACAACAACAAAAAAGGCAAAATGAAAACAAACAATAAACAGCAAAAACAGTGCTGGAATACGGAAAGTAACCTTCAAGTCAGCAGAATTGAAGATTTCAAGGGTAAAAGCTGGGTGTAGGTTTAGGAGGCTGAGACAAGAGGTTCACACGTTGGAGGATAGCGCAGGAGACATAGAAAGTCCTGCTGCAAAATAAGCAATCCTCCTTTCTTTCTCCTGGGCAAAAATACTGTAGTTGGTCAAAGTAAAAAGTGCTGAAGAGGTCTAGGAACTCGAAGGCTGGTGTTGCATGGTGTTTGTTGTGGGAGACATTAGGTCACCCAGATTAAACGAAGGCTCTGATGAAGAGAGGGGATGACAAGAAACACAGGAAGTGGCTATGGAGCCTGGAGAAGTGAGCAGTACAGGAAAAGCTTTGGCAGAGGTCACTTCATTGGCAAGCTGAGGAACCCTAGATGAGACTAGGAAATGCTTAGATGTCATTCATAGGAAGCAAGAATAGGATCCTTCCTCTGAGACCAAGAAATGGATTCACTGCTGAATTTTACCAGATGCTAGAACACCTAATAAAAATGCTCTTCAAACCAAAGAGGGGTGAAAAGATGACTAAGAAAAGTTCTTGCTATGTAAGTGTAAGGAATGTCTTCTGAATCCCTAGAACCCATATAAAAGGCCAGGCAGATATGGCAACCTGACTGCAATCCTAGTACCAGTTATAATAGAGCTGTGTGGCTAGCCAGACTAGCTAAAATAGAGTTCTGGGTCCAAGCAAAGACCCTACCCCTGATGTGTAAGGTGAGGAGTGATCAAGGAAGACACCTGACACATGTGCGTGTGCAGACACGTAGTTATTAAACCTGCTGTGGTGGCCGACATTCTGGAGGCGGAAGCAAGAGGACTGCTACAAATTTGAGGTCAGCCTGTGCTACACAGTAACTTCCAAAACAGCCTGGACTATACAGTGAAGCCCTGTCTCAAAGAAAACAAAAAAGTATATACATTGTTAAAAATTGCTGTACTAGTCAATCTACCCCCAACCCTCTATTTCCACTGTATCCTGTCTCCTAAACAAACTGAAAAACACACATGCACATAAAGCCACAGTACTTACATGGGCTTACATCTCTGTATCTGTTTCGATTTCGGTTTTCTGGAGACTTGGCCACTCTATGAGGATAGTCATGGGACTCATTTCGAATTTCCTTAAAATAACAAAAATATATTTTAATATCCCTATTAAATTTTATACAGCAACACATACCCTCCTAGCCAATATAGAATAGCATTAAGCATTTATTTTAAGCTCCAAAAAGCTACAGGTAAACCTTATATCAAAAAATAAAAACAAAACAAAAAAAAAGAAAGTTTAGACTTTGCTCACATTACTCTAAATATATATATTTAAAATAATATTTACTATATATTTAACACAAACATTCTCCCCCCTGCCCAGATAGGGTTTCTCTGTGAAACAGTCCTGGCTGTCCTGGAACTCATTCTGTAGACCAGGCTGGCCCCAAACTCAGGGAGATCTATCTACCTGCTTTTACCTCTCAAGTACAGGATTAAAGGTGTGCACCACCACCACCCCGCAAACATTCATTCTTGATGCATCAACCTTTTTAAAGATCTATAAGCACTCCATTTTAGAAAAGGTCACTTTCTAGTTTACTTATTTTGTTTTTTCGAAACAAGGTTTCTCTGTGTAACAGTCCTGGCTGTCTTCAAACTCACAGAGATCCACCTGTCTCTGTCTCCCAATTGCTGGGATTAAAGACATACTACACTACCGCTCGGCTCCACTTTCTAGTTCTTAATTTTACCCTTTGGCCTTCAGTGAAAATCCAAATTTTCAATATATATTTTGTTAAAATTTCCATCTAATCCCCAGTAATCCTAAATTCAATAATTAGTCCTTAGCAGGTCCCCACTCCCACCCCAGAGGACAGAAAATATTTATAAAAAATTAAATATTTTGTAGTTATTTTAGATATAAATGTCTATAAGCTATAACTGCACCATAAATCCAACATATAAACTGAGTATCACAGTTGTAAAATATTTTTACAATTAACTTTTTCCATTGGTATTTCCAAACAAGATCATTGTTGATCTCATCAATACTACTTTATAACTTATTTTCTATTTTTGCCTTAGTGTTTCTCTCTTTGGGTTGATTTGATTGATACTGTAAAACCCCCTTAACCCTCAGAAGTTTTTAATAATGGAACATAATACACATGTTTCTAATCTAAACCTAATTGTAATATTTCTGCAAGATATAAAACACTATTGGGACCCTTAAATGTGCAACAGAGCAGGACAGTGGTGGTCTTAATCCCAGCACTCGGGAGGCAGAGGCAGGAGGATCTGTGAGTTTGAGGCCAGCCTGGTCTATATGAGCAAGTTCCAGGACAGTTAGGGCTGTTACACAGAGAAACTCTGTCTCAAAAACCAAAAAGTACAAGAAATTTAATTTTATGCTTTCCAAATCATTATTTAACTTAGTACCACTTCTTAATTCTTAACATTCATCAGTTACACTTGCTCTATCATAGAATAATTCTATTTCAAAGACTCATTTGAAATCACTAAGACTGTCAAATTTTAGTTCCTAAAGCTTAATGGTAAAGACTAACTATATGGAAATGAAAGCAGGTCTGTTCCTTTTCACTCACCACACTTGTGTTAAAGCTCATATTTTCATTCATTTTTCTTCAAGAAAAGTATGCTAAATGTTTATTCTGAGAAATTTTACAAATTATGTGACCATAAATAGGATTTTTAAAAATTTATTGGTATGGCCGGGCGGTGG
>NC_022020.1:52958569-52959690 GCF_000317375.1 Microtus ochrogaster
TATGATGGCAGGTGCCTTTGATCTCAACAAAGAGCTGAATCACAGGCCACTCAATAAATAATTTAATAAATAAAATAATGAAAATATGAACAAATAAAATTTATTGGTGATTTCTTTTATGGGGTGGTGGTGATAAAAAATGGGCAGGACAGGACTCCCTCCATAACATCTTCACTAGACTCTTTAGTTGTTCTGTTGTATAATTCTATCTTCCACATATCTTGTCTGTCAATTGTTAGTTCTTATTTTTTAACCTAGAGACAATTATATGTATATACTACAACAAATTACTAGTATTGCAAAAAGATCAAAGTATAATTTCCAACCCCATTCTAAATACTTATTTATATAGCCACAGATACGTATAGCATTCACAGCTTCCTGAAAGAAGCTTCCTGTAGCAGACAAAACCATTACAGAAATTACAACTGGTCAAAATGCAGAGAACTGAGCAGGGGCTGGGCAGCTAGCTGGTAAGTCTACATACAACATTCCTACACACCTAAGGTTTAGGGAACATCTAGGAAGAGGGAGTGGGAAAACTGAGTCAAAATCAGCAGCAAAATAGTCTCTTCTTTATGAAGGAAACTTCAAAACAGCATTAATTATTACTGATTGCTCTCATTCAAGTTTACAGTAAAAAAGAGCATGTGGGACAGAAAGATTGAAAATGCGCATTTGGAGAGAAAAAAAGCACTAGAAAGTTTAATGTTGTCTCAACCTATGTGTCGGATTATTTTTTCACTTAAGGTCCTAATATGATACTACTCAATATAAAAATGGAACATTTAGTGCTATCACACCAATCTTGCCAAATTCACTTGGCTCCTTCATATGATGGATTTATAAACTCTAAAACCACATAAATACACCCTGATACTATAAATTTTACATAACCTATTAATAGCTAATATAGCTCATTTATCTTTGGTATGTTCTTGGCAGCAACTTATTTAAAAGCCCTACATACAAGTATACAGTTGAATAAAAATTTGCCTTGCTTGCTGGATGGTGGTGTAAACCTTTAATCCCAGCCTGGTCTACAGAGTAAGTTCTATGACAGCCAGAGCTACACGGAGAAACACTCTCAAAAAACCAAAAAAAGGGGCTGGAGAGATGGC
>NC_022020.1:52960507-52961087 GCF_000317375.1 Microtus ochrogaster
CCGCCTGCCTCTGCCTCCCGAGTGCGCCACCACTGCCCGGCCAGAGTTTATTTTAAAGAGAGAGAATCAGATATTGGTGGTAGGGAAGATTTGAATACAAGACTATGCAGTTTTTTAAATGTATATACAGATGTAAAGATGTATTTGTTTACATGTAATTTTGGGGATAGTTCAGAATTTGAAATATGATGTGCGTGTATGAGAGAGAATGGGAGATAGATCTTATAACTTTAAGTAAGTAATAACTGGTCTAAATTACAAATTCTAGGAAGAGGGGAATTTACTACAGTGCAGTTATTGGAACTGGGATAAGCAAACCCTTTTGGTTAAAATCTTTCTGCTTCATTACATACTGAAATGTATTTTTAAGTAGATGCACCTATAATGAAGATTTATAATGAAAAGGAGCAAGTTGAGCACGGTAAATTACAAAAGGTAAATTCTGAGGAGAAAAGGAGCACCAAAAAGTGGAATGGAGCTAAATCCTGTGTTCAAGAAGATAAATGGATTAAGAAATGAATAAAGTTCAAAGTTTTGTGAGCCAGGGAATAGAATGTGGTAGTTTGAATGTAATGGCCCC
>NC_022020.1:52965077-52975914 GCF_000317375.1 Microtus ochrogaster
TGCCTCTGTCTCCCAAGTGCTGGGATTAAAGGCGTGTGCCACCACTGCCCAGACAGAAGCTAGGATTCTTATCAGCAAAAATAAAAGCTAACAGTAACACATAACACTATAACACAAGGAGAACCTCAGTGGTAACTTTATAGATGAGCACATAAAATCAAGGGGCTTATCCTATAGGAGTTTATTCCTGACTCCCCAGTCGATGTATGATGCTGAATAGTAATCAGTTCTGCAATTTAAGTCCTTTTCCGTCTTAGTGCACTTATAGTAACACCATGGCTCTGACTCGCTCAGTTTCAATTCAGCAGCAAAACCAGCAAATATCTTTATCTTTCCAATTCCTCAGACATAAGATTTTGCCTTAGCATGGATTTTATCAACTGCAGCATTTTGTTTTTCTCTTTCTTTCTGTAAATCAAGAACTTTCACCTTGTCCATCCTGGTGGCCTGGGCCTGCAAACCCAACTACTTGGAGGCTAAAGCACGTTGAAGGCCAATAACCTACCTATCTTTAAAACATGTGTATGGGGAGGGGCAGGTAACTGTGGTTATGGTTCAGTGGTAGAACATCTACCTAGAATGTTTGAAGCCATAGGCTTAATTACTAGAACCCCCAAAAGAAACAAAAACACACAAGTCCAACAACTTTTACCAGATATGATAACCCAGGTCTGTAATACTGGTTCAAGGGTATCCTGAGCCAAATAGTTCCAAAGCAGTAAGAGCTATAGATTGAAAATGTGTCACAAAACAAACAAAAAAAAAAAAAAAACAAGTCAGCTGGGCATGGTGGTGAATTACTTTAATCCCAGTACCGAGAAGGCATAGGAGGCAGGCAAATCTCTGGAGTTCCTGAGTTTGAGGGCAGCTTGATCTAAACAGTAAGTTCCAAAACAGTCAAGGCTACAGAGAAACCATCTCAAAAACAAACAAACAAAAAGTCAAAAAACAAGTCAGGAATGGTTGTGCATGACTTTAATCCTTGCACTAGGAAGGGAGAAGATGATCTCTTTGGAGACCAACCTGGCTTATATTGTATGTTCTAGGCCACCAAAGGCTACATAGCGAGACCTTGTACCAAAAAAACCAACCAACCCAAGAAACTCTTCTGACTACTAAATCATGGGGTTTTGTTTGGTTTGTTTTAAAACAGGGTGATGCTAAATGACAAAGGCTGACCTAAAACCTAGCTACCTTGCTCAGACTGCCTTCTAAGATCCTCTTCCCTCAAGGGCCACAACTACTTCCAAAAGTGATGTTCTAAAAGTAACTGTTTATAGGGAATAAAAAGAATAAGAGGGACGGGCGGTGGTGGCACACGCCTTTAATCCCAGCACTCGGGAGGCAGAGGCAGGCAGATCTCTGTGAGTTCGAGGCCAGCCTGGTCTACAAGAGCTAGTTCCAGGACCGGCACCAAAGCTACAGAGAAACCCTGTCTCGAAACACCCCCCCCCCAAAAAAAAGATAAGAGGCAGCCAGGCGGTGGTGGCGCATACCTTTAATCCCAGCACTCTGAGTTCAATCAAGGCCAACATGATCTACAGAGTGAGTTCTAGAACTACACAGAGAAATTGTCTTGAAGAAAAAAGAGACTGAAGAGGCCAGACCTTCAACCAAAACTATTCAATTTAGTCTTCCCTGCAAAATTATAGTAAAATATGAAGTAAAAGTTCTCATATTCAAAGTTCAGCTAAAAGCTGAGCATCTGGTTTTTGCTGAAGAAAAATCCTTTCTTTTCCTAGCTCCTTCAGCATCACCAAAATAAAAAGCAGAAGTCATAAAAATCACTATCACAAATATTACCTATTATAATAAAGCAGAATATTCACTTAAACAGCAGTTACAAACATTTGTGAACTGCCATGTGAATGCTGAGAACAAAGCCAGATCCCCTGCAAGAACAAGTGCCTTAACTGTTGAGCCATTTTTCCAATCCTGATGGGTTGCTCATATATATCCAGCATGGGCTGGTAGGCTAGAAAGCTTCCCAAAGGAAGTGCAACTTCAGACTCAAGTAGGTGTTAAGCAATAGGGGAAAGAAAGAGGGAGCAGTTGTGCAAAGGAAATTACATTCTAAAGGCCTCCAGGGGAAGGTGAATACACAACACACATTTCCAAGAACAGAACACAGGGGGAGAAAAGAAAAATGCCATGGGAAGTAAAGCCACAGAGGCACCACCAGTGGCAGTGTGTGAGACAGAAGGGCTGAATTTTACATTGTGGGCCTGGGAAACCAGTCATTAAAGAGATGAAGAAGAGAAGTAACTTTGTTTCCTTTTAGCCACCTCTCCTCACTTCTTCCCTTCAAGTTGTTTCTCAAACATCTACACTTATCTGCACTTTTCCCAACTTTCTGTTCCCAATTAGGCACAACTGTACTGCACTAAAACTGCCTTTAAATATCTGCTCTTCAGCCAGGCGGAGGTGGCCCACGCCTTTAATCCCAGGATTTGGGAGGCAGAGGCAGGCGGATCTCCAAAGCTACAGAGAAACCTTGTCTTGAAAAACCAAAAAAAATAAATAAAAAATAAAAATAAAAATTTGATCTTCAAATCCCAGCACTTGGGAGACAGAGGCAGGCGGATCTCTGTGAGTTCGAGACCAGCCTGGTCTACAGAGCTAGTTCCAGGACAGGCTCCAAAGCCACAGAGAAACCCTGTCTCGAAAAACCAAAAAAAAAAAAAAAAAAAAAAATTGATCTTCAGTAGCTCAATTCAATGAGCCCTTGATTGTACTTGCTCCACATGTAGCAAGCAGGTGGCCCTGTGGACTATCAACTCTCCATATTCTTCAACATCTTTTCTTTCCTACTTTCTTAGTTATTACTTTCCAGTCTTCACTGCAAGCTTCGTTTCACTACCTACTTTTAAAGACACTGCTGGCAGTCAAGATAACATCCTTGGCCCTCAGCATTTCCAAAACATCTACATGCTACTGGCTAAAATTTGTTGTTTTGTTGAGACAGGGTCTCACTATGTTCACTATGTAGACTTGCCTGCCTCTGCCTCCCAGGTGCTAGGATTAAAGGCATGTGCCACTATGCCTGATTATCTGGAAATTCTTGATGAATAGACCTAGAGGTCTCAAACCTTAAAAAGCAACTGTTTCTAAGTTCTAACTGAATTTATAGATAGATGAATTCTCTTCTGCAGGTCAGGGTATTTCAGTATCTTAAAAGTAACATCTACTTTAACGTTGTGGATTCAGTGGAGGAGACACATACATGCCAAAGCCTGGGCACCGAGGGGAGAGGACAACTTTTAGGAGCCAGTTCTTGCCTTAGCCTTGAAGCAAGGTCCCTGTGCTGTGTACTCCAGGCTAGCTAGCCTAAGAGCTTCCAGCTGATTCTCCCGTCTCTGCTATCTTGCCTTTCAAGTGCTACGATATAACATTTTGTTGCGGGAGGTCCGCTCCTCCAGCCTATAGCCGCTAAGATACCAGCCCATTGGGGCGTGGTCTCTCTCCATTTAAAAAAGCGGCCACTTCCCTCTCCGCTCTCTCTTCACTTCCTGCTCTGCAGGCAACTAGACTCCCTTCCTGGTTGTGCAGAGGGCTGGGACGGTGATCTGTAAGTTTTTTTCCCCCTTTAAATAAATACCACCCTATTAATCATAATTCCAAACTGGTGTGGCATTGTTTGTGACTTACGCCTTCAACTTTTTCCCCCCACAGGATTCTAGGGAATGAACTCAGGTTGTCAGGCTTCTATGGCAAGCACTTCTTGCAGAGCCATCTCCCCAGACCTACTTTGTTGGGTGAGACTGTTCATTTCCTGGCCACCTAGACTCCCAAAATAATCACACAGAAACTATATTATTTGCAATACTGTTTGACCAATAGCTTAAGCGTATTTCTGGTAACTCTTATAACTTAATCTATGCATGTAGCTATGGCTTACCGGCAAGATTCCGGTGGGTTCCAGCAGAGTGGCTACATGGCTTCCCTCTGACTCTGCCTACTGTCTCTATATATCTCTCAACCTGGCTTTACTCTGTTAAGCCACTGACTGAAAACAGCTTCTTTATTAACCAATGGCAATAAGACATATTCACAGCATACCTCACCTTCCACATCACTACTTAGCTTTTCAACTGTGTTTTCCCTCTATTTCTCTTGCCACTGCCTATGTTCAGCTTGGCAGACTTCTCAGTTCTGTCTACACTTAGCACTATCCAACCAACAAGATCTTACTAAAAGTAAAAATAATACTTCTAATTTAAATTTCCTTGGCAAGTCTCTAGTAGTCTTTGAAACCCTGACCTACAAGAGCCTTCTAGGCTGTCTTATTCTCCCACACTTCAACGTCAGAGCAAACTCAGCCCTAGACTACACTGTTCGGACCTCTCCCTCAGTATTAATGCTTGTGCACACTTATTTCCCTGAAACACTCTTTTTCTTCCAATCCCTTGATAATTTCTCAGTGGACCAACTTGCGCTTCAGGACTGTTAGGCCCTCCCTTCTCAAGGAACTTCACTATCGGGTTGGAGAGGAGGCTCAGTTGAAAGCACAGGCTGCTTTTCCAGAAAACTGTGGGTTGATTCCCAGAACCCACATGATGATCTGTTAACTACAGTTCCAGGGATCTGATGCTCTCTTCTGGCCTGCTAAAGCATTAGACACAAACATGGTGCACAGAAATACATGCAAACACAACACCCATACACACACACACACACACACACACACACACACACACACACTCTCTCTCTCTCTCTCTCTCTTCATTCCAGGTATACCACTTTTTGAGAATTATAGTTCCAAGAATACTCATTCATACAGCATCCTGTGTTTAATACTAGCTTTGTACTAAGCACTTTAAAAAACAAGGGGCTGGAGAAATGGCTCAACAGTTAAAAGCACTGACTGCTCTTCCAGAGGACCAGGGTTCAAATACCAGCATCCACATGGCAACTAACACCTGTCTATAATTCTAAGACCTGACATACATGCAGGCAAAACAACAGTGCACATAACTTTAAAAACTTTTTATCTTTTCCACCACAATTTCATACATATATGTTGATCACATTGCCTCCCATCCTCAAATCCTCTTATCGGTAACTCTCCCATTTGTTTTTGAGACAAGTCTTACACAGATCAGGTTAACCTCGAATTATGGACCCAAGGATAATAGTGAACTTCTAGTCCTTCTGCTTTTACTTTCAGAATGCTGAGATTCCAGGCATGTACCATTATACCCTAATTTTGCTGAGGTCTGAACCCATGGCTTCATGCATGCCAAGCAAGCACTCTACCAACTGAGCTACACCACTTGCTTTCACACACAAAACATTTATTTATTGTTGTGTGTGTATGCCACATCACGTGTGTCGGCAGAGGAGCATGTGAAATCAGTTCTCTCCTTTCACTTGTACAAGGGTTCCAAAAATAGAGCTCGGATTGCCAAGCTTTGGCTAGCACCTGTACCTGCTGAGCCTTTTACTAGGCCTCTCCCTTTCATGCTTTTATCTGCTAGATCACTTACTACTTCTCACTAGGGTGGACCCTAATGAGCTTTCTCTCTTTCCTTCCTTCCTTTCTTTTGGTTTTCCGAGACAGGGTTTCTCTGTGTAGCCCTGGCTGTCCTGGAACTCACTCCATAGACCAGGTCTGCCTGCCTCTGCCTACTGAGTGCTTGATTAAAGGAATGTGCCACCAGTGCCCAGCTTAATGTTGTCTTTAAACAGTTATCTTCAGTGTCAAATATTAGCACCTAGCACTTAACAGGTTTGAGAGAACAAATGAGCTTCACATTATGAGACTGACACACTACCTGCTAAGCCAAGAAGACAACAAGAGAGCAAAATATGAGCGTCCAAAGAGATCCTCAAGACTCACAGAATCAGTCTTGGCAGCAGAGATCTCATCTGCAGCCTTCTCTGTGGAATGGTGAAAGAGATGCTCTAGGATCCTAAGAAAGCATGAAGTTCAAATTCTTCCTGACTTGCTTTTACTGTAACACCAGTTAGCATGGCGTTGTAATGCTCTTGGGTTTGGGAAATAAAGTGCTAGCACAGAACTACTGTTCTGCTTAAAGATCTTGGTGACTAGTCTATGGAAGGGTTTCCTGAACTCCTTTCAATGGAATATGAAATTTTCAGTGAATACCAGTACATGCATTTTTGCCTGTATTTATTTTCTGACATTTATGGGGTCATGCACACATGTGAAAATCAAGGAACCACTTGCATAGGTCAGTTATCTTCTTCCATCATGTGGGCACCAAGGACCAAACTTAGATTGTCAGGCTTGGCAGGAAACACAGGCTTTGAATCATCTTGCCATTACCAGGGCTACACTTTTTTCTTTTTAAAGATTTTATCTTTATTTTTAATTTTACGTATACGTGTCTGTGCACAGGTTTGCACTCCCCATAGAGGCCATAAGATGCCAGATCCCCTAGTATGGGAGTTATAGGCAGTTCTGAGCTCTCTCTGCTGCCCACAAACCTTATTTAGCGAGGCTGGCTCACAAGTGAGTTCCAGAGGTCTGCATGTCTCCCCACCCCAGCACTCAGATCAGAGAGATATAGAGCTGGCTTTTAATGTCAACAGTGGCGATCTAAACACAGGTGCTCATGTTTTCATGGAAAACATTTTACTAAATGAGACATCTCCCCTATCTTCCATGTCTTTAAATTACATTTTAACTTTGCTATTGTGGGTGCACATAAAAAGGCACTTGGATGGAGGTCAGATCAGAGGGCTGAACACAAGTTGCCTTCAGCGTGGCAACAGAGGAGTCAACCCACAGGACCAACTTCTCAGCAAGACTTTTATTTGCTGATGGAGTCTCAATTACCCCAGGCAGGCTGGCGCAGAACTCCAGATCTTTTCTGGCTCTACTTCCCAGTGCTAGGATTAAAGAATGTGTCACTATGACTGGCTTTTACTTCTTTAATTTTTTTGTACACAAGATCTTATTCCACAGTCCTGGATGTCCTGGAACTCACTCTGTAGACCAGGCTGGCGTCAAACTCAGAGATCTGTCTCCTTCTGCTGGAATTAAAGTCATGGGCCACCAACGTCCAGCTAAAGGCTAGTCTTAAACTCACAACAATCCCCCTGCTTCAGCCTCCCAATTGTTAGGTTACAGGCTGAGCTGCCACATTCAGCATAAGTGCTTTTTTTCTATTAAGAGCAATGACAACTTTCACTGACTTCTCAAGGACATTAATGCTATATATATATACATTATACCAAGTACGATGGCTCATACCTGTAATCCTAGCATTTAGAAGACCGAGGCAGGACTGTCACCAATCAAACCTAATAGGGCTCCATAGTAAATTTCAGGCCAGTTTGTAAGACCTTGTCTCAAAAAATAAGTTAGACGCCGGGCGGTGGTGGCGCTCGCCTTTAATCCCAGCACTCGGGAGGCAGAGGCAGGCGGATCTCTGTGAGTTCGAGACCAGCCTGGTCTACAAGAGCTAGTTCCAGGACAGGCTCCAAAACCCACGGAGAAACCCTGTCTCGAAAACCAAAAAAAAAAATTATTACGGGGCTGGAGAGATGGCTCAGCGGTTAAGAGCACTGACTGCTCTTCTAGAGGACCCACGTTCAATTTCCAGCACCCATATGGCAGCTCACACTGTCTGTTACTCCAGGATCCAGCATTCTCACACACTTACATAGGCTAAAACACCAGTAAAATAAATATTTTTAAAAAATTATTACTACTATTTTCACACACATGCCAAATTTTATGTGTATAGGCATTTTGCCAGCATGGGCACCATGTGCATACCTGGTGTCCCTGGAGGCCAGAAGAGGGCTTTGGAGCCCCAGGAACAGGAGCTAGAGACAATTCTGAGCTGCTTGTGGGTACCAGGAATCAATCAAGCCCCTCTGGAAGAGCAAAAAGGCCTCTTAACTACTTACTCATTTCTCCAGCACCCTTTCCAACTTATTAGTTTTTTTAATATTTGGTCTTACTATGTAGCCCTGACTGGCCTGAACTATGTAGGCCAGGCTGGCTTAAAACTTAAAGATCTGAGCCAGACATGGTGGTGCATGATTTTTAGTTCCAGCACCCAGGAAGCAGAGGCAGGATGATCCGAGTTCAAAGCCAGCTAAGGCTACTTAGGCAGTCTTAAAAAGAAATGAACAAAAACAAAACCTCAGAGACCGCCTGCCCTTGTCCTTGAATTTGGAAACTGAAGGCTGGCCCACCAGGAAATCTTTTCTTTCTTAATTCTGTACTGCTTCTATTTGCATTTTTGAGGCACCAGTCTCTGTTAAAACTAATGTAACCATACAAGAGAGACCTAGAGGTGCGCACACGCACACACACACACACACACACACACACACACACACACACACACACAGATAGCAATAGATAGAGAGACTCAACTAGAAATTGCATTTAAGATTTTCTACAATTTCATTCACCCCAGCACTTTGACAGTGGAAGTACCAATGTAGGGAGTTCAAGGCAGGTCTGGGCTACAATGACACCCTGTCACAAAACAAAACATAGCATAGGGGCTGGAGAGATGGCTCAGAGGTTAAGAACATTGCCTGCTCTTCCAAAGGTCCTGAGTTCAATTCCCAGCAAACACATGGTGGCTCACAACCATCTGTAAAGAGGCCTGGCGCCCTCTTCTGGCCTTCAGGCATACAGACAGAATATTGTGTACACAATAAATAAATATATATTAAAAAAACATAGCATAACACAGGTTCTCTAATTGGAGGAGTCCTTACTAACATTCGTTAGATGCTAGTGCCTGGGCTGGAATGATGGCTCAGGGGGGAAAGGTATTTGTTGCCAAGCCTGATGACCCAAGTTCTACCTACAGGACAATCTAATTCTGAAAGTTGTCCTCTGAGCTCTACACAAATGCCATGGAACATGCCTCCCCCCACGACCACGCATTAATAATGATAATAAAACTAGTGCCTTATTCTAATGTATGCTGAATCAGGGGGGTTAATATATTGCTTGCTAAACTGTTTAAGAAAATACATTCTAGCCAGGTGTGGTGGTTAATTCCAGCACTCAGGAAGACAGGAGTATTTGTTTTTTTTGTTGTTGTTGTTGTTTTGTTTTTCGAGACAGGGTTTCTCTGTGGTTTTGGAGCCTGTCCTGGAACTAGCTCTGTAGACCAGGCTGGTCCCGAACTCACAGAGATCCGCCTGCCTCTGCCTCCCGAGTGCTGGGATTAAAGGCGTGTGCCACCACCGCCGGGCAGACAGGAGTATTTGTGAGTTCAAGGTCAGATTGACCTATACAAAACTAGTTCCAGGCCAGCTAGACTTGCAGACCTAGAACCTGTCTCACAGAGGGGTAGGGGGAAAAAAAATAAGTCCTAAAAAAACAACCGAAGAATATTTCATTGTCATCTAGTGAAATATAATAGGATGGGAAAAAACAGAATCGTCCAGAGGTAATAGAAAGCTTTATAGCTTCTATTTGTACTGTAGGAATTAGCCAAAACATAAGAAGCACTTAATAATTCACAGATCACTAAATTCGATCTTGGGGCAATCTGTTAATGATTAACAATGGATCGTTTGTAAGGGGAGAAAAGTTTTGCCTGGATTGAAAAGGGAAGCCACTAGCTGTAAAATGGTTCGTAGTACAAAAGACTTTAGTATGAGCTGAATAGGTAGGTTATTCTATGACGACGGAGAACAGCGGCGGCCTATGGACATGTGGCCTCTTTGGGGCTGAAAGAGTATCACCACCACGGTGCACTCGTTTGGGAAACGCGCCCAAAAGCAAAGCTCACATAAAGATCTCTGGAGCACTCCAACAAATCTATAAAGTATGCCTAAGCAAAGGAAATTTTCAAAAGGACACTCCTTTAATCACTGATAATACAACCAAAGCCTCTGTTCAGGAAAGCTCTAGCAGACGATGACCCACTCTCCCGGAGAAAGGAGCCATGCAAAGAGCGACGATCCCCGATCCCTCGAGAGCTCTCGCCGCCGCTTCAGCTCCGACTCCGCTAATCGTCACAGGCCCCCGGGATACAGCAAGTCACCGACACTTCGCTTCGCCTCCGCTGGCCCAGACCAGAGGGCTGTCTAGCCCGTTCCGCGGCGCCTGCTCCCAGCGCCCTCCGCCACCGACCACCGGCCGAACAGAGCCGTAGGCAAGGAAGCCGGAGGCTATCTCATCCCGCTCCCGGAGTCCCTCCACCCTCCACCCTCCACCCATCGCACCACACGCCGGGTCCCGGCCGCGCAGCCAGCAGGCGCCGCTGTGGCGCCGCCTTCAGCCCCAACAGCCTACAGACTCCTCGATTCTTCCCGTCTAAAGCCTCGTCAAGAGGGGGTGAGGGCTTTCCGCGCAGGCGCGCCCCTGACGCGGCCCGCGCTCGCCACTTCCGCCCGAACGGGAGGCGGGGGAGGCGACACGAAGCCGGCAGGCGCGAGCTCGGATCCTCGGAAGACCCAGCTGCCGCGCGGGCCCGAGACTCACCAAGTATAACGGCTGCCAACGACACTGAGCATCCAGTTCCTCGAACTCCCGTTCGATGGTTGCCGACATGGCGGCGGGAGAGCGAGAGCAAGAGCGGAACCTCCAGAGCGGAGAGGCTCGGGCCCCGCTCTATCCGGGGAGAGCGCTGGCGCTGTGGCGCATGCGCGCTCCGCGCCCCGCCCCGCCCCCCCCCACGTTGAGCCGAGCCGGCCTTGGGGAAAGTACCTGGAGCGTCGGACGTCAGCGCGCCGCCTGGGCGCCGCGTGGGTCTGACGTCTTGGAGGCGGGGCGGGCGCGAGGGGGCGTGGTCCAAAGAGTGCCCAGGTGGGAGGGGCGGGGCCGGGCGCCACCCTGGAGTTGTGAAAAGTCCCTGGAAAGTCACCGGCCAGCCCCGCCTTCCTCGCC
>NC_022020.1:52977085-52978751 GCF_000317375.1 Microtus ochrogaster
TCTGATAATTTTAAGAGACATGAAGGATGCTTCTGAGCCTTTTGGTCAAGATCAAATGAAGAACTGGGAAGTGGTAGAAAAGCATGAAGTGTATTGTACAAATGGAAGTTTAGATTTTTTTCTACAATTAACTCAGCTCTGGAATTAGGAATTCAGTGAAGCCCCGTATTCACTTCCCCCAAGACTGGGGACAAAGAACAAAAGCCCGAAACCCAGCAGTTCCATCTCTCAGTGTCTAGCCGGTTTTGCTCAGTAGCTTCACGTGGCTAGTGGCTGCCTTGTGGTTGAAAGCACAAGTGGGACGTTTGTGTCGTCAAAGAACATTCTTTGGGTTTGGATGTTTGGGGTTGGGTTGTTTGGGTTTTGTAAGGAGGGAATTTTTTTGGTTGGTTTGTTTGTTTTTGAAATGGTCACAAAAACCAGCCCAACCTCCAACCTGGAATCCTACTGCTTCCGCCCCCTAAATGCTGGATGTACAAGCATCTGCCACCACACCCGTCAAAGAATTTCTTTGGGATAGAACTACCTAATAGTATTGCAGGATAGAACAGAAAGGGCAACTAAGCCTGGTAAGGTGGAACGGGCCTACCACGGTCTTGCTGGACTTGCAGGATGATAGCATGTTCAAGGGCAGCCTAACAAACAGTGAGACCTTGTCTTAAGGGGGGGAGGGGGGGCAGAGTCAAGAAACAAAGTCAAAGGCAAAAATAGCCAAGAAAAGATCTGGGAAGTGATCTCTCCGGATAGTAAAATCTGTTAATATGGACTTTCTGGGTTGCTTTTTATTGTTTGTTTGTTTGTTTGTTTTCGCACTCACACGTGGTAAGCAAGCATTCAATCACTTTGTTACCGGCAGGGTTTTTTTGTTTGTTTTATACTGCAGATTGAACCCAGGACCTCGCATACACTCGGAAAACACTCTAACACTTAACCATAGCTCCAGCTTTTTACATTTTTTTTTTCCAATTTAGGCTGGAGAGAAGACTCATTGGTTCAAAGCACTGGCTACTCTTTCAGAAGACTGGTGTTTGATTCCCAACACCCACATGGCTGCTCACAACCTTCTGTAATTACAGTTCCCCGAGATCTGATGCCCTCTCCTGGTCTCCATGGGCACCAGACACACACTTGGTGCCTATACATGCTTGCAAAATATTCATACACATAAAACTGAAGGTTTTTTCTTTTCTTAGATTTTAATTTTGAGACAGAATTTCACTAAGTTCAGCAGGCCAGTCTTGAACTTGTTCTGAAACTGAAGCCAGTACCTGTAATCCTCCTCCAAGTCATTGGGATTACAGACCCGGCTTGAGGCCCGTGTTTTGTTTTGGTAGGATCTTACACTGTAGTCCAGTACGGTCCTAAACATGACTCCTCTGCTTCCCAAGTACTAGAATCATAGTTATGTTTAACATATTCTTGATAACACTGTCATATTACCGAAGAATAAACAAGCTGATTAGCCTAAATGAAGCACAGACGTATACCCAGTGCACACACATATTTCACAATGGCTGATAGCTGGGAAAACGATATGTCATCACAGCGGTGCAGGGCTCTAAGGAGCAAAATGTATGTTTCCATTTACAAAAGGTCAAGATCAGAGAGATGGCTCAGCGATTAAGAGCATTGCCTGCTCTTCCAAAGGTCCTGAGTTCAATTCCCA
>NC_022020.1:52980966-52982014 GCF_000317375.1 Microtus ochrogaster
CCTAACTTGAGCACTACAGGATTTATAAAGACAAAACACAATGACATCACACCAGGTGCAGGCTAGAGGAGTTTTTGCATCAGGGTTATTTCCAGCAAGCAAGGAGGAACCCTTTGATCTGTTAAACATTTGATAAGCTTCATTTCCCAGAAGACAGGAGAAACCCTACTTTATTCCAGCCAGCAAGATAAGGCTCCAGCGGGGAACAGGTGTGGAGTCAGGCCAGTCTGACCTCTCCTGAGCTGTTTCGGTGGGGTCTCAATCTATATCCAAGGCTAGCTTTGAACTCATGGTGGTTAGTCTTCCTCAGCCTCCTAAGTACTGGAGCTACAGGCCCAGCTTTAGAACTTGGCTTGTGGTGGCACCTGGTTTCACACCACAACCACTAACAAACAGTCCCTACTCGTAGGGATCACCACCAAGTGAAGATGAATATCCAGAAGCATGTATACGGGTCCTTGCTCAGATGGTACCTCTGAGGGGACACCATATACCCCTTGGCTCTAATGTCCTTCTCCAGGCAGTACACAAAGTCCTCCGTCCCAGGGCCTGCCTTCCAGGGCCCAAATTTGACGACGGGCGTCTTTTTGGCCTCCAGGATATGCAGCGGCTCCACGCACTTGGCCTCCTCCTCCTCCGTATGCACCACACATACCACCACTTTGGACGAGCGCATTGCCACAGCCTCTGCCCGAGCCAGGTGCAGCAGGACCTCCAGGTTCTCCCTGTAGTTTGGCACTCCCAGCAAGAACTGCATGCGAGCCACCTGCTCACCGAAGATCTGGGGCATATCCTCCAAAACCTTCACCAAGAGATGGATCTGGTAGAACTTAGCCTCGTGGTAAACCTCAGGAATGTTCTCTGTGGGCACTTGCCCAGTGCATAGGTAGTCCAGGATAGGCCCGAAGTAGGTGCCAGGGCGATCAATGAAGAAGCGGCCGTGGGCATCCTTGTAGAATTTTGCTGATCGGGATAATATCTCGGAGAACTTTGAGCCTGGATGTTTCATCAGGGTGCCCATGGTGGTGGTGTAGAACTGTCCACCTAC
>NC_022020.1:52986589-52988266 GCF_000317375.1 Microtus ochrogaster
TCACCATATAGTGCTGACTAGTTTGGAACTTACTACGTGGACCAGGTTGGCCTCAACTCACAGAAATCCTCTCACCCCTGCATCCTGAGTGCTGGGTTTAAAGTCTCATGCTACTTTGCCTGACACAAGGTTTCTTCTTTTGAAAAGCCCTCTCTAAGGATATTGTGGGCCCTTTGTCTGCTGATACCTTTTAACCTTTGTCAAGAGAGAGCAGTGGTGAGACACTGCTAGTATAAAATAGGTTTGAGGGGGGAGGCTCTTCTGTGCGTGCTCAGTAGGTTTCTGTACCAGGAGGGGCTGCAGTAGCCAGTAGTCCCCAGCACCTAACCCCACCGCAGCACCCTATTCCTTAGGAGGTTTTGCAGCAGGATGTTTTCAGTGAGACATTTTCCCATGAACAGTTTCCATCTTTAAAAAATGATTGGCGACAAGGTCTAGAGGGGGAATGGTGACCTTTTCCTAATGCTCCTTCCTAGAACCTGTGAATGTAGCCTTCCATGGGGGAAAAATGGTTTTTCGCAGATGTAATTAAAGTAAGTGGTTTAAGATGAGATCATCCTGGATTATCAGAGGAGCATTAAATCCAAGGACAAGTGTTCTCCCAAGAGGATGGCACAGAGAGAGAGAGAGAGAGAGAGAGAGAGAGAGAGAGAGAGAGAGAGGAAGGAAAAGAAAAGGGGGGAGGAAGGAGGGGAGAATTAAGAGAAAAGGAGGCCATGTGATGGTGGAAGCAAATAAATAGGCCTGGAGCCCCAGCAAGTGGAGGGAACAAGGGCAGAGTTCCTGCTAAGCCCATCAGAGGAGGACACCCTGCTCATCCCTGGCCGCAAATTTCCAGTTTCAACATTGGTGAGAGAATAAACTGCTGAAGGGTTTTACTCGGTTTGGTTTGGTTTTTGAAACAGTTTCACGTAGCCTGGGCTGACTTTGGATACCAAAGCTACATATATGAGCCATCATTCTAGCTGAACTGCTGTTTCCTTAGACCGCAAAGAGCTTGATTTGTGCTGAGAGCAAGCTGCAGAGTTTTCCCCAAGTTCCTTCCCCGCAGTGTAGTACCACACAACTAGAGTTCCAGACATTTGTGAACTGCCTGCCATGTGGGTGTTGGGAATTGAACTCCAGTGTTCTTAACTGCTGAGCCATCTCTCCAGACCCAAGTCCTTTAAACTTTTTACTAATAAATCTTCACCATTACAACCCACTACACTTAGTTATCCTTTGCACTAGTTTTCTTCAGTTTAGATTATTGTGTGGTTGGGACTAAGGTTGTAGTTTAGTGATAGATAATTTGCCTAGCATGTTCAGAATCCTATATTCCATCCCCAACACCACAAAGAAACAAAAAAAAAAATACTGAATAGTTTCTCTGTTCTAATTAGACACATACTGACATTCTGAACAACAATAATAATAATACAATTCATGCAACTCGAAATTTAACATCAAGTCAAGGTGTGATGGCTTATGCCATCAGAATACTCAGAAAACTGAGGTAGAAGGATATGCCAGAGTCTGGGACCAGCCTGGAGTATATAGTAAGTTCTAGGTCATCCTGGGCTACAGAGTGAGACACTGTCCCAAAAATAAATAAATAAACTCTAAAATGAGAGATTTTGCTTTATTTATTGTGAGATAGGGTCTCAGGTAGTCCAGGTTGAGTCCAGAACTTGCTAT
>NC_022020.1:52988743-52990715 GCF_000317375.1 Microtus ochrogaster
GCAGTCCTGGCAAGAGAGTGGAGCAGAACAAGGGCAGAAAAGAAAGTTCTCTTTGGCTCTGGAAAGTCTGAAAATGGAGGAAGGTTTTATCAAGTCATCAGCTCTACACACAAAGCAGAGTCTTCTGGCAAAGAGAGAATGGATGAAAGAGAAAGGGGTCAGGTGTGAGCAACTGGAACCGGCTCTGAAAGTCGGGTATGTTTCAGACAAGTAGCGGGGCCCTCGCCCTTTGCTTTGGAAATGCCAGCTAAACACCCTATGGCCTCTGGCAGTCTACCCACATGATCATTTTACTCTCTATAGAGATTGCTGTGCAACTCTACCTGAAGAACCTGTCTAGTCTTGGCCAAAGTCACTCTTAGTAGACTTTGTAGTGACCTGAGGCGCTCTGAATCTGGTCTGTCCAGGCACTGACAACGTGACAAGGTAAAAAAGACCACCTCCCTAACAGTGAACCGAGACACACCAGGGAGATTTAGCAATGTTTGCTCAGAAGACCTCATTCATGAGATTACCTGCTGGTGAGGGATTTCCAGGAGCTGTCCTGGTTCTTTCCTTCTCTGATGGATGGTAGGCTAGTGTTACCTGGAAATCCTTGAATTTCCACACAGAGGTGTGATCACCTGGCTGTGGGGTGACTACACCAACCGACTGGTCTAGATGTTGACCTAGACCCAGAAACCTGAAAGCGCAATACTTTGTAGTAGCATATGCCTTTTGGAGCTGTTACTGAGAACTTTCTGGCTTAGCAGCTGAAACAGGAAGTGAGGGGCCAATAGAAAGGCAGTCGGTCCTGATCATGAAGGGCAACTCTTGTTCCACTCTAGTTCCAGGGAAGTGTCCCATTGTTTTCCATGCTGACTTCCTCCTCTGAGATCAGAACATACTTTGAAGGAAAAAGTCCTGCTTTGTTATGTCTTTATCTCAGGATTTAATGTTCACGGGTTGATGACAAAGCCATGTACCCAAGGCTCTCCAGAGCTCATGCAGCTGTGGGCCAAGCCAAGAGCCATTCCGAACCTGGACATCCCCAGAACGGTGTTTTTACAAAGACCAGAAATACAGTTAGAAAGAAGAGCATGAGTCGGGCGGTGGTGGCGCACGCCTTTAATCCCAGCACTCGGGAGGCAGAGGCAGGCGGATCTCTGTGAGTTCGAGACCAGCCTGGTCTATAGCACTCGGGAAGCTGAGGCAGACGGATCTCGCTGAGTTCAACTTCAGCCTGGTCCACAGAGTGAATTCCAGGACAGCCAGGACTACACAGTGAAATCCTGTTTCAAAAAAAATGTCCGGGTCAAAGCCCAAGATCCCGGACTCCTGGCTGCGTTCCTTGAGTTGGTTGGCGGGCAGAGACTCCTGGCTGAGCTCCTTGAGTTGGTTTGCCGGCAGGCTCATCCTGTTCCATGCCTTAGTTCTGAGTGAGAAAAGTCTTCTCTAAAACATATTTACACTACGGGAGCCCAGTACGGTCATCAGCAGCGATGACAGCCAGACAGGGCAGTTGAAGGAGCAATGATGTGTGTAATGATCTGTCCTGTCCCTTTAAGAGCTAACTCTTACATTTTTAAATTAACCCATTTCTATTCATCTGTGTATCACCACAAGGCTGTGGCTTACCAGGCAAGGTTCCAGCATCTGTCTCCTTTGGCAGCTACATGGTGTCTCTCTGACTCCACTTATTCTATGTATCTCTTCCAGTCTGGCTATATTCTGACTTCCTATAGGCTGAAGCAGCTTCGTTATTAACCAATGGTAATAAAACATATTCATAGCATACAGAGGGGAATCCCACACTGGCCAAGACTGACCTTGAACTTCTAATTCTCTTGCTTGCACCTCCCAAGTCCTATAATTATAGAGGTGCACCATGGAAGATCAGGCATTTGGTGTCATCCTCCACTCCGTGGCGAATTTAGAGATACCCTGGGCCTCATGAGACTCTGTCTCAAATAACTAAAAGAAAAAGTAAAGA
>NC_022020.1:52991596-52992123 GCF_000317375.1 Microtus ochrogaster
TAAATTTAAAAAAAGAAAAAAAAAAGAAAGAAGAGCATGAAAGCAGATTGCCCTCTGCTGTAAACTCCCGTCTTAGCTTTTCGCTGACGTCTCTGAGGGCTCTGACTTGGCTGGTTCCAAGTGTATCTGGTTGCTTTGGTACCCTGCCTAGCAACTGACTGAAACTCTTTTCTATAGCTTAGGATTTGAGAAAGAAAAGACCCTTTCCTAGGAAGACATGCATATCCTCAAATTTTGCTTGTACTTTTAGGGTGTCCATAAGCCCTTCCCCTTAGAGACCCACTTGTCTTGTGTAAGGTTATGGGATGCTCACTAACCCTTGTCTCTGGTTCCATGTTCTTTGAAAGACCAAAGTAGCTTCCCCCGTCAGACAACTTAAGTGTTGCCGAGTAAGAAACACATGGGTAGATTATGTTACTTTTTGGACCAGTTGTTACTCCAGCAATTGCCCACAACCCTTTCCACCTCCAGGCTTCCAAATAAAACTTTCTGGTTTCTCTGTTCACCAGCTCTTTTTTTTTTTTTTT
>NC_022020.1:52992308-52996893 GCF_000317375.1 Microtus ochrogaster
TTTTTCGAGACAGGGTTTCTCTGTGGCTTTGGAGCCTGTCCTGGAACTAGCTCTGTAGACCAGGCTGGTCTCGAACTAACCAGCTCTTTTCTTAAAACCTAGATTAGGACGGGCAATGGTGGTGCATGCCTTTAATTCCAGCACTCAACAAGCAGAGGCCAGTGGATCTCTGTGAGTTAAAGGCCAGATAGTATGATCTACAAAGTGAGTTCCAGGACAGCCAGGGCTACACAGATTTTGGGAAAGACCGACCCCTGTATTAATTTGGGGTCAAGGATATGTTTGTGCTTTTTTCACAGGAAGAAATAAGTAGAAAGATGACTACATATACAACAGAGGACGCCAGTCCTGAAGACATTGCAACCGCTGATGACTCCATAGGAGAAGCGGAAAGAGATTCCTGAACCTGTGATCCTGCTTTCCTTAAACCACCATGCGCAGGCCTCGAAAAGAGGTACCTGATCCGCAGGACCAAGCTTAGGATGCGCAGCTGGCCTGCTGCCACCATTCTGTGCAGCACAACGCTGGGCTGTGTCTGGACATTCAGGACCCGCATCACCACTGCTGCTGCGATCTTTTTTTTTTGGACAAGTTAACCTAACTTATTGTTTTAATGGTTAGAAACAGAGACTCCAGCTTTCATAAGTGGGGAATGGAAGGTCTCTCCAAAGAGGGGCAGCTATGAGATTCATGCCTCTAGTTTTCCTACTGCCACTTCTCCTAGTGAAAGCGCTGACTTTAAGTCTTCAGTTCGTCGAAACTCGTTCTACAAATGACGAATCCAAACTCCACAGTAGTGTCTTCAGGTGCGGCTGTAAATCACTTTCTCTGCACCATGCTCACCTGATGTCGGGCCTCCCAGCCTGGTGTGCTGAGCGGTCTGTCTTGCCGAGGCCATGCCTCTGCCAGGTGTTGCCTCTCTCGACAGAGCTGAGCAAGAGAGTGCTGCTGCAATCTTGACAACAGCTTGCTGCAGTCTGACAAGGGAAGGTATATTGTGGTGATGACTGGTGATTTCCAGCCTCTTGATGGCCTTGCTATGCTGATGTCCAGACCCAGTGAGTCCTGTTTACCTTGGAGCTGGACCAGAAACACATACTGAACATTTGGCTGTTTTACTCTTTGGGACACAGTATGGCATTCCAATCTACTGTCGAAATATTGAACCTGAGAACAGAGACCTAAACTTTCCCCTCACGGGAAAAAGGGTTCATTACAAGGAGTAATTGATAGTACCTCTTCAAATATGAGGAGGGCAGCCTAAAGGCTTTTGCTGCTGCTCAGAAACTGGAACAATTACTGAAAAGCAAGGTTGTGGTTAAATTCTCACCCATCAACAAACCTTTTCTTGACTTTTGATTAGAATGGATTTAAGAGAATTGTGATATGACAAATTGTGTGCTTATTGTTTAATTTCCACTCTAGAATTATGGTATTGACCTGGTAATGTTTATAACTACTTCACTATAAGATGTTAAACGAGCCGGGCGGTGGTGGCACACGCCTTTAATCCCAGCACTTGGGAGGCAGAGGCAGGCGGATCTCTGTGAGTTCGAGACCAGCCTGGGTCTACAAGAGCTAGTTCCAGGACAGGCTCCAAAACCACAGAGAAACCCTGTCTCGAAAAAGGAAAAGAAAGGCCTGGAGGGATGGCTCAGCCGTTAAAGGCTAGGCTCACAACCAAAAATATAAGAGTTCGGTTCCCAGCACCCACAGCTGTCCCTCCAGGTACCATTAAAAAAAAAAAAAAAGGAAAAAAAAAGATGTTAAACGAAGTTTGACATTTTTTATGAGTACTTGGATTTAACATATTTAATAAAAAATTTAGGTTTTAATACAGCAAAAAATTGTTAAGAAGCGCTCTAGACCAACTAAAGAGGACATTCCCAACCCTGGTGATCCCCTCTTCTTTCATTAGGAGACTGTAAACATTAGGAACATAATTATTCACAGAACATTATCTAATTACAAATAAACTCTTGATAAAAAATTGGCTCAGAAACATAGAGCCCAAAAGCATTTTTCTCCCTTAATCTTTTGTTTACAGAGGTCAGCAGTCATTGGAGGGTTTGATCCTTTTTCCTCCCAGGCCCCTAAGACATGGGCTTGTATGATGAAAATACAGGTACCAAAGATAGTCTAGAAAACAGGAAAGTATTCACCTAAGGCAGATACTATCATCTGTCTTGTTGTAGAAACACAGGCTTTATCAAAATTAATAAACATGGAGGAGCTGTGGAGGCTGAAAAGATGCAGGCCCATTTCCACCTTGCCTGATAGTCAGGGAGCTTAGAGATTGACAACTCAGGACCTGATTGCTCAGTTCTCTTGAAATTAAGATAAGTCTGTGGCATCCTGACAGAGGGTCAGGATATGAAAATGTACTTTTTCTCCTTCTTTTGTAACCAGGAGGTCACCTGGAGAAGGGCTGTCTTCAGGATGTGTGATCTAGAGCAGCTTTGCTACTTAAGTCTATGGAATGCTAATGATTTGATGTCTCAGAGTGATAAAGTGATTGACTGTGCAAATTATCCTTTGTATTATGTTAATAAAGTCTTTTGTTACTTTCTCCTCCCCTACCCACCATTTACATTGTGTATAAAAGCTGTGGAAAAATAAACGTGGGTGGGATTTCAGGATTTCAGTCACTGGAATGCCCTCCCAATACTCTGTATAGTTTCGGTCCTGTTATTTTTTATGTGTCTTCATATTCTTTACTTACATTTCTTCGATGCCTATGCCCCTACCAAGAGGTGATTTTGTTGAGTCTAGTCCTTGACAAAAATGTACAAGGGATTTGAATGGGAATTTTGTGAGAAGGACATCCAACGGGCAGTATACAAAGAAACCTTGGTGCTAATAGTCACCAGGGAATGCAAATAAAAACTGTACTGAGCTAATGCCTCACCCAACGTAAGGGCAGGAACATTGAACAACTGCAATTGTTATGTAAATGTGAGATGATTTTGTCGTTGTTTTGTTTTTATTGAGACAGGGCCTTTCTAGGTAGCCCTAACTGTCTTAGAACTCACTGTGTAGACCAGCCTAGCCTCAACCTCACAGGGATCCACTGCCTCTGCCTTCTGAGATCTGGGACTAAAGGTGTGTACCACCATGCCCAGGTGTTTGTAGTGTTGTAAAGACCATGAAATGAGGAAGGTGTCCTTGAAGGGGATCCTGGGGCCCTGGTCTCTTCCTCTCTCTTGGTGCTTCCTAGCCACCATGAAGGAAACAGGCCTTCTCTGCGTGTGTTCCCATGGGACAGGCCCAAAGTGGCAAAACCAGGTAACCTGGGCCCAAATCTCTGAAATCATGAACCAAACAGACCTTTGCTCCTTAAGTTGATGATCTCAAGCATTTTACCATAGTGGGAGAAAGTTCCAGTGTTCGTGTCACTTAGAACTCTGTCACTTGCCCTTTTGACTTGGACCTTTTATCTCCTGCTTCAGTTTTTTTTTTTTTTTGGTTGTTGTTGTTGTTTTGTGTGTGTGTGGTTTTTTTGTTTGGTTCGGATTTTTTTGTTTTTGTTTTTTGTTTTTTTGAGACAGGGTTTCTCTAGCTTTGGAGCCTGTCCTGGAACTAGCTCTTTGTAGACCAGACCAGCCTCCAACTCACAGAGATCCACCTGCCTCTGCCTCCTGAGGGCTGGGATTAAAGGCGTGCGCCACCACCGTCCAGCTTGTATTTTTGTTTTTTGAGACAGGGTTTCTCTGTATAACAGTCTAGTCATCCTGGCACTAGCTCTCGTAGACCAGGCTGAGCTCAAACTCACAGAGATCTGCTTGTCTCTGTCTTCCGAGTGCTGGGATTAAAAGTGTGTGCCATCACCACCTGGCCTTCAGGCATTTTGTAACTGCCGTGAAATAAGTGACAGGCTCTATAAGAGAGGAGACCGACTATAAGTCTTGGTCAAAATTGGGCCCAAGCATCTCAGGAGAATCGTAAGAGGATTCTTGATGGAGCTGCCATGAGGCAGAAAACACCCTTCTGCAAAAATACTTTGAACTGTGTGCTCATTTTCTTGAGACTCCAGATCCATTTCTTACAGAGGCAAGTATATGGGAATAGGTAGAACAGGACGGGAGTTTATGATTACAGCAACTTGAGAGGAAAGAGCAATGTCCACAGAGGACGGCTGGAAGAATTCCTGGATGTGTAACTCCTGGAATGAGGCTTGAAGACAGCCTATGGGCTAGTAGTATGGTCCGGCAGTACAGTGTGTACCCAGCAAAGAGCTGGCCTGGGTTCAATTCCCAGCACTTTGAAAGGGAGACTTTGGGTACTGCTTAATGTAGAAGGTTTGCCCAGCATGTCCACACAGGCCCTGACTCCAGAAAAAACACACAAATAGCAAAAAAGAGAAATCCTGTCTAATAATAGACAAAGTATTCTTTATGTTTGTGTAGTTAGATTTTGCCTCTTTTTGAATGAGGAAATCTTCAGACAGAGGTACTAGGGGCCCTGGCTTATTCTCATATAGTGTGAGGACCCATGGAAGCCACGTAATGTTAAAGCAGTCCATTGAATCTTCTGAAACTCAAGGCATCCAAATCTGAATCAAAGACCTATCTTTAAAACCTGCTTC
>NC_022020.1:52998148-52999006 GCF_000317375.1 Microtus ochrogaster
TTTTTTTTCAAACAAATAGCTAAAAATAGAATTGTTTGGGGAAAGATACCACTGTTATCTCCCTGCAGTTTTCTAGGCAGGAAATCCTGAGATGAAGATCTGAGTTGAGCCCAGTGATTTGATGTGGAGGTGATTCCAGGAAACACTCGAGCGTGGGGAAGGGAGAGAAGGAAAGGAGGAAACCAACAGAGGGTTTAACAGCAACCACTTACCACGTGGGCAATTAAACCTTCCTCACACTGAGGAGCTTGGGGAGGCAGTCAGTACAGTGCATTCTGTCAAATTTTCCAAAGCATAAGTCAAAGAACTTGGGGTTTTATCTGTCAGCTGCCCGGTTGTCAGAGTCTGAAAGAGGCTTCCTGGCACCCCAAGCATGCCCAGTATGTTATCTGAGCTTGTTCTACGGAACAAAAATGTTCAAAAGAAAAATAACCTTTGAATTTAGGAATGAAAGCAGAGGGTAAATGGGAAAGGCACTTAGAGCGTCTGCTACAGATATTTTTATAGCTTTTATATTCACCATTAAATTGCTCTATGAAAGAACAAGACTGATGTATACTATACTTAGCAATTTGAAACTGTGACCTTTCTCACATCCCATGACCTTGATAGGTGGTGCTTGCTTGCTATATTTCTCCCCATGATCTCACATAGCCCAGGTTGTCCTGGAACTCACTAAGGATAACTTTCAACGTGGGAGCCTCCTGCCTCCACGCTGGATTCTGGCTTGTGCTGGTTATGTTCTGTCTTTCTTAATGCTAGAGATGGCAGCTGTACTCATTCTTGACAAGGAGAAAGTCCTGGCACATGTCACTACTTTGCTTTGTTTTCAATTCTTTTACTATTCCTTACTTAATT
>NC_022020.1:53002190-53005571 GCF_000317375.1 Microtus ochrogaster
CAGGCCAGCTGGCCTTGGTGAATTCCCGAAAGAACATCCCCATTGTCTCAGAGTGTGGGTGTACCCCTCGCGGTCCTGAGTTCCTTGCTCGTGCTCCCCCTCCTTCTGCTCCTGATTTGGACCTTGAGATTTCTGACCGGTGATGTCTGTGGTTTCTGTTACCACTGAAAGCCAAGAGGATAGGGCTGCAGAGAGTTGGCCCTGCCCTCACAGGCTGCAACACTAGGGAGAACTGGTCCTGTCACTCACTAAGTGCAGCCCTTGGGAAAGCAGGCCCTGCACCTCACCTAGGCAATACAAAAGCACTGACACTGTTGGCAGGGGCATGGGTGAGCTGTCTGAGGATGCAAAAATGGGAGAGCTGGCTCTACTTCCCCTGTTCTGCCATGTGGTGGCAAGGGCAAAGGAAAGATGCCCTCCCCTCTCCTCCTCTTGCCATCCTTGGCAGATGGGAGAGCTGATCCCCCACCCCGTATACACGCCAGCTACAGCACTCAGGAGAACAGGCCCTGCACCTTGCCTGGGCAGCACAATAGAGCTGACTCTGTTGATGAAGCAGTGAACTTGCCCGGGAACATGAATGTGGGAGATCTGGCCCCACACCTTATTTACCATATGATGGCATGGACAAGGGAGAGATCCCCACCCATCACTGCCTCTGGCAGGTGAAAGAGCTGGTGCTGAGGTCATGAGAGTGGGGGTGCCATCCTTGTCCCTCACCAGGCACAGCACTCGGGAAAGTAGCCCCTTCACCTTTCCTGGGCAACACAGTAGAGCTGGTCCTGGTTGTGGATGTGTGGGTGAGCAGGACCTGACAAAACGGAAGTTGGAGAACCAGCCCTGCCCCTTGCTGCTTGCTGCATAGGGTGAGCTAGCCTGGGTGGTGCTGGAGAGCTCACCCTGGTATTGAGGATGAGGGCAAGCTGGTGGATTGGCAACCCAGCAATCACCCAGGCCCAGAACCAGGGTTATGAGTTGGCCCACCCCAATATCCACCCCATCTGTGATCTGCTGGAGCATGTGAAGGGGACAGACCTGCAGATCTAAAGCTACAGGCTCTCCACAACACAGGGTAATAACAGGATAACCAAGAGGCGTCCCAGTGAGGGCCTAGCATCAACAGTATAGCAGAAACCAGAGGTCTTGAACCCAATCAATGACTCCTTGCAATGAACACTTACAAGTACACAGGGACTAAAGGTACACTGTGTGACTCACAGTATCATGCTACAGCTTCTATGATGAAATTTTTCTTTTTCTTTGCTGTTAACTTTTATTTTGGGGGGCAGGGGAGGGTTTCAAGGGCAGATATGAAGGGATGGGGAGATGAATGGGACTGAGATTCATGGTGTGAAAGCCATAAAAAATATTTTAGCCACGATTTACTTAAGAGGATTGGATTCTTTTTTTTTTCCCTTAGCCACGCTCTGGGACTGACTTCTGCTAACATGTAACAAAGAGGGTCCATGTCGTCATACAGCTTGCCAGAATATAGGATGGGCTCTTTTTCTACAACAGGTCTAAGAAACAAATAACATTTTTTTTTTTTTAAACAAGGAATCACAACCTGGAAAATGTACTGGTGCTAACTATAAAATTTTGGGGAGATGTTTAGAGAAGAAGTAATGGTTTAATTAACCAAATTATAGTATTTAAAGAGTTGTTTAGGGTTTTTTTTTTTTCAAACTAGTGATAAGAAAATTTCCCCATATGATGGAAGTGAAGGCTGGTTGTCTTCCCTGCCCACCCCTCCCCCACAGGGTTTCTCTATGTTACAGCACTTACTGCCCTGCAAATCACACTGTAGCCCAGATTGACCTTAAACACCCAGAGATCCATCTGTCTCTGCCTCCCTGAGTTCTGGGATTAAAGGCGTGCGCACACACACACACACACACACACACACACACACACACACACACCATCCTCTGACTTGGTTGTCTTTTTATTATACAGTTTTTTGGTTTTATTTTGTTTTGTTGGTTTTTTGAGACAGGGTTTCTCTGTGTAACAGCCTTGGCTGTCCTGGAACTTGCTCTGTACACCAGGCTGGACTCAAACTCAAATTCAGAGATTCACCTGCCTCTGCCTCTGGAGTGCTGGGATTAAAGGCGTGTACTGCCACTGCCTGGCTTCGTTATGCAGTTTTGGCTTGGTAAAATTTTGTTTTTATTCTGTGTTTTTGGGTGCTAACATCATCTTTCAAATGAAACGTGTGTTGTGTGAGATTTTGTGAGGCAGCATCTCAGATTCCAGGCTGGCTTGGTATTTTGAATCTTCTTGCCTCTACCTCCCAAGTGCGGGGATTACGGGAGTGTATTCCATGCCAGGCTTCAAACAAAAACTTTGTGCAAGTTGTTCTGGCTTCTGATTTTCTTCCAAAGGAAAAGGAGAGGAGAAAAGTAGGGGGAGAGAAAGAAGGAAAAGGATGGGGAGGGAGAGGAAAAAGGGGAGGAGAAGCAGGAAAAGGCGAGATGGGTAGAAAGCCCCCAGGAGGCAGTCTGGTGAGAGGTCCTTAGGTCCCTGGCAGAGGTTTAGCCCCAGATTGACTGAGGAAGTCTGGCCCCCTCCTTGTGTTTCCTACCGTGTCCTCCCCACTATTGCCATTCAGTATGCAACCCCTAAAAGCCCCAAGCATTGAGTTTGCCCAGTCATAGACTGGAAACTCTAAAACTCTGAGTCAAAATAAGTATTTTCTTCTTAGATATTTGTCACCTCAGGTATTTCATATAGAAAATGGGAAGGGGAATCACACACAAAGCTTCTTGCTCTGAATTCTCAGGAAATGCCTCCTTGCCGAGACAGCCATTCATGGCTCTGGTTTTCATGGCTCGCTTGTGTGGAGGCAGGGGGTGGTGAGAATTATTTTGGCAGGCTGACTGTTCTCATTGAGACATAGCTTTTCCAGAACAGAGTATTTTCAGAACATTTACTGGCAGCAGGACATAGATGATATCACAGAAGTCATTCCGGCACTGCTGAGCTGTTTAATTCCCCGGTTAAATACTGTTCCTATGTCAACAGCTCTGAGTCAGGAGGCCAGAGCCACATCACAGCCACAGAGACTGCTGGCCACCCAGGATGCTGCTTCTTCCTGATATTCACTTCAAATACATTATTGTTTTACTTAATCCATCTGATTTATTGGGGATTTGACATTTTAATCACAACTGAAAATTTTCAATACATTTGAAATGATTGAGCCTGGTTTTCTTACTCTAACACCACACAGACTCAAAGATGGAGAAGCACATGAGGTCACATTTTTATATTTGCTATATTGTTACTTTGAAAGGAATATGGGGGCTATAGAGATCATTCAGCAGCTTAGGGCACTTCCAGAGAACCCAAATTAAATTCTCAGCACTCATGTTGAGTAGC
>NC_022020.1:53007075-53008659 GCF_000317375.1 Microtus ochrogaster
GCCTGCCTCTGCCTCCCGAGTGCTGGGATTAAAGGTGTGAGCCACCACTGCCCGGCCTCATTAGAAGTTTTTAAAAACAGTACTAGGCAGTGGTGACACACACCCTTAATCCCACTACTCCAGAGGCAGAAGCAGGAGGATCTGAGTTTGAGGCCACACTGGTCTACAGAACAAGTTCATTGTCAGCAAGAGCTACACAGAGAAACCCTGTGTCTTAGTTAGGGTTTCTATTTCTGTGAAGATACACTATGACCACAGCAACTCTTATAAAGGAAAACATTTAGTTGAGATGGTGGCTTACAGTTCAAAGGTTCAGTTCATTATCATCATGGCAGGGAGCGGGGCCCCATGCAGGCTGGCAGACGTGGTGCTAGAGAAGGAGCTGAGAGTCCTTCATCTTGTAGGCAACAGGAAGTCGACTGAGATACTGGGCAGTAGCCTGAGCATAGAAAACCTTAAAGTCCACCCCCACAGTGACACACTTCTCCAACAAGACCATATCCACTTCCTAATAGTGCCACTCCCTATGAGATTATGGGGGTCGATCACATTCAAACTACCACACCCTGCCTCAAAAACAAAACAAAACAAAACAAAACAAAATAAAATCAAAGAAGAAGATTTTAAAAACAAGGACTAGAGTATGTATATTGCTCACTCTCTATGCCAAGAACACACGTCATTGAGATATACTTCCTCTGAATTCCATCCAGTTTTAATTCCAACATTTATTTTAATCTAACAATGTTTCTTTTTTGCTTATTTGATTGTTTTATGTAGAATATTCCCTTACACTGTATGAATATATGTCACTGTAGCTGGTTTAATGAAGAAGCCGAGTGGCCTATAGCTAGGATGGTTAGGTGGGAGAACCAGACTGAAGATGCTGGAAAGAAGAAGGTTGGAGTCAGAAGAGCCACCGTCACACTCCGGGGAAGCAGGGCATACAGGAGAGGTAAGAAGCCATGAGCCACATGGCAACACATAAATGAATAGAAATGGGTTAATTTAAATTATAAGAACTAATTCGCTAGTAGCTGAGCATTTATAATTAATAATAAGTCTCAGTTGGGCAGTGGTGGTGCACACCTTTAATCCTAGCACTCAGGAGGCAGAGGCAGGAGGATCTCTGTGGGTCTCTGTGTGGTTATTTGGGAACTGATTGGTGGGACAGAAAAGTCCACCTACATTTTTGTTTTGTTTTGTTTTGTTTTTTGAGACAGGTTTTTCTCTGTGTATAGCTCTGTCTGTCCTGGAGCTCCCTTTATAGAATAGGCTGACCTCAAACCACTGCCTGACTTTTATGTATTTTTTTTTAGATTTATTTATTCGTTGGGTAGTGGTGGTGCATGCCTTCAATTCCAGCATTGGGGAGGCAGAGGCAGGTGGATCTCTGGGAGTTTGACATCAGCCTGGTCTACAAGAGCTAGGTCCAGGGCATCTAGGACTGTTACACAGAGAAACCCTGTCTCGGAAAACAAAACAAAACAAAAAAGATTTATTTATTTATTTATTTATTTGTTTATTTATTTATTATGTATTGTTCTGCCTGCAGGCCAGAAGAGGGCACCAGATCTCATTATG
>NC_022020.1:53009299-53010073 GCF_000317375.1 Microtus ochrogaster
AAAAAAAAAAAAAAATTAATAGTCTAATATGTGCGTGTGTTGGGTTTTTGTTTGTTTTTGTTAACTTTATGCAAGTGAAAGCATCAGGTAAAGGGGAATGTCAACTGAGAAAATGCTTCCATCAGATTGGCCTATCGGCAAGCCTGTGAGTAATGATTGACGTGGGAGGGCTAGACCACTGTTGCAGTACTATTTCTGGGCAGATGCTCCTGGAGTACATAAGGAAGCGGTTTAAGTAAGCAAGAAAGAGCCAGCCAGTAAATAGTATTCCTCCATGGTCTCTGCTCCAGTTCCTGCCTCCAGGCTTCTTTCTTTAAAAAAAAAAAAAAATTATTTATTATGTATATAGTGTTCTGTCTGCATGCGTGCCTGCCGGCCAGGAGAGGGCACCAGATCTCATTAGAGATGGCTCTGAGCCACCATGTGGTTGCTGGGAATTGAACTCAGGACCCTTCTAAGGCCAGTCAGTGCTCTTAAATTCCAGTGCCACTTCCAGGTTTCTGACTGAGCTCTTGATTTACCTTTATGATAGACTACAAGTATAAGCTGAAACAAACCTTGTCTCCTCCAGTTGCCTTTGGTCATGGCGTTTTCCTGCAGTGATAGAATGTAGCCTAAGACAGAAATTGGTACCAGAGAGTGGACCATTGCTGTGAAAGACCTGACCATGTTGTTAAGCGAGGATTGTGAAGGGTTTTGGAACTGGGGCTGAGAAGCTGTTGAGTGTCCCGAGCTGTTATAGGAACTCTGACAACAATGTTGAGGGCAGCCGGG
>NC_022020.1:53013261-53013778 GCF_000317375.1 Microtus ochrogaster
ACAGGACCTTTGGAGTCCATAGGATGGATAGTAGGTTTCAGATGTCAAGCACTGAATTTTTTCTACACTATTGAATTTTTGCTTTGATTTTGTGAATGTGCCTGGTTTCCTGACTCTTTTTTTTTATTTTTTTATTTTTTGGTTTCCTGACTCTTAAAGAAAATATGTATCATATTTTTTATTTCGTAGTAGCCCACAGATGAGATACTTTCGGTTTTTAAGAATCTAGTGATTAACAATAGAAACAGAAGAAACATTGCCAAACTCTTTTTATGAGGCTACAATTACCCTGATACCCAAACCACGTAAAGGCATTACTAAAAATGAGAATTATAGGCCAATCTCACTCATTAACATTGATGGAAAAATATTAAAGAAAATACTGGCAAATTGAATCGAAGAACACATCAGAACCATCATTCACCATGATCAAGTTGGTTTCATCCCAGAGATGCAGGGATGGTTCAACATACGAAAATCTGCCAACGTAATACACCAAACCAAAAAAAAAAAAAAA
>NC_022020.1:53018303-53021331 GCF_000317375.1 Microtus ochrogaster
TGGTTCCAGGTTTTCTACCAAGTCTGGGTAATCAATGAATCTGCAAGTCTAAAGGAGATAATAGTTAAATTAAATCACAGACGCTAAATAGTCTATGACCCACTAATCTCATTCAGTTATGAGAATTTTCAAAATATTTTGAGGTAGTACTTTCTAAAAACTTACATTTCTGTCTTTGTTTAAACCTTTAATTTTATTTTATGTAGACATTTGTTTTGCCTGCAGGTATGTCGGGGCACCATGGCATGCAGTACCCTTGGAGGACAGAAGAGGGCATAACATCACCTGGGACTAGAGTTGCACACAGTTGTGAACCAGTTCTCAAGGCCCTGTTTCTGTTGTAGAGGAAGAAGCTATACGAATTGTTTACATAGGTGGTACAATTTAGGAGTGTTAAGAGAAAGCTAGGCAAGATGGTATATGCCTGTGATTCTAGCACCCTGGAAGTTTGAAAACTCCATGTTCCCGCGTGGATAGACTACAAAGGTAAGTCAGGTGGTGGCGGCACATACACCTCTAATCCCAGCACTCGGGAGGTAGAGGCAGATGGATCTCTGAGTTGGATGCCAGTTTGGTCTACAAAGTGAGTTCCAGGACAGCAAGAGCTTTAACAGAGAAACCCAGTCTCGAAATCCCCCCATTCCCTCTCTGAACTGCCCTCCCCCCCAAAAAAACAAAAAAGATAGCGTTTATTTATTTATTTTGAATAAATATAATTACATTTGCCAAAATGAATGAGTTGTGCATTCTACCCAGACAAATATATGATCCAGGTACAGTGAACATCCTAGGGACAAACAGCGTTCATATTGCCCAGGGTAGGTTGTACGACTTCTGGGGAAAGACGAAACATTGTCTGTTTCCCCTGGAAAGCATAGTGATCACAGACCAAACAGTGAATTCTACACAAACCTACTGTAGTGAATCAGTGACATTACTGGGGTCATTTACAGGAAGAAGTGTGGGTAAGAAATTACAGTAGCACGGATGACTAAAGGCAGCTGTATCCCCAAAAAGTTCACCCCAGCATGAATGAAGGAGGACTCACAGCAGCTACATCCCTGGAACTCCCTACAGAGCTTACAGGCTGTGCAGTTAGTTGGAGTCCACTCTCATAATTGTTACTCTTGTAGAAACTTGGGGAGGAGTCTTATTATCTTGTAAGCTTCAGGAGCTTCCTGAGATTTGTGTGTTTTGATTATTTTCTGAACCTTAAGAGACGGGGCTGCAGGAGTGGATGTTTCAATTCAGAAATGAGAAAGAACACAGCAGGCAGAGATGGAACGTTACATTGGGGGCAGGAGGAAGTTTTTACTTGAATCTCTTACCTGAGATAAACTTCAGTGGATGACAAAATGCCCCCTTTTACTTAATATTTCACCCACAGTATAAATAGAGCTTCCACATTAAAAAAAAAAAAAAACACCCATAATTCAACGTGAGAAATGGAATAGGATAATGGATGAATCACACAAATACACGTAGGTTTACTTTTGGATCTAATTTCATTATTGCTACAGGATGCTCAATGGATATTGAGTTATTATTAGTAAGTTCTGTGGGTTGCCTGGAAATCATCCATCCCAGCTAGGGTGCAACTCTAATGGGCAGGGATCAGGGCTGCATGGAAGACTCCATTACGTCATCTTTCTGCGTCACTAGAGAAAAATGACTTCATGATAATTCACTGGGAAGTTCTGGACCCTGGAAAGACTTTATAAATAACAATGCCAGCATGTCCATTCATCACAGATTGTGGCTAATAAGTGTTTTTCATGTTATTTTAAAATAATTGAAATATACTCAGATAGACAAATATCTGTCATTTATCCTCGTTGGAGTTGTGTTTTATAATCATGGAAGTCAATAATCTAATTTGAATTTACTTGCTTTTCTTGCCATCATCTAAATCCTTATTAAATCAAACCAAGTGATGTGCGTCTCCTCATCTCCAGATGGAAAAGTACATTCAATTTATTTGAAAACCCTTCGCACAGCAGCATCACTTTCGGAAAATCCTCAATAATTGCCTGATAGATAGTCCTCTTGCAGCCCAGTGGTATTCTGGTTATATTTCGGAGCGTCTTAATGCAGGAAAAACCTCTGGGGATTGAATAAGCAGCATCTTCCTCCGAGCTGCCAAGATGGAGAGAAGTCCAGATCCTCTTCTTTCCCCACACACCGGCCCTTAAATTAGCTACTTTTCACACCCTGACCTTCAGCCTGCAAGTGTCTTGTCTTATCCCCAACTCTGCTGCCCTCATCACAGGCATTCCTTATCTGGAGCAAAGACAGACGCGGAGAAGTGTTGGGGGACAGGACATCCGGCTATGGGGAGCCACAGGTTTCAGTTCTGTCTGCCTGACGCTACTGTGGCTACCTGTAGTCAGCACTGTCCTGCTTTCCCTGTGTCCGAACCAAGGGGAGAGATTCAGTATGCAGAGGCTGGGCTGTCTTTCAGGCTAATAGGATTTTGAGGTGCAAGGTCAGCCATGCTCACACTCCAAACCTGCCTCCTCAGCTCGCCATTGGATACCTGTTAAGTGAGGTGTTCACTTTTAGGGTCAGCATGTTATGTCTGTCTTCAGTGTGCTCTTTTGACTAGGTTGATTTTTTTTTGTTTTTTGTTTTTTTTTTTAGAAAACCACTGCAGGCTCAAGGTGTTCCTGCCTTTCTAACCTTTCCTCTTTGTTCTGAGCAGGACCAAAAACTGTGTCCAACATTTTCCTTTTTTTTTTTTAAATCTTCTTGAGACAAAGTCTCACTATATCCAGGATTTGGCGATGTAGACCAGGCTCTGAAGATCTTTAATCCCAGCACTCGGGAGGCAGAGGCAGGCAGATCTCTGAGTTCAAGGCCAGCCTGGTCTACAAGAGCTGGTTCCAGGACAGGCTCCAAAAGCTACAGGGAAACCCTGTCTCAACACCCCCTTCCCCCCCAAAAAAGGAAAAGAAAAGCAGTCAACCTCTAGAGAGACCTTTTCCCTCTACTGGCTACCTCTCTTCATCAGAACGTTCCTTGAGCAGCA
>NC_022020.1:53022591-53024083 GCF_000317375.1 Microtus ochrogaster
CATCTCTCCAGCCCCTTAAGTGATTTTTTTTAAAAAAGTAGAGTTTAGAAGCCTTTTCTTCGGGGCTGGAAATAATATTCGGGTATATGCATCTTCGAGTTGATTACCCTTGGCCAGGAGTCCAGGAAATTGAATATGACCTCTAATATGACTCACAAAAATAGGATCCCTCCTGGACCATAATAAATATTGTAGAGAGTATAGTTGTTGTTGTATACGGGACACAGGAAAAATATAAGGAGCAGTTTATAAAGGAGCAATAATTTGAGACCAGTAAATACTACCAGTATATAAATTAATTGACTCATCAGGAAACATTTGTAATGCTAGAATACAGGCTGTTATTTCAGCTGCTTGAGCAGAGACATTGCCAACAGGAGTTTGGGATACTAGACCTTGAGAAACTACCACAGCATTTTCTTTCTGAGAACAGTCTGTAAAAACTGTTCGAGCTCCCACCAAAGGCCTAGGTTTTACTATTTGCGGAAAGTACTATTCGTGGTTGAACAGTCAGATACCGCAGCCAATGAGAACGCTAAAGCCTGTGAACTACGCCAGTAAGCCAGCCCAGGAAGTGACGTCAAGAGAACTGTGGTGCCTGTTGGAATAAATTCCTTGGGGACCGAAGAACACTGCTCCTTCGCTTGCTCGAGGAACAGGAAGCGAGTATGTCGGAACGGAAAGTTTTAAACAAATACTACCCACCTGACTTCGACCCGTCAAAGATTCCGAAACTCAAACTACCCAAGGACCGGCAGTACGTGGTTCGACTGATGGCCCCCTTCAATATGAGGTGTAAGACGTGTGGAGAATACATCTACAAGGGGAAGAAGTTCAATGCTCGCAAGGAAACAGTCCAGAACGAGGCCTACCTGGGCCTGCCTATCTTCCGCTTCTATATTAAGTGCACGCGCTGCCTGGCCGAGATTACCTTCAAGACAGACCCTGAGAACACGGACTACGCCATGGAGCATGGAGCCACACGCAACTTCCAGGCCGAGAAGCTCCTGGAGGAAGAGGAGAAGCGTGTGCAGAAGGAGCGCGAAGATGAGGAGCTGAACAACCCCATGAAGGTCCTAGAGAACCGCACCAAAGACTCGAAGCTGGAGATGGAGGCGCTGGAAAACTTGCAGGAGCTGAAGGACCTGAACCAGCGGCAGGCACACGTGGACTTTGAGGCCATGCTGCTGCAGCACCGCCTGTGGCAGGAACAGCAGCGACAGCAGCAGGAGGAGGAAGATGACCGTGAGACTGCGGCCTTGCTGGAGGAGGCTCGCCACCGCAGGCTTCCGGAGGATTCCGACTCAGAAGATGAAGCTCCGCCTTCCCGACCACGCTCAGCAGCAAAACCCAACCCCGTAGCCATCCTGGACAAGGCACCGAAGGCCAAGAGGAAGGCAGAGGCAGGGAGCAGCAGGGCACAGCTGGCCGGATTGGTGGTGCCAAAGAAGGTGAAGGTGGAAGCCAACGGGGGCTCAGAGCAGCTCCAGAT
>NC_022020.1:53025563-53026439 GCF_000317375.1 Microtus ochrogaster
AATGCTGATCAAGAAAGTACTGTGGACTTTGGGATTCAAGTTGTAGAGCCCTTCCCATTTTGATGATCTCATTTCAGAGAATCCTGGGCAAAAATAAAAACTATGACTTTTTTTTTCTAACTCGAAAGTCAAAAGTTTCCTTTGTTGGAAACAAACAGTTCAGGGGTTCCAAAGAGGTGATTCAGCAATTAAGGGCTCATGTGTCCTTTTGAAGGACTCAAGTTAAGTTCCCAGCATCTGCATCTGGCAGCTTAGAGCTGCCTATTACTCTGTCCAATTCCAGGAGATCTGAAGCCCTCTTTTGGCCTTTAAGAGCATCCACATACACAGGGCGCACCCCTCCCACACATGTATATGTAAATAAAAATAAAACATTTTTAAAAATTTAAAATGAACAGTGCACAGATTTGGGAGTGACTAACACTAGTGGATCATGGAAAGGAAACAGTTAACTCCCAGGTTGTCAGGGGACCTCTCTGATGATGCAAACTGAGTACCTGCTAAGTAATCCCTAGTAAGTGAATGACAGGGTCCTTTGCCTTTGTTGGGCATTGGAATTGTGAAGTCAGGTTTTCAAGGTTTTGATGAGGATTTCACTTCCTGAAATGGATATATGTTGGGTCTTTTTTGATATTTCAAGGTGATATATTTCAGTTAACACACATCAAAAAAAGTTTTTTTTTTGTTTTTTTTTTTTTTTTAGAATTTCTTTGGAATCAAAAGTGTGTGTTTCTTTTTACTTTTTGTTATGAGGTCTTATGTAGGTTTTATGTTATGAGGTGGCCTGGAATTCACTGTATAGACCATGCTAGACTCAAACTGAAAGAGACCATCTGTCTTTGCCTCTGGAGTGCTGGCATTGAAGGTGTGGCCACC
>NC_022020.1:53029989-53031708 GCF_000317375.1 Microtus ochrogaster
CATGCTGGCCAGTTTTTCACGTTACTGTAGATGATAGGCTACAAATAGAAGCACTTCCAATACCAAGCAATAAGATTGTTTTAACTTTGTCATTTAAAAAAAAATAGGCAATTTAGGATTTGTCTCAACTCTCCTTTGGTGTTAGTTTATATTTTCTTTATTTCTCCTATCATTTATAACTGTCTTAGAAGCCGGGCGGTGGTGGCGCATGCCTTTAATCCCAGCACTCGGGAGACAGAGGCAGGCTGATCTCTGTGAGTTCGAGACCAGCCTGGTCTACAGAGCTAGTTCCAGGATAGGCTCCAAAAACACAGAGAAACCCTGTCTCGAAAAACAAAACAAAACAAAAAAAACAAAAAACAAAACAAAACAAAACTGTCTTAGAATATTACCATCAAATAAAAAGGAATGGAAAAGTTGAAATGACAGTCATGATTTATCGTTCTCTGCTTTCAGATGATCACAGTCGTGTTAAACTGCAGAGTACTGAAAATGATTATATTAACGCCAGCTTAGTTGACATGGAAGAGGCACAAAGAAGTTACATCCTAACACAGGCAAGTAGTGCGGTGCTGGGCAGAAGCCTCAGAGTAGAGCTTGGCTGCTGGGCTCTACACAAAGCTGAACATGTGGTGACATTTGCAAATGACATGATCTTCAGCTTGAACTCAAACATCTGCCTCTGGGTTTTTATTACTAGCGCTACAGTTTCGCCCTTTACGTACCAACCTTCCTTTGCCTATGCACCACATCTGTCTCCCCTCTGTCTAGAGGCAGTCCTTTGTCCCTCTGGGACAAATACCCTTCTTCCTTTACGTTGTCCCTTCTCCCTTGTCCCCTCTCTACTTTTTATCACCACACCCTAGCCTATTTGAGCACAGACCTTTCTTTTTTTTTCCTCCTCTTAAAATTATACCTGCAAGGTCATTTGATTGGTGCTGGTTTTCTGCCTGAGTCCGAAAGCAGCCACTTTGACTTTTCTTCCTCACTTAATAAAGCATCTCTCTGTGAAAACAGGTATTTAGGTCTAGTTTGTGCCTAATCTGGGGTTTGGGGGGAAACCCCCACTGTTCGGGGGTCTCCTTCGGTCCCATCTTTGCAGCCTCAACTTTTCCTCAAGCACCTCATCTGATGCCCTCCCCTTCTTCACTCTCCCATTGGGCTGTTAATATCCATCCTGCACAAATAAACCAGGCTCTCCATCTCAAGATCTTCCTATTTCATTATTTCTTCAAAGCCCATTTTTTTTATGTAAGGTCACCTATTTGTGGCTTCTGGAAGTTCAGATGTAGTCATATTTGGGG
The DNA here is from genome assembly GCF_000317375.1 of Microtus ochrogaster. Classification (NCBI taxonomy): domain Eukaryota; kingdom Metazoa; phylum Chordata; class Mammalia; order Rodentia; family Cricetidae; genus Microtus; species Microtus ochrogaster. Next base: position 53,031,294 of record NC_022020.1, read on the forward strand.
AGTCTTATTCAGCCTGCCACACTGTATTGTTGCAAATGTTCTTTTCCAATTGTCTGAGAACATTGGAACTCAAACGGCTGAGAAAGTGTTCTCTTTTTTCTCACATCATTTCTTAGATGTGACCTACAAAAAAAGAATTGTCTCCCTAGACTCCGACACTGCACACCAGCTGTCCCAAATAGCCAGGCCTTGAGGTAGTGATTGCATTATCTGAGAACTCAATTTCCTTTTTCAGGTCCCAGGATGACAAGCCCCATTATAGCAGCAGAACTGGAGAACAGTAATTGCCCTGTTATCAAGGGGAGAGGAGGTGGGTATGTTAGCCACGTCGACAGTGAGCATTGTCTGTAGAGGCCTATATTGTCTTTGCTTACATACAACAGAAATTGAACAAAAGGTGGTTTGTTTTTTTTTT
>NC_022020.1:53032433-53036338 GCF_000317375.1 Microtus ochrogaster
GGGGGGAGGCGGAGATCCTTAATTGAATAATAAAATTTAATAAAAAAAAAGAAAGTGAAAAAAAACCTTATCTCAAAAAACTTAAAAAAAAATAAAAATAAAAAACAATGTATGTTAATAGGATCTACCAAGTATACATGTCCACTTTCCAAGTATTTTTGATAGTTTATCGTGTGGTGGGGAAAGAATACATGGAATGACTCTCCTTCCTTCTCTGCTGTCAGTCTTCCACTCGAACCTTCCTTTAGTTTAGTTATAGCTGTAGTCAACTGTTCCCCCCTGTGCGATAAAGACCCAGGTATCCATTCTTGCACTTAAGACTGTCTTGTCTGTGGCTTTCAACCCCAGTATGCATAGCACAAAGGCCAAATCAAGCCAGTCTAAACAGGGATACTAACTGTTTTCAGTTCTGTGACTTAAGGACTAAATTCTTCGTCTGTTTGCTGTTTTTGTGATGGAGTTTTGTGAACAGCGCAGGCTGGCCTTGATCTGGAACTCTTTGAATTTGCATTTTACTCTTAACTGTCCTGTCCTCCACCCCCACCCCCATGTATTGGGAATTACAGGAGAAAGTACTTATCATACCTGGTCTTCAATACTGAATTTTTGTCATAAAATATCATAAAGTGTCTGTTTTTCCTGCGGGTTACAGATGACAGGGTGCTTGGATCCTCTGCCACTACAGTGTACAGCAGCCCCAGGGCCTGACACACACCCTTATCCTTGGTCATGCAAATGGCTGCTTCCTCCCACTAGGCCACATCTACCCCCAAAGTCCTGGCACACAGATTTCTTGCCCCAAATCCAAGACAGCCCTGCGCTGTTAACAGTCTCCTCGCACTCAAACAACAGGCTCCGTAAAGTCAGCCACGTCCCTTACTGGAAGGCAGAACTATGAACTCCATCTGCAGTCCGAGGAGCCCAGCACGTCCATTAAGACACTATTTATTATACTGCCCATTTCTGAGGCTCTCCTGCCTGTGGAAACCTGTTGGGAGTATGGGCTTTATAAACATCGGTGGCAGAGTACCTCCATGAAGCTCGACCTTCAGAACTGCAAAATATAGATTAATTAAAAATAGGCTGTGATCTTGTCACTGTTTTATCGCGGTATTACTGACCCTGTTTTTGGAGACAAGGAACCACTTAGGGCTGTCCTGGGCCTCCATCCTGCCACCACCTGTGGGCACGGGAGCTGCAGAATATACCAGCATGCCTGGTTCCACCCCCTGTGGGCATGGGAGCTGCAGAATACACCAGCATGCCTGGTTCCACCACCTGTGGGCATGGGAGCTGCAGCATACACCAGCATGCCTGGTTCCACTATGGCTTTTTTTTTCTTTTGGTTTTTTGAAACAGGGTTTCTTTGTTTAGCCTTGGGTGTCCTAGACCTTGCTCTGTAGTCCAGGCTGGCCTTGAACTCACAGAGATCCGTCTGCCTCTGCCTTCTGAGTGCTGGCATTAAAGGTGTGTGCCACCACTACCTGGTTCTACAGTGACTTTTAACTGTGATCCAGGCTACCAAGGGGAATGGCAGCCTTGGAAAAGTGACCAGGGAAGATCTGCCTTCCTCTCACTCTCAGCCACTGTGAGTAACCAGACTTGAAGCACATACCCCTTTTAAAGATTCACTCTTACTGCTTTGTGTGGTATCTCATGCCTTTAATTCTAGCACTTGAGAGGCAGGCAAACGTCTATGAGTTTGAGGCCAGCCTGGTACATAGTAAGTACCATGCCAGTGAGAACTATACAGTAAGACTTTAAATATTTTTATTATTTTTAATTGGGGGGTGGGTGGGTAGGTGCCTGTGAGTATGGGTGTCTATGGAGGTGAGAGGCATTGGATCCCCATGGAGCTGCATTTACAGACAGTTGTGTGCTGCCCAATGTGGGTGGTGGGAACTGAACTCGGGTCCCCTGCAAGAAATTTTAAACTCCGAGCTTCCCTTTCGAACCCTTTAAGAAACTCAAATCCACAAAGCCCTCTGCCCCTTTAGAAGCAAGAAATCAAGTCCATTAGTACCACCACAAGGATACTGCTCCTATGTTTCTCTCCTACATCTCTCTCTGTTCTGCCCACACCATTGCCCTGGATACTACGATCTAAATCACCTTCTCCCACCCTGCTTTATTCAGAAGGAAAACAGACTCACCAGCCACTCCTGGCTGAGGTAGGATCTCTTCATGAGAACTCATGGGTGAGACCACACATGTGACAACTGCCTTAGGCACGAGGGAATATACAGCTCTTAAATGTCTCACAAGGATTCCAGGAAAATGCTCAGGGCTGTAGACTGAAGTCTGACTTAAGGACCTAGTAAGGATGCTCTCTGGCCATCCCCTCCATGGCGAAGCTCATCTTTTTCTTCCCTGCCAAACTTCCCATGAGAGCGAGCTCCTGTATCTTCTTTATCTATCTCGTGTTGTGTTTCACAGTCCTACAGCCAGAACTCTGGCCTCCCTTGGTGTTGAGGACGGAGTGTGTGTGAGAGGGGCTGTTCTGTATTTGTGTGGTGGGAATCCAAAGAGAAAGGCAGACCGTTCCCACACAGAAGCAGTCGCAGCCCGTCATATCACAGCAGATGTAAGCTACTCTGCCACTCCACAACAACGTAAAAAACAAACAAACAGAAAGCAGCAGTGTTAAAATAAATCTCAGTGCTGGGGCTGTCCCTCAGTTGGTCCAGTGTTTGTCTAGCATGCGCCAAGTTGTGGATTCGATCCCCAGCACTGTATAAACTAGGCGTGGCGGTTCACATCTGTAGACCTAGTACTTGAGATGTGGATCCGAAGTTCAAAGTCATACATGATTGCATAGCAAATTAGAGGCCCCATATCCAAAACATTTTTTTAAAATTTATGTGTCATTTAAACTGACCTAGAGCAGATAAAACATGTGAAATCTAACTCACTGTAGATAAGCATACTTCATGAATCAGAAAAGGAAAGCAAAGCAAAGCAGGCAATAAAAGCATGTGATGTCAACCAGTTGGGAGGCTGAGGCAAAGGGAGCAAAAGTTCAGGGGCTACCTATGCTCCTGAACAAGTTCAAGGACAGCCTAGACAACTTGGTGAGACTTCATCTCACAGGAAGACATGAGGACACAGCTCAATGGTACAGAACTTGTTTAGCGTGCACTGACCTCTGTTCAGTCCTAAGTTCTGAAGGACGGCAAAACAAACACCCTTGGAAACAATAGTGTGTTTCCCATAAGCAAGGGTACCATGCTCACCCTTTTCGAAAGAATAATAACAGGAACATTGTTGGGGACTGCGGACCACCAGAACCTGAATTTCTTGTAAACAGCTTGTTTTTCTCTGCACTGAGCAACCTGCAGCTGCTCTGAGCACGAGACCCTGATGGCAGGGGAGTGGGTTCTAGTGGCTGCAGCTGAAAGATCCCGAGAGCTGGGGTGTGGCCAGAGCCCTATATAAGCTGCTCCTGAACACAATAAAGGGAGCATGCTTGGGATTCTTGTCTTAAGGATGTCCCTGTGGCCCTGTCTGTATGTTTTAAAATTTTCAGCCTAGTTCCCGTAGCAGGAGAGCATGGAATGGAACCGGTGCTTTACAGAACCTAAGTATGGGTAGGCTTATCTATCCCTCCTCCGTTAGCAGACATTCAGGGGCCCTAAGCACAGCTGTACTGAGGAACTTGGTGTTGAGCTCTAAGGAAGCTATCTGCTCTTACAGGCTAAGGAAAACTCCAGGAATTGCGCAAATCCCGAACTCTGCAGCTATTGTGGTTCCCAGCTCTATACGAGATGTTTTGGTTCCACCTACTGGCTGCTGTCTACTAAGGCAATCCAGAGCCCTGGATGCAGTCCATCCACAACCCCAGGAGCAACCGAATGGGTGGATGGACCTGTGAAAAGGGGATGGTTCTCACAAATATAATCTTGGGG
>NC_022020.1:53036446-53038278 GCF_000317375.1 Microtus ochrogaster
ATCCGCCTGCCTCTGCCTCCCGAGTGCTGGGATTAAAGGCGTGCGCCACCATCGCCCGGCTTGGAAATTACATTTATAGAAAGTTAAAAAACAAACACTGAAACTAGTGGAGGCAGAATTTTCCAGAGAAAATGAACAAGAGATCCAGATCTGGGTATCTTAAGAGATTGGTTTTTTTATGTTTTGGTTTTTCAAGACAGGATTTCTCTTTGTAACCTTGGTCATTCTGGAACTCACTCGGTAGACCAGGCTAGCCTCAAACTCACAGAGATCCACCTGACTCTGCTTCCCAAGTGCTGGGATTAAAGATGTGCACCACCACTGTTCAGCCTTTTTTGGGGGTTGGGGGGACAGGGTTTCACTGTGGAGCAGCCTTGGCTGAAGCAGTATTCGTAATGAGTCCAGTTTCCTGCTCCTGGGAGGAGAATTTGTTTGTGTGGTCCCAGGGACTGAACCCAAGGTTATCATGTGATGGTGCTGCTCTCTACCACCAGCCTCCGTCCTCACCCCAGGATGGGGCTCAACAGCTGCAGGTGCAGGGGTGCTCATTTCTGGCTCCAGTGGGACTCAACTGAGCTTGCAAGATGAGCACACAGCTTGCAGTTTGTGGCATCTTTGTATTTAGAGACAGGTCTTTACTCTATAACCTATACTGGCCGTTGACATAGCAATTCTATTGCTTTAGCTCCCAAATGTTAGGATTACAGGTGTGAGTCACCATGCCAATAGAGCTGATTCTGACGGCTCTAGCTACTGCTACTGAACGACCTGGATAAATCCAGACCCCCCTAGCAGGAAAAAATAGAGCCAAAAATCTAAGCAGGGAGAAAAGAATCAGAAATCTAGGATTAGCTGGTTCAGTGACTGTGTTTCAGGAACTAGCTGAAGATAAAGTTAGATTGTAATCTTGAGAATAATCTTGAGAAACAGGGAATTTCCCACTTGTAATTATCATTGGTATTTTTGGAATATTGTGTTTCAGGAACTAGCTGATTATGACCTTGAGAGTGATCTTGAGAGGCAGGGAGTTGCCCCCTTGTGTTCGTCATTGGTATTTTTGGAATTTTCTATGATGCCCCTCCTACCCCTTTGGATTACTGGGCTGTGGTTCCTTCCCTTAAAAACCCCTTCTGGTTATTCGGAGTCTCGGCTCCAGTGCACTGGTTCCATCTCATCGATTAAACCTCGTGTGATTGCAGCACGAACGGTCTCTCGTGAGTTACTGGGGAGGGGGGGGTCGTATTATCCTGAGAATTGAGTGAGAGTCTCCCCACACTGGGGGTCTTTCACTACCTTTAGGGACAGTGTCAGCTGGAAAACTGGCTCCTGGCTTCCTCCTACTGGTGGTTAAGTATTCTAGCAGGAGCAGACTAGCAGCCAACCAGGAGTAAAATGACTTTCATTAGATCAACCTGAAGGTAGAGATATACTTACACAACCCTGGGTGATGCTGTGTTCTCTTTTTGCCTTGTCTGTTTGCTTGAGGTAAGATCTTCTTGTAGTCCAGGCTAGCCCTCAATCTGTGCTCTTTCTGTCTCCACCTTCTGAGTGCTGGATTTACAGGTTGCAGCACCAATGCTGGGAACTATTCCTTTTGCTTCTAATTAGCTCTCCCCAATACATTTGAAACATTTTTGTGTGTACGTGTGTTTCAGATTCTCAGATTGAAATGGCTAAAGGGAAGTGGTTTTCTGATTGAATGTTTAATATAGTATACATAACATCAATTACAAATTGTTGTTAAAATTTATGTTCCTGCCGGGCGGTGGTGGCGCACGCCTTTAATCCCAGCACTCGGAAGGCAGAGGCAGGTGGATCTCTGTGAGTTCGAG
>NC_022020.1:53042027-53048098 GCF_000317375.1 Microtus ochrogaster
AAAACAAGCAAATAATAAAAGGAAGTATTCTAACCAAGCCAGGTAGTCTACAGGACAGCCAGGACTGTTACACAGAGAAACCCTGTCTCAAAAACGAAACACACAAAAAAGATTTTTTTTTTTAATTTACGTCTCTCTCTGTGTATGTGTGTCTGTTGTGTGCCGGGGAGTGCAAGTTCTCATGGAAGCCAGATGTTTCAGTCTCTGAAGCTGGAATTAGAGGAGGTGAACCATACAAGCCATCTCTCCAGGCCCAAATCTTTTTTTGTTTGTTTTTTGAGACAGGGTCTCTCTGTGTTGCTTTGGAGCCTGCCCTGTAACTCATTCTTGTAGACAAGGCTGGTCTTGAACTCACAAATATCTGCCTGCCTCTTGAGTACTGGGATTAAAGGTGTGTGCCACCACCGCAGGCTGGTCTAATTTTTTTTTTTTTAAATTTAAAGAAGATTAAGGAAAATTAAGGAAAAAATAAAAGAACTGATAAGATCATTTCACTTCCTGTCTCTACAGGTTTATAAACAAATCGATCGATCAGAGAACGGAGGCCAATAATTTTGATAATCTTTTTAGTCTCCTTTTGAACACAATTGTCATTCTTTTTAAATGTTTATTTTTGTTTACATACATGTTTCACCTGTATCCATGCATGTGCACCATATGATTCCCGTGCCCATGGAAGCCAGAAGCAGACGTTATATTCCATGGGAATTAAAGATGACAACCAACCTCCCACCTAAAACCTTGGTACAAAGAATGTTCCATCACTTCCTAGATTTGTCTGAATCTCCTGATTTGAGCATTTTCCATCATAGGTTTCTCTCTGCAAGCTATTTTTTATTTCACTTACTTCTCCATTAAAGACTGGCTCCGTGCAAATAAATACTGAACATCATTTTGGGTCTTGCAATTTCTCTAGGTGACTTAACTTCTATTTCCTCATTCTGGTTTGGCTGACCCTGTGAGATCTCTCAGGACTGACCACTGTTTCTCAGGTCCTCCAATCTCTTCGTCTCAACTCCATCCTTCCGGCGTCACCTCGTGCTCGCTGAGTGGGACTCTCTAAGCCACATCTTTGGGCGTCTCCATCCTTCCTGGGAAGCTCTAGTGACGCGGCTGAACTCCAGGTTCAAATCTGCAGCGGGAGTCTCTACTTGCCCGGTGCACCGATCACGTGTTTACAGGCAGACACCTGCAGTTGACCCCGGAAGGGTTTTCACTTTTCCGTCCTCCAGCATCCCCAGCTTCCCTGGCTGCTGCAGCGAGGTTTGGGCACAGGCTCCGCCCGCGCAGGGCGTGTCTCTCGGGGCGTGGCGCGCCGGGCCGACGCGGGCCGACGTACCGTACGCGCCTCGGCGGCGGTCCGGGGGCTGCTGGCCCCACCGCCGCCCTCTCGGAGGCGGGCCGGGCAGAAGGCGGGCCGGGCAGACGGCGGCGGCCATGTTTGTGGCGCGCAGCATCGCGGCGGACCACAAGGACCTCATCCACGATGTGTCTTTCGACTTTCACGGGCGCCGGATGGCCACCTGCTCCAGCGATCAGAGCGTCAAGGTGCGTGCGGGGCGCTTGGCTGCTCAGGGCCGGGGACGGAGGGAGGGAAGGACGGAGGCGCCGAGGACTGGAGCAGATCCGACCGAGACGCACGCGACCCGCGGCCACGGACGCCGCCGCCCCGGAAGCGGCGAGAGCCCTCCCCGCCGGCGGATTGTGGGGTCACGGCCGCCCGCGCTCGCGGTGCTCTCCCTCTGTCGCGCCTGCGCGGGAGGACTCCCGGCCTCCGGGCACTGAGCGCACGCGCGCGCCGAGTTTCCGACGTGGAACCTGGTGGGCCGCGACTGTGGTGGATCATCGTGGGGATGTCTTTTCCCTTTGGCCGTGTGTGTGTGTCTCAGTTCTGTGGGCCTCCTCGCCTGTGTTGGCTGGGACGCTTCCCTGATTGGATTCCCATGAAGGGGAAATACACACAACGCAGTTGTGTTCTTCGTTTTTGGAGACTGTCTCAGTCCTGCAGTCTCAGCTTCAGCCACTTTGGGGTTACCAAGCATGAACTCCGATTAGCCGAAAACCTGACATTTTTACCCTTGTTCATGCTCCCGTGGTCTCCGAAGATCATTATAACGAGTGTCCGTTGAATATGATACGATATATTATTGTTTGGAGACAGGATCTCAGTTCTGTAGCCCCGGTATTGTACCTGCCTCTGCCGGGAGTGTTGTGATTAGAGATGTGCGCCGCCAGGCACGGCTCCACTCCTCCAACCCTTCAATTTTAAAGATTAATTTGCGTGCGTGTAGGTATGTGCACCGCCTAGTGTCTGATCCCTTGGACTGAAGGTTGTGATCCATCTTGCTGGGAGACCCGAACCCGGGTCCCTTTAAGGGCTGAGCCAACTATTGTCCGATGAGTACAGCTGGTTACAGGTAACGGACATCAGTTAAGTCCTTAGAAATGGTGTTTAAACTAAGATAATGTAGCAATACTGGGAGAGAAAGTAGTTTTGCACGCAAAACTTACATGTAAAGACAGTCAGCGAAGGGGCTGCTTCAGCTGTCAAGCCACCAAACTGCTTTGCCGCTTTCACAGCTTGGTCGCTGGACTACTAATCAGTGCTGCCTCTGCTGTCCCTGATGATGATTTTTTTGTTACCACTTTTGCCCGTGCTACTGAAAGTAGGCAAGAAATAACCATCTGAAGCCGGGCAGTGGTGGTGCACGCCTTTAATCCCAGCACTCGGGAGGCAGAGGCAGGAGGATCTTTGTGAGTTCGAGACCAACCTGATCTACAAAAGCTAGTTTCAGGACAGGCTCCAAAGCTACAGAGAAACCCTGTCTCGAAGAAAAGAAAAGAAAAAAAAAAAAGAAATGACCATCTGGGAAGCCTTTTTATTAGGCATAATGTTGTCGCACAAGGAGAGATGGGACAGGAGAGTGACCTCCAGCTGACTGACTTAGTGAGCCTCAGCAGCCTGCTTATACACCAGAGAATGGGGTCTATGAACCACAACCATGAACCTTTAGCATCTGTTATAGCAGGTTGACTTGGCTCCTGATTGTCGGAAATGGTCATTGAGAGTTCCTAAGGCTCGTTATTGTAAAAAAGAGCCATGCTGGAGCCCTGCCTTCATGGGGTGGTCAGTCCCAGTCGTGGAATAGTTTCAGAGGGTTGGTGGTCAGGTTGTCTGCCAGTCCTTCTTCAGGTGGAAGGGAGAACCCAACAGTGCCTCCTGATATTAAGTTAATTAAATTAATCCTCTTCTGGGGTTAAAGACATGTATCACCAACCACCCGTCTTTTTTTTTTTTTGTTTTTTTGTTTTTTTGTTTTGTTTTGTTACAAGATCATGCTCTGTATCCCAGGCATTTTTGATACAAAGTCTTGCTATATGTGTAGCTCAGTCAATCTTCCTCCTTCAGTTTTCCAAGTGTTGGGATTATAGACCATGTCTGACTACAAAAAGAACTAAAATAACTTATTAGTATTAACAGTGATGTAAAAAAAAAATAGGCTTAGCAAATGTCAAGTGTCCCTCTGTCTTGGGATGGCATTTTTTTCCCCTAGAAAAAATGAAAAACAGAATAACAAATTAATATGCATCATTTTTTTTCCTATTAAATTTAATTTGTTACCTCAAACTGAAAACCCACTGTGCTCCTCCTTTCCCTCCAAGCTGGTCTGGAACTCGTAATGTAGACTATGCTGGCCTGGAACTGAGATCTACTTGCCTCTGCCTCCCAAGAGTTGATTTAAAGGTGTGTGCCACCATGTCTGGCCCCACTGTGCTTTCTCAGGCATTTACAAAAATGTGGGATGGCCATCTGTCTGCAGAATAGTCTCATTATTCTTAATCGACACTGTGTCCAATAACTCCCCATCCCTATCTGCCTAGGGCTCCTGGTTGCATCTTCCTAGCTGAGCTGGAACAGCACAGCTGTCTTTGCATTTGGCTATTACTATAAACAAATCTTGTTCACAGTCCACTCAGTGCCACAGTTTGTACACTTATTTTGTCCTTGTGTTGGTGAGTTCACAGCTGAAAATGATTTTCAGGGGCAATGCTGAAATGCTTTCTAGAGTTGTCTTCTGCCTTAGCAGTGTGTGATATTCGCCCTTCAGGAATGATTGCCATGCTGACGATTTGACAGTTTATGTCAACTTATAAGATGTCTTTAAACAGAGATACACACTAAATGATCCACCAGATTCAGGAACCTAAACTGCTGTGAACAGTGTTTCAGTAGTCAAACGTTACTTCCTAAAGCATGATTGGGGGTATGGCTCAGCTCCACCTTCACATCACACTTAGCAGGCACAAGACCCTGGGCTTAGCCTTCAGTATCAGTACATCACCAATGGATGGCAGTACCAAACAAACAAAAAACCGGCTGGGGGTGGGAATTTGTTAACTACCTATTAGCGCTCTTGGATGCCTTAGTGCTCAGCCCAGTGTTGTGCACACGATTTCCAGTGAACATTGGCTTAGGGAGTGAATGCTTCCTTCTGCTGCTTCCTGTGGCGTTGGCGTTGATGTTTTCCTTGTGCTTATATTCATTTGCCTTTTTTTTTTTTTTTATAGGTCTGGGATAAAAGTGAAAGCGGAGATTGGCATTGCACTGCTAGTTGGAAGGTTAGTTTTTATTTTTACATGGTTTGAGAAAATTTAAATGTTTGCTATTTTAGTATTAATTACTTGGTGTTCAGCTTCAAGAAAATGATAAAATTGATATGCTGTTCTTTCCTGGAAAGATAGCTTCTGGTTTATTAAATTATGACTTTATTATTAAGGCAATAGGAAATTTGAGAATAAGAAAGTTTGTAGGTGTGCCCAGGTATGGGATCCCAATGCTTTGGGGGGGGGGGGCTGAGGCAGGAGATTGCCATGAATTAGAGGCGAGCCTGGATTACAGAGTGAGACCCTGTCTCAAAACTAAAGACTGTAAAAATAGTATTTTTTGTAGCATTCTTTAACCACTACTAGGATTTCAGCATATTTCATGTTTTTTCCCTCCTCTCATTAGTCCCAAATTTATACTCTTTCTCTGTTAAACAAAAACAAACACAAATCAAGAAACAAAAACAGGGCTGGTGAGATGGCTCAGTGGTTAAGAGCATTGCCTGCTCTTCCAAAGGTCCTGAGTTCAATTCCCAGCAACCACATGGTGGCTCACAACCATCTGTAATGACGTCTGGTGCCCTCTTCTGGCCTGCAGGCAGACACACAGACAGAATATTGTATACATAATAAATAAATATATTTAAAAACAAAAAACAAAAACAACCCCGTCACAAAAAATACTTAAAAAACCACAAAAATGAAACAAAAAACAAGCAGAAGACCATAAGAACATCAAACGAAAGCAAAGTGAAACAAAACCCCACAAAATTACCACTGAGGTCTTTTTGTGTTGGCCAACTGCTCCTGGGTGTGGGCCTGCCCTGAGGTGTGGTTGATAGACCCAGTGAGACTCCATTGGAGAAAACTGGGTTTTTCCTTTGCTGACAGGTACCAACTGCAGGTAGCTTCTTGGTTAGGGTGCTACTCTGTGTCCAGTCTCCCCTTTCAGCCCTGGGACCCCCTGGCTTGAACCTGTGCAGGCCCTGTTGTGTGCAGCCAGAGTGTCCCTGAGTTTGAACATCAGCCCTTTTGTTCTGGGAGACACTGTTTCCATTGCCTCTGGCTCGTAAAGTCTTCTCACCTTCTCTTCTGCAGAGATCCCTGAGCCTGTTAAGGACTGAGTGTTTCAAAGTCTATCACTCTGCTCATTGTCCAATTGTGGTCCTTTTGATGTGTTAATTCCCATCTACTGCAGGAAACAGCTTCTCTGATGTGAGTTGAGCATCTATGGGTATAGCAGTACATCATTAGGAGCCATTTTATTACTATGTTCGTTTATCAAAAAATAGTAGGTGACGTACCTAGTCACAGGTTCTTGGCCATTTTGGCAGAGTCAGGTATGAGTTCTGTTTTATGGAGTGGGCCTTAAATTCAATCAGAAAGTGGTTGATCTCTTCTACAATATCTTAGCCACTACTGCTTCAATATATCTTGTGTTTTTTTTTTTTTTTTTTTTTTTTTTT
>NC_022020.1:53048263-53051221 GCF_000317375.1 Microtus ochrogaster
ACCAGGCTGCTTCAATATATCTTGTAAGAGGGGTCACTTGTAGGTCACAGGGTTTGTAGCTGGGTGACCCCAACTGTACCTTTCAGGCACTAGCATCAGTTTAGGTTTAAACCATTGTCTCAACCTCTAGTTCTGTAAGTTGGTCTCAAGAGGCCTTTAAGGCCATTTTTGCTTGAGGATCAGTCTTCTTCCTTAGTCTGGTCCTCGTAGACCGTTTACTTCTGCTTACAGGGTGCAGCTCTATCTTTACTTTTGATTGCTTGCCCTTTAATGTGGGGAGATCTGTCCTCTACCGGTTGGCTCTTCCCTAACAAGGTGACTGCAGGTTTAGTGAGAACAGGGATTTCTATCCATGGCTTCAGCCTTGAAAGGGGATGAGATGGGATAGACAGCTACTCCTAAGTGATTGTCATGCCTGTGTAGAGCAACAAGACTTTGACCTATACACATGAGGCACAGTGCTGCTTTTTCATCCTTTGTTTATTGCCCTGTGGACCTGTGAGGAGTCCATGGTAGCCAAAGCAGTTTCTGAGTGTTTGTCATGAAACCGTATGTTGTATGTAGCAGCCCTGTTTTCTCCTGGCCTCACATGACTACTGCCATCACAAAGCTGAGTTGCCCTGGTGACCTCCAGAATACCTTGGCCCTGTAGTCACAGCAAGGAAGTGAGTAGAGAGCACAGTGATGGTTAACTCTATGCTAGCGTTTGTTGAAATAAGAGCAGCGGGGCTGCATCCCCAGGACCCTGCCGCCCACATGGCTAGCTTAGCTTATGTCCCGAAATAATTACACGGAAACTGTATTCTTTTAAACACTGCCTGACCCATTAGTTCCAGCCTCTTATTGGTTAGCTCTTACATATTGATCTAACCCATTTCTATTATTCTATGTAGTCCACAAGCTGGCTTACCAGGAATGATCTTAACCTGCGTCTGTCTGGCGTGGGAGAACCATGGCGACTCACTGACTCAGCTTCTTTCTCCCAGCATCCTGTTCTGTTTTCTCCTCCTACCTAAGGGTTGGCCTATGAAATGGGCCTAGGCAGTTTCTTTATTAATAAGAAATCATTCCCACATCAAGCGTTCCATCGTAAAAGGAGATGGAGAAGAGTCAACGGATCCTCCTTTCTGCCCCAGCTGCATGAGGTCTTGGGTATGGCAGTACATACAAGGTGGAAGGGTGCCTGAAGGTGGGCTTACTGCAGTGACAGCATCTGAGTCGTCACCTGGGCTGACATGGGACTTGGTGATGCAGCTTAATGACTTTTATTGTCCTTTGTATCTGGTTAGTTCCCTTAACAAAGGTTCATCCATGTTGTGATTTATGGGTTTTTTTTTGTTTGTTTGTTTTGCTTTTTTTTCGAGACAGGGTTTCTCTGTAGCTTTAGAGCCTGTCCTGGACCTAGCTCTTGTAGACCAGTGTTTTATGTTTTTGCTTTGAGACAGGTTCTCCCTGTGTAGCCCTGGCTGTCCTAGAACTCAGCCTAGACTAAGTTGGCCTCAAACTCAGAGATACACCTCCTCCTATGCCCGAAGTTCTGGCATTAAAGACGTGTGCCACCACGCAAGCATTATTTGTTTTTATATAATACTGAGCAGTCTCAGTGTATAGATGAGCCACATTTGTTTCACCACTCACCTGCTGATGGGCAGTTTTTCAGTCTTAGAAATGTCTGTTTCCTTTCTGTCATTGTGACAGATTGCAGGTTTAGCAACATGCCATGTGCAAAGGAAACCCCTCTGTCTTCACAGTGCTGTCCTATGACTTCAAAGCTTTTTAGAAACATCCAGTAAGTGTTCTGTGTTGATTATTGGATGGAGATTCAAATTTTTGTTTTTGCTTGTTTGAGATAGCCTGGAACTTGGTATGTATCTGTCTTCCAACTGCTAGAATTATAAGCACCTGCTACCATACCAGGCTATTTAATTTTTAATTTTCTTTTTTGAGACAAGGATCTTTGTAGTCCTGGCTGGCCTAGAACTTGCTGTGTAGATCAGGCTGGCCTTGTTCACAGATGCACCACCACGCCTGGTTACTAAAATTTTTAAAAATTGTAATGACATCTTTGTGCAGACCTCATTCTTTAGTTAGAATGGGATTTTAACATTTGATTAAGTGAATATCACTTAGTGTGTCTTTTAGTTAACAGCTTTTTAAAGTAAGAATTGAAGGGAAGTGCAAAAGAGGAGACAAACAAGGGGGCAGTCTACTCTTTGTGACATTGTTACCATGTTGAAGTTACTGCCTGGCTTCAGAAAGAATTCTGAACCCAGGAGGCAGAGGCAGGCCGATCTCTGAGTTCCATGTCAGCCTGGTCTACAGAAGAAGAAATTAACTCTTTTTTTTTTTTTAAAGATTTTATTTATTCATTATGTATACAGTGTTCTGCAGGCCAGAAGAGGACACCAAATCTTACTACAGATGGTTGTGAGGCACCACGTGGTTGCTGGGAATTGAACTCAGGACCTCTGGAACAGTAGGCAGTGCTCTTAATTGTTGAGCCATCTCTCCAGCCCCAGAAATTAACTCTTTATTTTGATGTTAAGCTGGTGTCTTTCTCATCTTTCTGAAGTAAACAGCTCACGTTCTATTTTCTCAAATAAACTGCATGTGTGAAGATAGTAAACTAAGTTCTGTTTTTAAATCCCTCAGACACATAGTGGATCTGTGTGGCGTGTGACATGGGCTCATCCTGAATTTGGACAAGTTTTGGCTTCCTGTTCTTTTGACCGAACAGCCGCTGTTTGGGAAGAAATAGTAGGAGAATCAAACGATAAACTTCGAGGACAGAGTCACTGGGTGAGATATTTAGTGTCATACAGGAAAGCAGATCTGTGAACAATCAGACCGTTAGTAATACCCTGGCCCCTGACACACTGATAACACTGCCCTCTGTCCGCTTGCCTGCCTGCCTGCCTGCCTGCCTGCCTGCCTGCCTGCCTCCCTCCCTCCCTCCCT
>NC_022020.1:53051321-53066182 GCF_000317375.1 Microtus ochrogaster
ATTTTCTCCTCTTTCACGTTTGCTTGGCTTGCTCTGGTACTTGGTCCATCATTATTTCTAGTGATTAACTCAGTATTTGCTTTGCCCCCAATTCTATATATCTGTCTATTTTGTATGATTTGGATTGGTAGCTAGTGCATGATTTTAGACTTCTGAATTGAACCCAGGGCTCCTACTGTCACTGAGCTACACTCTGTGGTTTCCATATCTGCATCTACTGTAAGTTCTACCTCAGCCTTTAGCGAAATGATTGGTTTTGGACAGGAGTAGTACCTGTGTGCTGCTCACATTACTCAACTGTAAAAGCAGAGCAATGGAGTAGATTATGAGACTTTTCCCTGAAGTTTATCATGTAAAGTATTTTATTTTCCTTTCAATTTGTTTTTCTTAATAATCATACAACATAGAATTGAAAGCTATAAAAGGATTTGTGCAATGAGATATTCCTTTTCTCTTGCCTCCTGGTTCTGCCATAAGGTAGTTTAGTCTGCAGGTGTTTTTCTGTCTTTTATGTAGTCCATTTCTTTACTGACATGATAGAAGTTGCAGGCCTTATGTTCACTGTTAGAGGATCCTAATTCATTTGCTTTACTACTTGTAGCATGCTTTGTATGACAGCTCTTTGTAAAATTTCTAATGTTTTCTGGTTTGAGGATCAGTCTGTCTATTGAGTGTCTTATTTAGAGTTTCTATAGCTGTGATGAGACACCATGACTACATCAATGCTTATAAAGTAAAGCATTTAATTGAGGGGGTTCTCTAACAGTTTCAGAGATTTAGTCCATTGTTATCATGGCGGGAGCATAGCAGCCTGCAGGCAGATGTGGTGCTGGAGGAATAGCTGAGCATCCTACATCTTGCCGGCATCGGGAAGTTGACTGTCACTCTGAGGGAAGCTTGAGCAAAAAGACCCCAAAGCCCGTCCACACAGTGACACACTGCTCCAGCAAGGCCACATCTCCTAATCGTGCCACTCCCTTTGTGGGCCATTTTCTTTGAAAACATCACAGTGTGATTGCTTACATAGTAGGCAGACTCTTCTGTCTTTAAGGCAGTAGTTAATTACAGCTCACTAATTTGTTAGTGGTTGTTATATAAGCAAAGTGCTTCATTGGAAATAGAGACCAAGAGAGGCTTTAAGTGACTTTTGCAAGAATAAACACTTTGTAAGTGGCAGATATGTCTTTGTGATTCTGAAACATTTCTTATTCAAATCCATCACGTTTTCTTTTTGTGTGTGATCCAAATTATATATATGTTTGTTTGGTTTTTTTTTTTTTTTTCAGGTGAAGAGGACAACTCTAGTGGATAGTAGAACATCTGTTACTGATGTGAAATTTGCTCCCAAACATATGGGTCTGATGTTAGCAACCTGTTCAGCAGATGGTATAGTAAGAATATATGAGGCTCCAGATGTTATGAATCTCAGCCAGTGGTCTCTACAGCACGAGATCTCATGTAAGCTGAGCTGTAGTTGCATTTCCTGGAACCCTTCCAGGTAAGCTTACATAGAAACCTTTGATAAGTCTACTAAAGCAGGCGAGAGGTTTTTCAAACTAAGAATTTGTTAGTTTGGTTTCTCAGATGTACTTTGTAACTACATAATAATATTATCTAGAAGGAAGTTTCCCCTTTCCTATCTGGGTATGTGTCTTGTCTCTCTTATCACAGATGAATTTATCCATTATCAATAGTTTGATGAAAACATGTAGAACATTTTCTATGTATGCGAAAATAAATTAGAGCAGGCTGTGGTGGCGCACGCCTTTTATCCTAGCACTCGGGAGCCAGAAGCAGGCTGATCACTGAGTTCCAGGCCAGCCTAGTCTACAAAGCGAGTTTCAGGACAACCAGAGATAAAAAGTGATACCTTGTCCCGAAAAACCAAAATAAATCAATAAAAATTAGGATATTTTCAAGAGACAGATATATGCAAAAATAATGATATTGTGCGGGCTGCGTACCTGCCACCTGGCTCCCGGCCGCCTGGCAAGCTTATGCCCCGAAATAATTACACGGAAACTGTATTCTTTTAAATACTGCTTGGCCCATTAGTTCTAGCCTCTTAATGGCTAATTCTCATATCTTGCCTAACCCATATTTAGTAATCTGTGTAGCACCAGTCTTACCAGGAAAGATTCAGCGTGTCTGACCTGGTGGCTTGCTTCATCGGCATCTGCCCTGGAGAGGAGTGGCATGGCATCTGCCTCACCTCCTCTTCCTCCCAGCATTCCGTTCTGTTTACTCCACCCACCTATGTTCTAACCTATCAGGCCAAGCAGTTTCTTTATAACCAATGACCTTCCACTATCATAATGAGATACATACCAACACTAGGAGACATGGTACACCCCTCTATGTATAAAACCCATATATTTTCCTTGAAGTTCCTTTTTTTACAGAAAAATACTTTGTGTGCCTTTCTTTACGTATTGGTATATAATTTATAGAATTTCTCTTAAAACATTTCATTCATTCATTTCAGGGATTTCTTGCTGTGTTTGTTGCCTTTGCTAGTCTAGAACTTGCTGTATAACTGGCCAGCACTGGTGTTGAACTTACTATCCTGCCTCACCCTCCTGAGTGCTGGGATAGTAATAATATGGCCACCACATCCGTTTAAACATAATTTCTGTTTAAATGCTCCACAGTGGTTGTGACTGTGTGACTATGCCATAGTTGCTTTTAAACGATGTTTTAAAGAAACTTATACGTGTCTGTGTCACCTGCGTGTCTGGTGCCCTTAGAGGCAAGAGGAGGGTGTTAGATCCTTGGAACTGGAGTTAGAGACCGTTGTGAGTCACCATGTGGGTGCTTGGAACTGAACCTGGGTTTTCAGGAAAAGCAACAGGTCAACAGGTGATCTTAAGTGCTGAGCCAATCTTTCCAGCTCCCCTGTTTGCTTTTTATTTTTTTTAATTACTTAAGAAAAAAATGCAAATATATTTAGAAGAGTATAAAATAAAATGAAAGTTACCTTTCTAAAATTAAATACTGTCACTAGTTTAATTTCTAGATTTTAATTCTGGTGGTCACAATTTCGTGTGTATTTCATTTGTATTGTTGATTCTTGGTCTCAGATCTAAACTGTTTATATTCACTGATAGATGAATATAGCTCATTCATTCATAAATGACTACTAGTAGGTATTTGTGGTAATCTTTATTGTTATGGGCAATTGCAGTTTTAAATTTATCTGTTCCTAGGGATTTATTATTGTTTATTATTATTAAATTAATTATTAACTATATTAGTCATATAGTTCTTAGACTGTATGATTACTTTTAAAATTTAAAATTTTGACATTTTATGTGTATTATTGTTTTGCCTGCTTGTATGTTTGTGCAGGACAATCATGCAGTGCCTGTGGAAGCCAGAGAAGGGCATTAGCTTTTCTGGAACTGGAGTTAGAGATCATTGTGAGCCACCATCTATGTGGGTGATCATCCAGTGCTCTTAACCCTTAGCCATTTATCCAGCCGCAGAGATTCCTCTCTTAAGAAAGAAAATTAGCCAGGCAGGGGTGGCACATGCACTCCTGAAGCAGAGTCAGGCAGATCTCTGTGATTTTGAAGCCAGCGTGGTCTATAGAGCAAGTTCCAGGACAGCCAGGGCTACACAGAGAAATTCTGTCTTGAAAGCAGGGAGAGAGAATGAGTAGAGAGAATATGAGCTTATTTTGCTTCTGTTTCATGTTGAGCTTCATCTTTAATTTTTTTTTTCTTTTTCTTTTTTGGTTTTTTCGAGACAACTTTTTTCTGTAGCTTTGGTGGCTGTTCTGAAACTAGTTCTTGTAGACCAGGCTGGCCTCGAACTCACAGAGATCCACCTGCCTCTGCCTCAGGAGTGGACATCAGATGTGGTAGTAAGGACTGGCTAACTTGTAGGTTTTAAACTATGTTAATTCAGCATCTTACGAGTGTCCCCTTCATTCCTAGCTCTCGTGCTCACTCCCCCATGATCGCCGTGGGAAGTGATGACAGCAGTCCAAATGCCATGGCCAAGGTTCAGATTTTTGAATACAATGAAAACACCAGGTCAGAATTTTTTTAAGTTATTATTCCTTTATTTATTACCTGCATTGTACATATTCACTGGTTTCCTGTGACATATCAAGTTCTGTGTTGTGCTTTCGTTTGTGGGTTTTTTTGTTTTGTTTTGACTTTTGTAAAAAAAAATTTTATTTTCCAAGTGCTTTGCCTGCATTTATGTCTGCATACCATGGACATGCTTGGTCATTGGCTCCTCGAACTGCTGTTGTGGTTTGGTGGGAACCACCTTGTGGTGCTGGGAATAAAACCAGGTCCTCTGCAGGACCAACAGTGGTCTAAGCTGCTGAGCCATCTCCCCAGCCCCATTGTTTGTTTGTTTGTTTCTTTCTTTCTTTCTTTCTTTCTTTCTTTCTTTCTTTCTTTCCTTCCTTCCTTCCTTCCTTCCTTCCTTCTTTCTTTCTTTCTTTTTTTCTTTTTTAAATATTTACTATATACAGTGTTCTTCCTTTATGTATGCCTGCAGACCAGAAGAGGGCCCCAGATCTTGTTACAGATAGTTGTGAGCTACCATGTGGTTGCTAGGAATTGAACTCAGTACCTCTGGAATAAAAACAGTGCTTTTAACCTCTGAGCCATCTCTCAGCCCTTTTGGGTTTTACATTTTGTTACCCTGGTTGGTCTTGAGCAAGTTCAGTTAGTTGATCTTCCCATTTCAGTCTGCCGAGTGGTACTTAAGGCATATGCTCGTTTGCCAATAAGGGTGGAAGAGAAGGCAAGTAGTATCTCAGTATGTAGTATCCTGTCGAGAAAATGGAAACCAATACTAAGAAATGGGATACACCTTCTGAACTAAAAGAATGAGGATGTTGAAGAGTTTTCTACCTGGGGAATCCTGGACTAAGGATTAGGTTAGGATTGTTCACTTAGAGGAGGACCTAGAGGGTGAGCACAAGTTAGCTAGCCTTCTATGTGCAGAAGACAGTATTTGATAAGACCTGGGAACAGGACACAGTCACAGCTCAGTTTGGAACATCACAGGTAAATGGGACTCAAGAGCCTGTGCCATTGCTGTAGTGTCATCCTGCTGGTCATGTGAGTGCAACTACAGGGTCGGATGGTAGTTTAACTTCCGTAGATAGAAGCATTGTGGAAGGAGCATCATTGGATTTGGTGTGAAGATGCTGTTACAGTCATCCAGTTGGGAGATTATTAGTGTTTGGCATAAAATTAGGACAATGAGAAAGGGGGAAGATAGCAAGATGATACAGGTGTGTGCATTTACATAGGTGATTAAGAAGTGTTTTGAGTTTTTCATAAGCATCGGTTAGGAGTAGTAAGTGTTGCTGAGTGGTGGTGGTGTATGCCCTGGCCAGGAACTCAGTCTTTACTGTGTTCTTTTTCTCCCTGTTTTTTTTTTTTTTTTCAAGACAGGTTTCTCTGTGTAGCTTTGGAGCCTGTCCTAGAACTCAACTCTGTAGATCAGGCTGGCCTTGAACTCACAGAGATTGACCTTTCTCTGCCTCCAGAGTGCTGGGATTAAAGATGTGTGCCACCACCGCCAAGGTCTTATGTACTTCTTAAGTGATGATGTTACAGGTGTCTGCCATCATGCCTACTAATTTCCTCCCTCTCTCCCTCCTTTCCTTCATCTCTTCCTCCTTCCTTGCCCCTCTCCTTCCTTGCCTCCCTCTCTCCCTCCTTGCTTCTGGTTGGAGACTGTGTGTTGTGTGGTCTTGGTTGGCCTGGAACTCACTTTGTAGACCAGGCTGAACTCATAATAGAGTTCTACCTACCAAGTGTTGGAATTAAAGGCATGAACCACCATGCCGTTTTCCCTTTTCTTAAAAACAAACAAAAATACCTACTAATAAACCAGATTTTAGTCTAGCCAAGTTTTGATTAAATATCTTAATATACACTTACATTGCAAGATTGAGCCTTATATTGATAGGTTCTAGGGCTAACCCAACAGAAATTTCTTCACCTGCAGGTTTGGAGGCCAAAGGTCTGAAATCAAGGTGTTGTTTGGTTGTGCTCCTTTGAAATCCTTGCTGGCGGTTCTAGTTTTGATAGCCAGGGGCGCCTCGGCTTGTGGCAGCCTCACTTCATGCCCCTTCTCTGTTGTGTCTTTCTAAGGGTACCAGATGTCAGAGTCAGTCCTACCCTAGTAATAATGAACAAGAATAGATAAATTATTTTTGATAAGGTCATATTTATAGCCTCCAGTTTGGACTTAGGAGTTAGTTTATCGTCTGGGCCGCTCTTCAGTGTCCTACAAAGGCAAGCGTTTATTGTGAGCAGTATGAGAAAAATGGAGATATTTTGAAGTTTTTCAAGTTTCTGAAAAATTTTTAAAAGTTTTATTTATTTATTTTGAGACAGGATCTCAGTATGTAGCCTAGGCTGACCTGGAACTCACAGAAGATTTGTTTTATTTATGTGTATGTGTATATGTGAGTGTATGCTGCATGTGTGCAGTTGCCTACAGAGACCAGAAGAGAATATTTTCCCCTGAAGCTGGAGTTATAGGCAGTGGTGAGCCACCTGATGTAGGTGTTGAGAATCCAGCTGTGGTCCAGGAAGAACATCAAGTGCTCTTGACCACAGAACCATCTCTCTAGTATTAAGTTTTATGTCTTACTTCTTTTTTTTGAATCAGGAAATATGCAAAAGCAGAAACTCTTATGACCGTCACAGATCCTGTTCATGATATCGCCTTTGCTCCGAATTTGGGAAGATCTTTCCATATCCTGGCAATAGCAACCAAAGATGTAAGAATTTTCACATTAAAACCTGTGAGGTAAGTCGAATTAAAATAAGGAATTTGAGAGTACATGTTCCTTTTGATTGTCTTTGTAGAGCACAGTAGAGGTGCGGGTCTGAGGACTGCATCCTCTGGTGAACAGTCCGTGTCACCTTTCGGAGTGAGGCTGTAGTTTGAATTGTCTCAGGTCCTTTTCCTGATCTGTACTTCTTTCTGCTAGTCTGTCATATAAAGTTGTCATGTCACTGGATTCTGAACCTCATTTTGGGGAATGATATGCTCAATTGGTTTTTTTCTTCTGAAAAAAAAAAAAAAAGTCACTGTGTACCATCTGTGGGATGAAATAAGTCCAGGTTTTGAGAAGCCAGAGAAAGTGACTCTTGTGTAGCCTAAGGGCTCAGTGGTCGGGGACATAGGTGTGCGGTTAGGGAAAAATATGGGAAGCATATTTATTTGTGTTAGTATTTCTTACTTAAATTGTGTGTTTATGTGTGAGAGTGTGTGTATACATACAACACATTTTTATGAATACTTCATTAATCTTGTTGTAGGAAGGAACTTACTTCTTCTGGTGGTCCCACAAAATTTGAAATCCATATTGTGGCTCAGTTTGATAATCATAATTCTCAGGTCTGGAGGGTGAGCTGGAACATTACAGGAACAGTACTAGCGTCCTCAGGAGATGATGGCTGTGTGAGGTTGTGGAAAGGTAAGGGTTTTAGTGGAAGGATAATTGTTACTTCTGTTTACTTTCCATTTAAAAGTGTAAACTCTGAAATAAAACATGATATATATATATATATGAATGACAGGGTTTCTGTGTGTATTCTTGGCTGTCCTGGAACTCATTACTGAAACATTTTTTAAAAATTGTCTTTAATATTGTTTTAAAATAATTGTCACTGAGCGGTGGTGACACACACCTTTAATCCCAGCACTCGGGAGGCAGAGGCAGGCAAATCTCTTGAGTTTGAGGCTACAAGAGCTAGTTCCAGGACAGGCTCCAAAACTACACAAAGGGGTCCTGTCTCGAAAAACAAAAACAAACCAAAAAGTTGTCTTATTTGTGCTATTTTGAAATACCAGATTACTTAGTTCATAGACTTTAATGGCCAGTTGAAATGTTTTATTTTTGCGTGGAAGAAAGCCCATTTTAAAACTAATTAGAATATGTAGCCTCTAGTGAAAGCTAACTTGTGTGGCTGCTTTCTGGGAGAAGCCTCTGGTGGTCATTGGTAAAAGTTTTGACCTCAAATGAATGAGGACCTGAGTTTGAATCCCCAGACTCACCTAACAACCAAACACATAGCTCAGGTGTCTCAATTTCAGTGCAGGGAACTGGGAGGCAGAGAGAAGAGGATCATAAGCAGCTCCAGGGCCCCTACCCTGGTAAATGCAGCACAGTGGAAGAATAGTGTCCCGATCTTAAACAGGCTAGAAGTGAGGATTGACAGCTGAAGTTGACCTCTTCTAGTGCTGTGGCACTCATACACACACACACAGACTTTAAGTCCACTGTCTTTTCTATTTCCTAGTTTTTGACTCCAAAATTTAAGATGACTGACTTTCTGATTCTGAGCTTCTTGTAGTGTTACACTGAGGGAACTTGGTCGAAGCCATTGACACTGACTTTGGCATCTGTAGCGTCACAGTGGACACACACTATTCTAAACATCAGCTTTACAAGTGCAATCGATTGGCCGGTGAAGTGCAGTCTGGCTAAGCCTTGATGGCTTCCCCTGATAGTCCTAGGATATATTCTGTAGTATCAGCCCAGACTTGACTTTCCTCAATTTGATTTTAGGGACTTGTCTGTCCTTTTGCTTTTAAACCTTAAGTAACACAATTAGGTCTTCAACTTTGATTCACTGGGTTGACTTCAGCGACCAGTTTTGCATTTGAAGAATGAGACCATATATTGGATGAACCACTAACCTGCCACACTGAGGTTTTCTTATCAGTATATCTCTCTGACCATAATCTACACAGGTACCCATGTAATGTGTATTTGCATAGCCAAGAGACAGCTCCCTTCCTTGTATAGATTCTTTGTAAGAAAGACAAAGAATTTGAGGTCATTTGTTTTTTAAAGGTTTTATTTTAATACTAATTTGAGTGTGCACACACTTGTGCAGGTTAGAGGACAGCCGTGGGTGTTATTCAGGTATGACCCACCTTTTTGGTTTGAGACAAGGTCTTTCTTGCCTGGGAACTTGCCAAGTAGGCTAGGTTGGCCAGCTGTTGAACCCCAGGGATCGTGTCTATCCCTGACACGCCATTGCTGGTATTACAAGGCCATGCCACTTCATCTGGTGGGTTCTTTTGATAGACTCAGGTCCACATGGTTGTAAGGCAGGTATTTTATTGAGTGAACTATTCCCACAGCCTGGATAGGAACTATTATTACTAGAGAATGGTCTCCGTTGACTCTCTTGCCAGGAAGGGAAATCAATGGTAAAAGCTCTAGTGTTTTTAGATTACTTTTGTGACAGGATCTTGCTCTTTTGGCTAGGCTAGTCTGGAACTCACTGTGTAGCTCAGGATGGCCTCAAACCCAGAGCAATCCTTCTGCCTCAGCTTCCTGAAACTCTGATTACAGGTATGAGTTACCATGGCTGGTTTAAATTAGTAATTCTTTTTTTTTTTTTAAATTTTTGTTTAGCTTTATTTTATGTGCATTGGAATGAAAGTGTCAGATCCTCTGGAACTGAATAGGTGTAAGCTGCCAAGTGGGTGCTGGGAATTGAACCCTGGTCCTCTGGAAGAGCAGCCAGGTACTCTTAACCACTGGGCCATCTCTTTAGCCCTAGTAATTCTTCAAAAACCTTAAAGACTTGGTTATGTGTCTCATCTAAAAATTGTTTTGAAGCTTACCTGGAAGTTAACATCACTTACTGAGCTGTGGAGATGGCACAGTTGGTAAAGTTCTTGCTGTAAAAACACGAGGACCTAAGTTCAGATTTTTAGCCCCTATGTAAAACTCAGGCCTGTTCGTTTGCAGTAAAGTCCCTGGAGCTCCCTGGACAGTTGGTGTAACTAAATTGGTGGGTTCTAGGTTCAGAAAGAGACCTTACCTCAAAAACTAAGACAAAGAGTGAAAGGAGTCACCATCTGGCTTCGCTGTGCATGTATGTGCACACATGCACATGAGTGGAATTTAGGCAATCGTTGTATACATACATACAATTTTTTTTTAAATGTGACCCATATTTTGTCTTATTTTTTTGTGGTTTAGGAGAAGAGTACAGTGTTTTTAACAAAATCTCAACTGTTCGATTTTACCAATAGACACTCAGGAGCCAGATGCTGGGAAGAAAGCCTGCTAGCTCAGAAAGGCAGAGAAAGCACCCAGCTGACCTTCCTTCCTCTTCTGCCGTTGTCCCTGAAGCCTCTGTTTCCCACCTTTTCAAACAAATCTCAGATTCAGTGTCCCTCCCTTCTACTGTGCGTCTCTAACTGTCCTCTTGACTCCCTCTTTCTCTCTCTCTTTTCTTCTTAATAATCCTAGGTTCACTAGGTTGCTTGCTCTGCCTCTGCCTCTGCCCTGTGCTTGACTTTATTTAATCCTATTTACAATATCCAAGCACAAAGTTCTTGGATTAAAGGTGTGTGGTAGGCCTGAGCCACATCACAACCAGAAATGGGTTTTTCCAGTAAACAACACTTTCAGGTTCACAGTGTGATCAAATATCCTTCGACGGTACAGGCATGAGTAGGTGTTAATCATATTAATGTATTTGACTTATTTTTTTCTTTCAGCTAATTACATGGACAATTGGAAGTGTACTGGTATTTTGAAAGGTAACGGGAGCCCAGTAAATGGGAGTTCTCAACTGGGAAACTCAAATCCTTCACTAAGCTCAAATATTCCTAATCTTCAGAACTCACTAAATGGATCTTCTGCTGGCAGGTAGGCTCTTCTGTGGGAAAACTAGGAACTCCATCCCCTACCCTGGGCACACTTTTTATTTTACGTATATGGCTGTTTTGCCTACTTGTATATCTGCACCACAATCTGTGCAGTGTTTTTGGAAGCCGAAAGAGTCAGATGCCCTAGAACTGGAGTTAAGGATGAAGGTGAGCGTCCATGTGGGTGCTGGCAATCAAAGCTGTTTGCTCTGCAAGAACAGACAATGCTTTTAATTGCTGAGCCATCTCTCATGGTAGCCATACTAAAAGGTGACTTTGCAGGTGGAATAAAGTAATTCACCAATAACTGTGACACTTATTCTTGGTATTTCATTCTTGGGTCTGTAGTTAATGGCTTCTTTGGTTATAGTACATACAATACAATAGAGTCGCTTTCAGATAATAGAATATTCTATTACTAGTATATTATATTAATATTGATAGAATAGAATTTGGGAAACTTCAAAATCTTAAAACTCCTCTGTGGTTATCCTATTGTCACCCTAAACCAAAGAAGAAATTATATTTTAATTTTCCCAATTGTTTTGATACTATTGTATTTTTTATAAAGAAATCTTGTTATTTGATTTTGAGATTTTAAGTATTTGCAACTACAGAAGCAGTTTCAAGTTAACCATAGAGAAAGCAGATTATTTTATGAAGGAAAGCATACTAGTGTTGCTGATTTTTAAAACCTTGTTTTAGGTTACGGCTTTTGTACTGTTATTTTCTTCTGTAAATAGCTTTGGTGGTTTGACCTGTTTTCTGATTGTGCCAATAACCATCTGTTGGATCTGTGATCATTTTCCCTTTTCCATTTGTATTATGTCCTCTAACAGAAAGCACAGCTGAGTACAAGCTAGCTGGAGTAACTTTGCTGTTTGGCTGCTTGTTGCATGCACACAGGAATGGAAATCGAACTCCTTTTCCCCTTCCCCAGCGCCGTTTGATCTCTCCCAAGATGCACCAGCAGCCTGATCACTACTAAACACAGTCCGAAAGGCCTTTAAAATTGCAGTGTATATAATTTTTTGTACAAGTCAGTTTACCGACACTATAAATGGAAAGGCTTTTTGTTGAGACATCATCACCAAAACAATTTTTTGAAATGTTCTTTAGACTAACTTGGGCTTAAAAAAATGGAAAAAATTGCTACTATCCTCATAAACTATTGGGAGGAGGGAAAATACAATATTATTCCATTTGGAAAATATAGGGATATGTCTTTTATTTTCTAAAACAATAAGCTAAAATGATGAGTTTTTATAATTTTAATTTGAAAATCGAATAAATATTTTTCATAAAGATTGTTTTGAGTGCTAATTTGTTTACCTTTTGTAGAATTGCTTCATAGGTGATATTATCTACACAACTGGTTTTTCTTGTAATTAAAAATACTAGTAAAGGAGCAGATAATTAACGTAGCACCAGAGTTCAGATAAAATGGCTTATAGCTAAACATCACATTAGCATTTGCTGCAGTTTTTTTGGTAGTAAAATAGTGGAAGCACTTTTAAATTTTCATCCCGTACTCAGTAAAGAGATAGCTGTTTCTGTTATGTGCATGAATGCTGATGGTGTGCTTCTATATAACTTGGTTTCCTTTTAGACAATTTGGAAACAGAAGAAGAGTTGACATTTTGCTGAAAATTTGCATGCAGTTGAAATTCCATGTCTCAGGATTTTTAATGTGTTGTTTCAGTGAATTCCTGTCTGCTAAAACTCTTGACTTTGACAAAGTTATGTACCTTTTTATTTACTAAATTGCATACATATTACGGGTAAGTTATAAGATGGCAGAATAACAGACTATAATTCTTTGAGCCTTTTTAGACACCAAACCTGTAGCGATTCTCAGTTTTTTTGCAGGAAACCAAAACCCAAAACTGTTCAATGGTTATATTTTTCAAAAGCATGTTGCAGTAGTCAGCTTTCCAGTGTGAGAGTGTATTTGCGTTTGTCCACAGTATCATGTGTGCACTAAACACTTGTGCCTGATGCTGCAGCAAATGCAGCTGTGCTCCAAATGGAAAGCATATTAGATTTGTAAATTATGGAATCAAATGAAAGATTAGATAAGGCTTTAAAATTTATAAAATTAATGTCTCTGTAACATATGTACTGATAATTTTTTTGGCATTTTAACTTTAACAGATTTTTTTTTCTCCCAAATTTTTATACTTACTTAAGCAACCTTGATTTAAGTGAGAGTCTTGATTTATACTATTATGTTCCATTGGTTTTGGCATGAATATACAAGCTTTTTTTCCTTTTTTTTCTTTCCAGCATGTTTTCTCTTCTTTGGTTCTCTTTGTATTTACTGCTTTTCTCTTTTTCTTCTGTTTCCCCCTCCCTCCTTCCCCCTGTTGTTTTTGTTTTGGTGTTTTGTTCCTGTCTTCATTATTTCAGGTATTTCTTTCCCCCTCTGGATTCCCCACGGGCTGGATCAAGATGGTCCAGTTGTGCCCAGCTCCTTCCTCCTCCTGCTCCTCTGGTAGAGCACTCTTGCGATGCCGACACTGCCAACCTCCAGTATCCTCACCCTCGCCGAGGGTACCTCTCTCGGCCTCTTAATCCCTTACCTGAGAATGAAGGGGTTTAAAACACTGACTAAAGGCCTTGTGCAGATGCTTGTAAATGCTTTTATTCCGGGCTGCTTTTTTGTTTTTCTTCATTTTTTTTTTTCAGAAGATCCTTCTTATTTAGGGCATGTCTTGCATGTATTACAAGTATTGAAGTATTTGGAACCAAACCAGTCCTGCACCAGGAAATCCTGGCTTCACTAGTTGGTTACCTCTGATGAGATGAGCTTCAAAAAAAGCAACACTAACTGTGAAAGATTCCC
The DNA here is from genome assembly GCF_000317375.1 of Microtus ochrogaster. NCBI lineage: Eukaryota > Metazoa > Chordata > Mammalia > Rodentia > Cricetidae > Microtus > Microtus ochrogaster. Next base: position 53,064,832 of record NC_022020.1, read on the forward strand.
ATATCTGATTTAAAGTGCCTGTCGTGTAAACTCTGTGTGGAGTTGTTACTGTAGAGTTCAGTTTAGCCTGTTCATAGGCAGCTTTATGTGGAAGCTTATCATTGTGGACTTCACTCGGCATTTCAGACATTAAGAAATGTTTTTAATTTTATAGGTTGTTGTTACAAATGCTTGTAAAATAAATCATTCCTGTGTATAAAGCAGTAAATCATAAGGATATTTTTGTTTTTGTTTTTTAAACTAAAATGCCTTTCATTACTTGGAATTACTGCTTAAAGCTTTTGTAATTATTCTCCAAGTAGATAATTTAATAAAAATATTTTAAAGGATATGAATCTATTGTCTTATAGAAACCATATGTACTTGGGTTCTGTTTTTGTTTTGTTATGAAACAAAATCTGTGTAGCCTGGCTTTGAACTGGCTCTGAGGCCTAGGATGACTTTGAACTGCTCCTGACACACCTTCCTCCACCTCCAAAGTGCTAGGCTTACAGCACCACCACAACTGGCTAAAGTAGAATATTCTTTAGTCTACTTTATAGAATAGTTCTATATTTCAGGCTTAATTTCCTTTTACTGTGTCACAAAGCCAAAAAGCTGAAAAATACAAAAATAAGTTAACATTAAAAGATATCATGCTAGATGAAATGACTCAGTGGGTAAGGCGCCTACCACCAGACTTTACCATCTGGATTCTTTCCCCAGAAACAACATTGTGGCAGGAGAGAAACAGGTCCTGCAGGGAGTTCTTTGACTCGACACAAATACCATATTGACAAATAGTGTTTCAGTCTCACTACTCAACATTATTAGTTACTGTTTTTTGTGGGGAGCGGGGGGATGGGGTCTCTGTATAAATGGCCTCTCTTGGAACTCACTATGTAGACCATGAACTCAGAGATCTTCCTGTCTTTGTGTTGCAAGTGCTGGCATCAAGGGCATGTGACACCATGCCTGGCTCAAAGCTCTTTTGTAGATGAAGTTAGGAAGCAAGTTATATTTGAATATGGTTAAGTGATGAATACTGTGGAGCTACTAATCTTTTTTTTTTCTTTTTTGTTTTTCGAGACAGGGTTTCTCTGTGGTTTTGGAGCCTGTCCTGGAACTAGCTCTTATAGACCAGGCTGGTCTCGAACTCAGAGATCCGCCTGTCTCTGCCTCCCAAGTGCTGGGATTAAAGGCGTGTGCCACCACCGCCCGGCTTGGAGCTACTAATCTTATTTTGGACTAGTTTTCTTTCTTTTTTAATATTTATTTATTTTTTATATATACATTATTCTGTCTACCTGTATGTCTGCATGCCAGAAGAGGGCACCAGACTCCATTACAGATGGTTGTGAGCCACCATGTG
>NC_022020.1:53067263-53074254 GCF_000317375.1 Microtus ochrogaster
CAATAAAGTAATTTCTGGAGGCATCACAATCCCTGACTTCAAACTCTACTACAGAGCTACAGTACTGAAAACAGCATGGTGTTGGCATAAAAACAGACAGGACCAATGGAATTGAATCAAAAGACCCAGATATTAATCCACACACCTATGAACACCTGATTTTTGGCAAAGAAGCAAAAAATATCAAATGGAAAAAAATTCAACAAATGCTGGCATAATTGGATATTAACATGTAGAAGAATGAAAACAATTTCGTACCTATCGCCATGCACAAAACTCAAGTCCAAATGGATCAAAGACCTCAACATAAAGCCAGTCACATTGAACCTCATAGAAGAGAAAGTGGGAAATACACTTGAATGCATTGGCACAGGAGACCACTCCTAAATATAACCCCAGTATCATAGACACTGAGAGAAACAATTAATAAATGAGACCTTCTGAAACAAAAGCTTCTGTAAAGCAAAGGACACAGTCAACAAGACAAAACGACAGCCTACAGCATGGGAAAAGATTTTCACCAACCCCATATTGGATAGAGGGCCGATCTCCAATATATACGGAGAATTCAAGAAATTGGTCATCAATAGAACAAATAATCCAATTTAAAAATGGGGTACAGACCTCTCAACAGAGGAATTTATAATGGGTGAAAGACACTTAAGGAAATGCTCGACATCCTTAGCAGTCAAAGAAATTAAAATCAAAACAACTCTGAGATTCCATCTTAGACCTGTAAGAATGGCCACGATCAAAAACACTGATGACAGCTTATGCTGGAGAGGTTGTGGGGTAAAGGGAACACTTCTGCATTGCTGGTTGAAGTGCAAGCTGTTACAACCCCTTTGGATATCTGCATGGCAATTTCTCAGAAAATTAGGAAATAATCTACCTCAAGACCCATCAATACCACTTTTGGGTATATATCCAAAGGATGCTCAATCATACCACATGGACACGTGCTCAACTATGTTCATAGTATTTTTTTTTGTCATAGCCAGAACATGGGAACAACCTAGATGCCCCTCGACCGAGGAATGGATAAAGAAGATGTACATTTACACAATGGAGTACTACGGGGGGGGGGGGCGCGGATAATACCTTGAAATCTGCAGGCAAATGGATGGGTCTAGAAAACATAGTGAGGTAACCCAGACCCATAAAGACTAATATTATATGTGCTCACTTATAAGTGGCAGTTAGACATAAAGAAAACCAGTCTATGATTCACAATCTCAGAGAACCAAGACAACAATGAGGACCCTAAGAGAGACATTCATGGATTTAATTTACATGAGAAATAGAAAAAGACAAGATCTCCTGAGTAAATTGGGAGCATGGGGACCATGGGAGAGGGTTGAAGGGGAGGGAGGGGAGCAGAGAAAAATGTATAGTTCAATAAAGTCAATAAAAAGAACTAAGCCAGGCAGTATAGCACAGGCTTTTAATCCCAGCACTTGGAGAGGCAGGCGGATCTCTGAGGTCAAGATCAGCCTGGTCTACAAGAGCTAGTTCCAGGATAGGCTCCATAGCTACAGGGAAACCCTGTCTCAAAAAAACAAACAAACAAACAAAAAAACCCCACACGGATAACATTAAAAACTAGATCACAGATTAAAAACATAATGGGTTTAAAAAAGGTAGGGGATCATAACTACTGACACCGATGAAATCCAGATATGAATATTAGGTTATATTTAAAAAAACATATACTTAACAAAAAATGGAAAATTTAAAAGAAATGGAAAATCTCTTGATAGTTACCACATGCCAAAATTAAATCGAATCAAATAAATAGATCTATAATACCTAAGGAAATAGAAACAGTTATTAAAAGACAAATATAGTATGTACTCACTTTGTTTGTTTTTCAAGACAGGGTTTCTCTGTAGCTTTGGAGCCTGTCCTGGAGCTAGATCTTGTAGACTAGGCTGGCCTCGAACTCACAGAGCTCTGCCTGCCCCTGCTTCCCAAGTGCTGGGATTAAAGGCGAGCGCCACCACCGCCAGGCTAAATTCGTATCTTGTAACTTGGATATTGACAGAGGCATTCTACTGAAAGCATCAGACTTTTCATTTCTTTTGCGTTTTGGATAGGCATCTCTTGTAATTCCTTGGAAGGTACCACTGGTTGCACGACTTCTCCTGGCTCTAAATTCTAAAAAGATTTGCAGGTTACGTCGGGAAATCCAGTTTTTCTTTAGAGTTGGCAAGTAAGACATGACAGCAGCTCCTGAAGTGCTTCCGGGTCTCACGGATAACTTAGGGTACATTGCTAGGATCAGGGAGGGAGACTCCGTTTACATTTATTTAGGTAATCTAGCATCAGAGTTCAGGCTTTTTTTTTTTTTCTTTTTGCCTGTGTTTACTTTGATTTGTTCATCTCTGTCAGCCAAGAATCAACAATCAACAGGTTGCTGAGTGATTAGGCACAAGGTTGTGCATATTTCTTGAGTTGGGAACTCAATGATATAGGGTGAAAGACTCCTAGACACGTTAAACAGCTCACCTCCAGTTGGGTTAAGATCCTTTGTATCAATTCCTCCCGAATTCCTTTGAGCCCTACAGTTGAGGATTTTGGAAGTTTTTTTTTTTTTTTTTTCTTAATTGGTTTTTCTCCAGGCAGGATTTCCATGTGTAGCCCTGGCTCCCCTGAAATTCACTCTGTAGATCAGGCTGGTCTCGGAACTCACAGATATCCTCCTGCCTCTACCTCCTGAGATTTAAAGGTAGTGCGTCACCGCTGCCTGATAGTGTTTTGATACCGAGTTTTATTGGATGTGAGCGATAGACAAGTACTACAAAAGAAAAAAAAAGTGTGTCAAGACAGAGTAGTCGATGGGAGCTCCATTCATTTCTAAAAATTGTCTCGGTTTTCTAAGGTAGTGTGTTAGTATGAGCAGGCTATCTGGCGTTGGGCACGGTATCCTACTTCCTCAACCAGCCAAACGCAGGGATTATCGGTGTGCGCCATTAATAGCCATTGTTTCCAGAAAGTAACTCTGAAGAGGTTATCCAAGGGTGACCATCTAAGGAAGCTTTTGGCGGACACAGAAAGGAAAATGATCGAGTAAACAGATGTCTTTCCCCACCAGGCTAACCTCAGGTACAGCAACTGTTGGCTTTGTATTTCTTTTCTCTATGTTTATTTTTTCTTTTCTTTTTTTTCTTTTTTCTAGACAGGATTTCTCTGAGTACCTTTGACTATTCTGGAACTCGCTCTGTAGCCCAGGCCGCCCGCCCTTGAACTCAGATCCGCCTACTTCTGCTTCTTGACTGCTGGGATTAAAGGCGTGCACGACCACTACTGTTCGGCATTTGTTTCTTAAAACGATATTAAAAAATTGTGAGTTCGAGGCCAGCTTGGGCTACAAGAGCTAGTTCCAGGACAGACTCCAAAGCTCCTGTCTCAAAAAAACAAAAAAACAAAAACAAAAAATTGTTGACGTTAAGGAATTAGCTTAAGAGGTAACCTCTTCCCCGTTTGAGACTTTAATGTTTAATATCGATATAGACTTTTTTCCGATAAAGAGCTTGAACTGAGCATTGACAATTATGGGATTCGTGTGGTCTACGAAGAATGGTGGCTAGGGAAGAATTTTTCTTTCTCTACTTGGTATACCAGTTTTATCCTCGGCGGTTAGGCTTAACTAGCTGTCGTGACACGTGTATCCCAAAGAATGATTTATTGAACGCAAACCATTTAGTTTCTGCATCTACCAGAGGGTAATATAGAAAAAACAGCGGGAACATTTCCGCCGGAATTTTCCCCTGGCGTGTAGGATGACTATCCGTGCCGTGGGGCGACCTCAAACTGAGTAATTCATCCCAAGACTTTGAAGGCGGCACCTAGGTGCAGGCTTCCCGGAGCCCAGACGGCGCGGCTTCGGACCTTCAAATCTAGCGACGCGCGGTCCTCACCAATCAGAGGCTCCGGCCGGCCCCTTCCCGACGCCTAGTCCAATCCGGTGTGGGTTATGAAGCCACGCCCCTGCTCACTGAGGGAGGGATGCCTTGCGGATTTCCGCGGCGCGCGCATGCGCACTTGCAGCGCCGCGGAGCCGCCCCTTCCGCGGTCGTTTTCCTAGCGCTCGCGACTGTGGGGTCTGGCGTCCCGGCCTGGTGAGGAGGGTCGTCGGGGCGGTGGAGTTGAGGGACAGGGCAGGGCTCTTTATTTGTGCCCGCGCCGCGGCTTCTGGGAGGCCGCGGGACGGCCCGGCCTGGTGGGGACATGGGCTGGAGTCTGGGCTGCTCTGTGAGAGATCGGGTGCCCGCGTGTGGCCCGGGCTCCCGGCCTGGCCGTGGGCTTTGGAGCAACCGCATCTTTGTGTCCTCCGGTCCGGTTAGTGACTGCCCACCTCTGAGGGAGGGACACATGGCCTCTGAGCCTTGCGGTGTTTTCTTGCAAAGTGCTCTGGCGACTGCTTTGCTGGTTTGTGATGGGCGGTCCTGTTCTTCTGACTGACATTCCTGGAAGTAATGTTTTTGTTCGCTCTGAGGGGAGGGCTCTTATGTCAACTGGTGTCCGCCAAGCTTCATTCACAGTTATTCCTAACAGTTAATGCAAAATGAAAGACTGTTTACAGGCCCCCTCCTTTCCCTCTGCTCTTGATTTTAGACTTTGTGTAGTTAAGCATGAAGTCCCTTTGGACACAATCGTGTGGAGGACAGCTGTATATATGACAATACTTCCATTCGCTGTTACCATTTTGAGGTCATGCTTCTGGTATTTTCATTACCCCCGAACCAACCTTTCCTCCAGATTACAGATTTGCGGGCAAAGTGCACGGTAAGTTTTAGAAAGTTATATACAAAATGTTTCCCTGATTTTGACATGTATCTCTGTGTGCCAATAGTTAAATGATGGTTGCTGGCAATTTTGACTGTGTTTTGGGCTCCGCAGGAGGCACTTTTTAGACGTAACTAGATACATAGACCTGCAACGACTACAGGAAGTAATCGTTTCTGTGTCCATGAATGTCGATTATTAAATACAAACAAGTAAGCGCATATGTGAAATTTGAGGCTCCTAAACTTTTTAGAGAAAATGGCAAGAAGGCCAGCCTGGTTTACAAAGCGAGCTCCAGGACAGCCAGAGCTACACAGAGAAACCCTGTCTTGAAAGACCAAGGGGGGAAATTAGCAAGTGAAATCCTAAAGGTGTTTGCTTGTCTAAAATGCAATATTAAAATAAAATAGGTAGATAGCATCGTATTATCTTCACAATACATGGTGAATAATTGATTGCTGAGGGAAATTAGGGCCTTTTTCCCATCCAAGAAAGCTTTAGGGATGTGCTGTATACATGAATGGGGTTTTGCTTAGTTTTGAAATGTTATTATCATCACATTATTTTATGTGCGTGCACCCATCAGGGGATAGCCTGTGGGGAGTTGCTTTTCTCTATCATATGGGTCCTAGAGATCCACCTCAGGTCATCAGCCTTGGTGTGGCAAATACCTTTACCTGAGGAGCCACGTGCTTTTTGATTGTCTTTTAAATTTTGTTTATTCAGGATCTTCCCCTGTAGCTCTGTCTGGCATGGTACTGGCTGTGTTGCCCAGGCTGGCCTGAAACCTGACACAGTCCTTCTTCAACCTCCTGGATTATACAAATACAAGGCTAGATTTAGGCAGGATAGTCAAAACATTTGTGCAGTTGCTTAAAATGTGGTGGACGGTTGGGTGGGTGGTTGCGCGAGCCTTGGGAGGTGTAGAGAGGAGGATCTCCGTGAGTTCAAGGCCACCCTCGTCCACGAGTGAGTTCCAGGACAGTCTCCAAAGCTACGGGGAAACCCTGTCTTGATAAACCAAGTGTGGAGGTGGGGTAATGGATAGCATGCATTGGGAATAAGGATTGGGTCTCAGAGCTAGAGAGACATTTGAAATTAGAAACATAAGTTGATAACGGGCTGGAGAGATGACTCAGTGGTTAAGAGCAATGGCTCCTCTTCCAGAGGACCCGGGTTCAATTCCCAACATTTATCTGGCAGCTCATAACTGTTTGTAACTCCAGTTCTAGAGGATCTGACACCCTCACACAGATATACATGCAGCAAAGTGCCAATGTACATAAAAAATGAAATTAGTTAAAAAAAAAAGATATCTCTAACTGAGAAAGCAGGAGAGCTTAGAATGATTGGAGGTCCTCAAGTTGTGAAATGAAGGATGTTGGGGCTGGATCTAGATTTGATAAGGGACCACTTTTCTTAGAAGGTCACGTTTAAGTTGAGGTCATCGTCAGGAAGAAGCTAGGTATGTATTTACCTGTGAGAAGAAACTGTAGGCCTTGAGGTGCACATAGGAATATTATAGGATGTGTGAACAAGCCTGAGTGGGGAAAGGGACAGGTGGGGAAGTAAACTGTTTTTAGCAGGGGATTTGTGGTCCTTTAAAGTACTGTGTGTGAGCTTGCAAGGATGTCAGCATGGAATCTGGAGGTCTAAAGGTGTGAGGCTGGATGAGGGTCAGATGAAGATGCTACTTTCTGAGGGTATTTACCCCAAAGGCATTCGGACTGAGACCTGAAATGGTGTAATGTGTAACCTGGGTTATATAAAGTCTGCGCACTGTAACGTTACAGGCAGAGGATGTCAGACGAGACAGAAGTAGTAACTGTGAAGTGGCCTGCTGGGCACTTGGCTGTGAAGGGAGGTGAGAAGGGAGCCGGAAATGCAGTGAAAGATCAGGCCGACCGGGTTCTTTTTGCCTTCTCCATTCTGATAGAGGAGAACTTTGAACATGCTTGTAGAAATAAGAGAAAGGAAGGAGTCAAGTGTAGTGGTGTCTGTCTGTAGTATTCTTGGCCCTTGGGAGGCTGGGGCAGGAGGATTGTGTGTTTGCAGTGCAGCTTGGTTATATAGTAAGACCCTGTTTTTTTTTTTTTTTTTTTTGATTTTCGAGACACAGTTTCTCTGTAGCTTTTTTGGAGCCTGTCCTGGAACTAGCTCTTGTAGACCAGGCTGGCCTTGAACTCACAGAGATCCGCCTGCC
>NC_022020.1:53075076-53076453 GCF_000317375.1 Microtus ochrogaster
AGCAACCACATGGTGGCTCATAGCCATCTGTGATGAGATGTGTTGCAGGCAGAACACACTGTATACATAATAAATAAATCTTAAAACAAAACAAAACAACCAAATGTCCACTTTTTAAAAGTTATCAAGATTTATTTTTCTTTACATTTATTTGTTTATTTCCTCTGTGTGTCTATCTGCGTATGTGTGTAGTTGTGGGTACATGAATGCCACAGCTCATTTGTAGAGGACAAATTACTGATTCTCTCCTTCCGCCACGTGGGATTAAAGTTAGATTATCAGGTTTTATGGCATCTCTACCCAGTCGGCCATCTTGCCAGCTCTAAACTCAACCTAAACCCTAAAGATCATTAGTTATAGCCATGTTTGCTTTCTTTATTGGTTAAGTTTGTGGCGATTCATGTTTCTTCCTCCACTAAACCCATGAGTAAGTCCAACTTGTGTTTCTTTACTGTGTTGGTTCTAAGAAAGTAAGTTTAGTATTTGATGTGTTTATCCTCTACTGTAAGGTAGCAAGGTGTTCTTTCTGTTTGTTTGTTTTTGTTTTTCAAGACAGAGTTTCTCTGTGTAACAGTTTTGGCTGTCCTGGAACTCCCACTGTAGACCAGGCTGGCTTCGAACTGACAGAGTGAGTGCTGGGATTAAAGGTGTGTGCCTGATGGTAGTAATATATTCTGAGGCTTTCTTTAGCTCAGAGTATTTGTTAGTAGGTATTCTTTCTTATTGATTTTGCAAGAATCTTTTTTTTTAAGAGACCTTGTTCTTTTAATGTTTAATGGTATCGTAATAGAATAGTCATTTTACTTAAAAATGCTGTTGTTGCAGTGAGATGGAAGATTTCCGAGGGATAGCAGAAGAGTCGTTTCCAAGCTTTTTAACCAATTCCCTACTTGGTAATAGCGAGGTTTTGGAAAATGTCACTCTTTCATCAAATTTCGGCTTGCCTATTGCTGTTTCTACACTTGCCAAGAACAGATCCAACACTGACAACAGGTAAGACTTACTTTTCAGGCTCACGAACCCTATAATATACTGATCCACAGGAGAGCTGGATATTGAATTTTAGGGCTTGGGTTTCTGGCTCCCTACCTGCTTCTCTGGGTAATTGCCACTCTTTTATTTTCTCAGCTTACTGCTTTTTATATTTTTTCCTGCTTTATGTTCAAGAATATGTTTGAAAAGACATCTGTGAATTGCGTTTTCTAGCTACACAGGGAGCCTGGTAAACTGTTTCTCAACATTGGCCTGTGATGTGGCTTTGGATTTTGGCATCTTTTTTCTGTGACAGTTTCCCTTTTTACTTCACATCAGCCAGCTTCATGCATGCTTTACTGTGTTCGTATGGCTCCTTTTCTTTGCTAGCCAATTTTATTGAGT
>NC_022020.1:53077330-53079356 GCF_000317375.1 Microtus ochrogaster
GTGGCTGTCCTGGAACCCTTTGTAGACCAGGCTGGCCTCAAATTTACAGAGATCCACCTGCCTCTGCCTCCTAAATGCTGGGATTAGAGGCATGGGCCACCACTCCTGGCCAGATCAAGTTTCCTATTTTCTTTTCTTTTTTTAACCACAGCTCCTGTCTTTTTTTTTAGAATTACTTTTTTATTTTACGTATTTATGTTCCTGTCTACATGTACATCTGCACACCCAGAAAGGGGCATTAGATTTCATGACAGTTATGAGATGGTTGTGAGTCACCATGTGGGTGCTGGGAATTGAACTTAGGACCTTTGAAAGAGTAGCCTGTTCTCTTAACCACTGAGCCATTTCTCCAGCCCCAAGTTTCTTATTCTTTTTTTTTTTAATGTTTTTATTTATTAATTATGTATGCAGCATTCTGTCTGCACACCAGAAGAGGGCACCAGTCTCATTACAGATGGTTCTGAGCCACCATGTGGTTGCTGGAATTGAACTCAGGACCTCTAGAAGAACAGTCAGTGCTCTTAACCTCTGAGCCATCTCTCCAGCCCAAGTTTCTTATTCTTAAGAATCAAACCAGCTTTTATTTTAGTTTTTTATTTTTCTTATTCTAGGTTTACAACTGAGTACATGTTTGCCTAAATACATTGTGTTTATATCGTTCTAAGTGTGATGTGTATAGTTTTCACACATGATTTCATGTATGATCTAGACAGTGTAAGAAATCTATGTTTATGTATCTGACTGGCATCTTCTTTGAACCTAGCCATTTGATGAGAGATAGCAACTTACCTTTGGGATGAAGGGACTGTGGTAACTCTGTAAAAAGTGACTTTGAACATTGGGGCTGCTGTGTGTTTTTATTTGACGAAGGCTTGTTTTATTATCATGTCACTCTATGACATTAATTTTGAGACCAGGCTAGCCTCAAACTTACTATAGCTCAGGATGACCCTGAATTTCTGGTCTGCCTGTTTCCACACAGAATTTTAAGCTTCTACCACCATGCCCAGAGCGTGTAGTGTTGGCATCAAATCCAGGGTTTTTTGTATTTAGGCAAGTACTCTACCAGAAAACTCTGTATCTTTAGCCCAACAAGCTGTGTTTTAATTGTAAATAATTTAAATCTTAATCACTTTATATAGGTGTCCCGATGTCCAGGCATCATACCTAACTGAAGGAAGGCTTTCAGTCCCTTTTGTCTCGTCTCCCAGTTGTCAGGATGACAACACTGAGCCAAGAGGAAGATTGCAACTCAGCTTTCAGGGTGATGAGTAAGTTATTGCCTTCATTTACACTCTGGTAAAGCTACCCTTGGTCCAGGGGGAAATGTATGACGTCGTCTTTGACTACTACTTTGCACCTGCAAGAGCCTTCCTTTTAATCTTTTAATTACATTTTTGGCTTTTAAATATTTTTTTCTGACTGTAAATGAAACATACTCATTGAAAAAAGTAAAAAATATAGTTATTAGGAAAGTCATCAAGGTCTATTATCTATTAACTAAAGAAGAGACACTGATTACATTTTCTTTTTTTGGTTCTTCAAGACAGAATTTTCTGTGCAACCCTGGCTATCCTAGAACTTGCTCTGTAGACCAGGCTGGCCTTGAACTCATATCTACCTGCCTCTGCCTCCCGAGTGCTGGGATTAAAGGCACATATGTGGTGGTCAGAGGACACCTTAGTTCTCTCTTTCCACTATATTGGTCCCAGGAAATAAAGTTTGGTGGCAAATAACCTTTGTCTATTGAGCCATCTTGCTAGCTTAGTATTATATTCGATCTTTCATTTTTAGAGGTAAAAATAATTTATACATTTATATATATGAACTGTAGAAAATCTAGAAATCTCTCAAACTAAAACTAACTTGAAGTTCTTGATGGTATCAATATAGACAGTTTTAAGGTTTTCTGCTTGATTCTAAGTATTGCTGAGGCTTAATGTGCTGAGACATAGTCAGTGCTTTGCCTCTTAATAGATGATTGATTACCTTTGTATAGAAATATTTTTCTTTACTTTTTTTTTTT
>NC_022020.1:53079682-53085819 GCF_000317375.1 Microtus ochrogaster
GAGACGGGGTTTCTCTGTGTAGCCCTGACTGGCCTTGAACTCACTGAGATCTGCCAGCCTTTGCCCACTGAGTGCTGGGATTAAAGGTATGCACCACCACTGCCCAACTGCCCCTGCCCTCTTTTAATGAGGTGAGATTTCCCTATATTATCTATGAGTGTGCTTTGGTTTAAGCTAGAGGTATTTAATATATGGCAGCACTAATAAGGGGATAGAGGAAAAATAGGAAGTAAATTGTAGGCAAAGGTGTGTGGAAGCATTGCAGGACTCTTTAACTTAAAGCGTAAGGTTTCAGTGCTCTTTTTGTTGAACCCCTGACTCTGTTTAAGCTTGGTCCTTGGTCTCTGTCAAATGGTGTGTTTGTTGCACTTTGGGATTTGTCCCTGTGGGTCTTTCTGATTCCTTTCCTGCTGTGGGGAGCTGCTGTAGACCCACAAGCTAGAAGTTGATTGGAAGGAGAATTACTGTTAGCATGAACTATTTCATCTGCATGAGAAATTGTAGAAGCAAGTAGAAAGTCAGGTATGAGACAAGTGGGAATAGGGTTAAACCTGTCAAATCTTCACTTTCTAGGTGTGGTGGCGTAATGTAATTCCACAGTATAACTCCATAGAATAATTCCCTACTCTAATCCCAGCATGTGGGGGTAGAAGTGTGCTGACATACTATCATTCCATACTGTAATACTAGCACTTGGGGTAGAAGAAGCAATATCAAAAGTCCAGGACAGCCAGGTTTACATGCAAATTCTAGGGCAACCAAGAACCCAGTGAGAGTCTATAACAAAAGCAAAACAACTGTAAAAACCTTTATTAATTCAAAGATTTGCTGTTTTGGCAAGCATGCTATTCTAGTGTCTGTAAGTATAACTCAGTTTTAGAAAGCTGGCCTTTTTTCTTGACATATTTATGTGATAGAGAAAGGGTTTTTCTCTGGAGAGGCAGAGTAGCAGAGAGACACTGTCCTTGGAGCTGATGGACTGTGCCACGGGACCCCACATTCTTATCTTGTCCCTGGAATGTATTTCCAGTTTCATTTCTTGGCTGAGCTCAGTTTTTATTTCACTGTGTATATCTATTTTTCGTTTTGAAAGATGAGGTGCTGTACTGGTTAATAGACATTTTGTAGATTTACCCAAGGTAACTAACGTTTTGTCATAATTCTCCTCCCTCAAAAAGTTCTGCCTCAAGGAAAAAGAGCTACATAGAAAACCCACATTTGTCGCTGGCTCTCATGAAACCAAGAACAGAAGAGAAGCAAGCTAACACTATAACATCTGTTCAGTGTCAGCGTCTTTTGGATGAAGTTTCCCCTCTGGAACAAGTACCGGGTATGAAGTGTTCATAATTATTTCATGTATACATTTTAATAGATTTAATTTCTTTGTCCTTTGCTGGATGTCAGTTTTATTTTCTGTCCTGTGATAAACAGACCTCTCTTCTTTGCCCTGGAAACCATGCTGTTAATAGGCACAGCATGCTTCTGTTTAGAACAAAGAGTGCATTCCTGGTACTTTTCACTTTTCCTTCCACCAACCTAAACTTTTTTTTGTATTAATATAATTCTAAAATAAATTGTTGTTTATAATTTTGAAATATTCAAAAGTGAGTCATTTAAATTTTTTTGTTTATTTAATAATGTGATTATTTTTATTTTTTAAATTTTTAAAAAGAGGTACTTATTCTTCTCTTTTATATTACATTCCAACCACAGTTTCCTCTCCTCCTTTAAAAATTTATTTTAAAGTAGATGTTTAAATGATGGTAGAGATGGAAAATGGTGGCGGGGTGTGGTGGTACACATCTTTAGTTCTCCCAGTATGAGGAAGAAGAGGCAGGGGAAAGATAAGAGTTTGAGGTCAGATGAATCTACAAGTTCCAGAACAGCCAGAAGTACATAGTGAGACACTGTCTCTAAAAAGAAAAGAAAACAAACAACCATAACCATCCTCCCCAAACAAAAAAGAAGAAAGAAAATGTACTCAAAACATTATTATAGATTTATCATATATATTAAACAAGCTGTTTATTTGTAACAAATGTCTGGAAACCGTAAGTAGTGAAAGGCTTTATTGTAGTTTCTGTGACCTCGGTCCATGTGTGGCAGGTTGCATCGCTGTGGGCCTGACAATGATTGTTGTGGTGGGAGTATATGTATGGTGGAGCCAAACCCCTGACTCCAGGTCAGGGAGCAGGGACAGTTCTAACTAAGGGCCTCACACATGCTTAGGGAGCACTGGCAATGGAGTTATACTCCAGTACTTTATTTATTATGGCTCTCTCTGATATTGTAAAATTTCTGTTGTTATATATTTTAGACTACATCTCTAAATGTGCTAACCTTTTATTGTATGATCATAGTGCTGTTATCAGTTGGTAAACTTACTTACTTTATGTGCTAGCGAGGCAGCCAATGTTGATGTGCTTGAATTGGGGTTTGAAGATCATTTGTTTTATCCTGTACAGTCATGCTTGTTGAAATAAGGGAGTCCTGTCATTTAGAACTCATTTCTGTATTTGGGCTTGTCTGCTGGCTTATGTGGATGTCATTTCTCTCCCCTTTCCTAAATCTCTTACTACAAAAACGTTAGCTTTACAGTTGATTAGATTGATGTTCAGGTTTCATGGCACGTGTGTAATTTTATGATACCCCATCCTAATAGTTTTAAATGTTTAGCTGACCAATGATGGATTCCTGTGTTATCATCTGAACATGCATCTCTTCTGTTTCGAGCTAAAGGAAATGTTTAGTTCGTTTAAGTATGATTGAAAAATAATCTGATCCCTTGGTTTTTGTTTTTTCTTATATAGACTCAGCTCTTGATTTTCACTTAAAGTCATGGATGAATAATCAAGAACACAAGGTAAATTTTTATATATTTGTTATCAATGTCTGGAGTGCTGTAATAGAGTAGAAGTTTGTATTTCTCTCTCTCTCTTTCTCTCTCTCTCTCTCTCACACACACACACACACTTGTACATAACAGAACTTTTGTAGCAAAATTACAAATCTAGCTATGCTTGGTGTTATATCCCTATATTCCTAGCACTTGGGAGACTACCTGGAGGATTGCCATGGATCTGAGGCCAGCAGGGCTGTATGGGAAGTCTCTATGTCTTAGTTCCCTTTTCTGTTGCTGCGGTGAACACCTGGTGAAAACAGAAAGGGTTTATTTTAGTTCACAGTTCCACATCACTGCCATCATAGCTGGGAATTCACAGCAGCAGCTTGAGCGAACTGGTTCTATGAAATCCATAATCAGAACAGAGAACAGTGCATGCATACATGGCCAGGTTTAGATTGCTTTCTCTCCTTTTTTTTTTTTTTTTTTTTGCCATCTCTCTGTAGTCTTGGCTATCCTGGAACTTGCTATGTAGAGCAGGTTGGCCTTGAACTCACAGAGATCTGTCTGCCTTTGCCCATCGAGGGCTGGGATTAAAGGCATGTGCCACCAAGCCTGGAGTCTCTTCACTCTTATATAACCTTGAATTCCCTACTTAGGGAATGATGCCACCTACAGCAGGTGGGTCTTTTCACCTTAATTCATGTAATCACAGTAAGCCCAGAGACTTATCTCTTAAGTGATTCTAACTTCTACCAAGTTGAAACACTATCCATCTGTTGAAAAAACAAAGGTGTTTAGCTCTAGTAATAAGGAGATTCAAAGGTAGTTCTATCTGGAGGTGGTGGTGCTTGCCTTTGATCTCAGCACTTGGTCTCTTAGTTTAAGACCAGCTTGTTCTACATAGTGAGTTTCAAGCCAGCCACATAGTGAGACCTTGTTTCAAAAAAATAATAAAATAAAATGAAAGTTGTTCTGGCATTAACTTGTGCATTAGATATGTATTGGATTAGATGAGTCCTGTCCTGTATAAATATAAAATCACATTGACATACAATGTTCTTAATCTTGAAATTAGGTTAATTTTGCAATTAACTCTTAAGTTGGTATCTGTTGCTTTTTAATATATATTAAATACAGGTGTGAAGCTGGGCGGTGGTGGTGCACGCCTTTAATCCCAGCACTCAGGAGGCAGAGGCAGGCGGATCTCTGAATTCGAGGCCAGCCTGGTCTACAAGAGCTAGTTCCACGACAGGAACCAAAAGCTATGGAGAAACCCTGTCTTGAAAATCAAATCAAAACAAAACAAAACAAAACAAAAAAAAACAAACAAAAAAAAGCTGGTGTGTGAAATAAATGACACAAGAAAGTGTTAAATTTTTATTCTGGGCCTTAACTGTTTTTAGTAAGTTGCTCATGCCCTTTAATGCTAGCTGGTTTTTGGGTTGGGAGGAAGAGAAATAAGTAGTTCTAAAAAATGATAGGAAAGATTGCTTGGATGAGGATTACTTACTCCAGCTTTCTTAGTGCATTCACTCCCTGTAGCAGACTTTATTGCCTGAATTTATTTGTGTAGTTTATTAACTATGTTACTTGATTTGTAAGCTGTGGAGGCAGTTTGGCACCTACATTTGAGGGTGGGTCAGTCTAGGGAAGTGGAGTAGGACAAGAAGGGAAGTTACTAGTCCATGCAAAGCCCAAATTCTTCATTGACTGACCCGTAGTTTTCACTTATTAACTGTCTTTTTTGTTGCCCTATATATAACATTTGTTTCCTTTTAGACTATCATGCCTGATGCTGGGAAAAATCTTGAAGAGAAGGCTCCAAACAGTGATTTCAGCCACATCAGCTTATTAGAAAATGAGAAACTTTTAACACTGACAAACCTGGAAGATACCTCTGGTACTATAGAATGGCTGTTTTCTGCCTTTCCTTTGCCACTTGACTTTTTGTCTGTACTGTAGTATTCATTAGACTTTGGTGGGTTATTTTCCCCCTTGTCTTTTCCTTCTCCCTTTAACAAGGCTCTGTTCACAATCTGAGTGGCAGGGTTTACTTTTAATTTTTATTTTCTTTTGAGACAGGGTCTCACTGTGGAGGCTGGTCTAGAATTCCATAGGTAGATCAGGCTGTTCATAAATTCACCACCGATCTGCCTGCCTCTGCCTCCTAAGTGTTGGCATTAAAGCTACCATACCCAACATTATTTTTATTTTTATTTAATTTTTGACTAAAAAGGTCTTGCTTTATAGCTCACACTATCTTTGAGCTCTTGATCTTTCTGCTTCACAGAAAACTATCAGTCAATCTCTCTTTTTCTCTCTCTTGATCTCTTGCTCTCTTACTTTCTCTCTTTGCCTTCTTGTTTTTTTCTTTTCTTCTGTAGTCTTGGGTCTTAAATGCTGGACCTCCCCTACATGTTAGACAGACACTCTGCCACTGAATTATATCCTAAACCCCAATGTCTCCGATTTCTTTTTTGAGATAGACTCATGTAGCTGTAACTGTCCTGAAACTTGCTCTGTATACTGGGGTGGCCTCGAATTTGCTATCATTTTTTTGTTCCTGCCTTCTAAATGTTAGGAACTTATAGGTATACACTAGCTCACTTGGCTATATGATAGTTTCTTATGTTAAGCATAAAAACAGCTACCTAGTTGGTATGTCGTCCACTGCCCTGTTTGTTTTATCAGCCTTTGTGATTAAACATTATGTGTAAATTTAGTTGCTACTCAAAAGCCTATTGTGTTTTTCATTCTACTTTATCAATAGATGATGATATTAATGATGAAGAATTTTATGATGATCATCTAGAAGCATATTTTGAACAACTGGCTGTTCCAGGGATGTTATATGAGGCAGGAGGACAGGAGTCACCAGAAAATGTTTTCAAGTTACCTGTAAGTGATTTCAGTCAAGTACATTTAGTCTTTCTTTTTTTTTTTTTTTTTTGTTCAGTGTTGTAAATTACTATCTGTCTTGTTAGATTTTTTTTTTTTTTATGTTGCTGTTTTATTTTAAGGTCTAGTTTTATGTAGACTATGCTGTCTTCCAACATCACTGTGGAGCTGAGGATGACCTTGAACATCTCATCCATCCACCTCTTACCTCCTAGTTGCTAGGATTAGAATTGTGCGCTACTACCCCTGGTTAATTTCATGTTAACATTAAACTTAAGTCTGTGGTTTTCTGTGGACTTAAAATTGATGAAAAGTTTGATTTTTCTCTGCCTCGTTTCTCTTATTTTTCAATCAACCAAGAAAGTAAAAAGGAATTTAAGAATTCCAGTACTTG
>NC_022020.1:53087289-53089341 GCF_000317375.1 Microtus ochrogaster
GCCACCACCGCCCGGCTCTTGCAATTCTTTTATACATAAAGCAGTTTATAAAATTTAGGCTCTTTGTTTTGTAGAATGATCCATAATCTGGAAACTTCTGATTACTATTTCCCCTGATTAGAATAGGTTAAGCATTTGACAAGAATTCTAGTGATGCATTTTTCTCAGGATCAGTTCATTGACATATGTGGTGCTGTGCACTCACTTCTTCACAAGGTAGATGCAGCTGCATTTTCTATTGTTTTTGTGTTTGGTGATGTCATTGTTGGGCATATGTGTCTGGATTCAGATGCTATTTTTTATGATTAAATCATCTGTGTGATGACATCCTATCCCCAGCAAGTCTTGATGAACTGGTGGTAGTTTAATTGCTATAGCCTTTTGGAATAAAGTATTAATTACACTAGTGCTTGGCATTTTTTCCCTTATTTTTCCTTATTTTCTAACTGCATCCTTTAGTAAAGCAGAATTCTGTTCTCAATATTTTCTTCAAAATGTTCTTTTTTAATTTAAAAGAGGATATTTTCTTAACAGGCAAATGGAAACAATATCTTAAACTGTGAGTTCCAATTAGAAAATATCAGCTCTCTGGTTTCCCATGGTGCATATACTTCAGGAAGTTCTGGAACAACTCACAGAGAGTCTGAGGAAGGCCGTGGTTGTCTTCTGGGGACCAGTAAGTGTTGAAGTATGATTTGTTTGAGGCAAGGTTTTATATAGTAACCTAGGCTGGCCTGGATCTTACTGTGTATTCCAGGTGGACTTTAGCTTATTGCAGTCTTGCAGCCTTAGCCTACTGACTACTGAAATTTCAGGCATGTGCTATTCTTTCTGGGTCTTTGTTCTCAAATTTGGGTTTGAATTTATCTTTTTATAAAAAAAAAAATCCTTGTTATGATTTATCAGATAACTTTTATTTTCTCTTCAAGTCTTCAGCCTAAAAATTTTGAGAAGAGTTTTTAATATCTGAGCAGAAGGTCAGCCACCTCCTACACAAGAAATATTTTGGTACTGCTAGAAATACAGCAGTATGTTCTTGGGTTGGCCATTTTAAATGGTTGCATGCTGTTCAGACATTTGAGAATCAGAAATCATCTTTCTAATTTACTAAATTTGTCATATAAATACTAAGTATTAAGCTAAAAAGAATTATTGCATTAGACTTCCTAAACTTTGACATTGTTCCATTTAACTTTTTTCTTTATTTTTAGGTGCCTATGCAGGTATTGTAGATAATATAAAGCAGGTAGATAATGTGTTACCATTTTATTCTTATACCTGGAGAACTGAGAAGGAGGGGGCACCCAATTTGATGGATGTTGTTCCAGATCAAAGTAGAGTAAGTTAATGAGCATTTTATTTCAACTTCTTAGGAATCTTTCATGCTTGTAAGATATTAAACTTTCAAAACAGTCATTGTTAGCCTCTGAAAAATATGGAAAAATACAAAAATTGCTACTTATTTGATTTGTGTTTGATTGTATGTATCTTTGGTATTGCTAAAATAAGCAATTATGTACATTTTCTTAGATTTAAACATCTGATGTCATGCATGTAGGTGATTTATAAAGTGCTTTAATCTAGTCAGGTGTGGTGGTCTGTGCATTGAATTCCAGCACTGGGGTGGAGACAAAAGAGTTTAAACTTCAAGGTCAACTAAGCTATATAGCTGCGTTCAAACCAGTCTGGGATACTTGGGAACCTGTCTCGGAACAAAAAGAAATGAACAAATAAGAAAAAAAAATACTACCAAAACAATCATTATCTTTTACTTTGCTAAAGCATGTTTCCTTTTCTTGTGTTCGACCTTTCTCTTTGTTCTGATACCATCTGGTTTTTCCTGTCCTGAATCCTTGTAGCCATTTCTGACTCCTACCTTTTTGTGTGGACCTTTTTTAGTCCTGTGTGTCAGTCTAGCCTAGCTCCTCTGCTGCCTTCCCTCACTTGACTGAGATAGTCTTGACAGTCTAAGTCTTGGCCTGGAGGAGCAGCTGACGAAAGGAGGGATTGTTTTGGACAGTGAGTGGTTTTAGGAGATGCAGTCCATTGCTG
>NC_022020.1:53089526-53090212 GCF_000317375.1 Microtus ochrogaster
CCAGGCTGGCCTCGAACTCACAGAGATCCACATGCCTCTGCCTCCCGAGTACTGGGATTAAAGGCGTGCACCACCACCGCCCAGCATCTTTGGCGTCTTGGATTTTTAAACCTTCTTTGTTTGAGACTTTCAGATAGTGTATTGGCAAGATATTATGTCCTTTAAAGAGACAGAAAAGCTTTTGGATTCTACTAGAGCTAGCCTCAGCATTGGACCCAGTTAATGAGGCCCAGTAGTATCTGTCAGTCCATGAACATCCCCCCTCTTTTTTTTTAAATTACAGTAACCGAGTTGAGAACACTCAGATTAGTATCTATAATGCATCTGCTGATAGACTTGAGCATAACCACATTTTTAATTTTGGTTTTGGTAAATTGCTTAACTTTGGCTTATACATAGTTGAGGATATACTGAGTACTGTATAGACTGTTTACTAATATAATAAGCATGTTTTAGGAGTTGCACTGCTTTCTCCATTAAGTGTTAAAATGAGTGTGAAAAACAGAATTTATTGTTGTTTCATTAATAATTTTTAAAGGAATATGCAGGAGAGGCTGTTCTGGGGAAAGAGCTGCGCAGTGTGGATGAGATACCCAGTCCTCATGCCCGAGAGGCCGTTCTGGGGGAGAAGCCGTGCACTGTGGATGAGACACCCAGTCCTCATGCCCGAGAGGCCGTTCTGGGGG
>NC_022020.1:53090347-53093894 GCF_000317375.1 Microtus ochrogaster
AAGCCGTGCACTGTGGATGAGACACCCAGTCCTCCTTATAGTCACAGTACAGATGATGCGAAAGGTGGTTTTGACCTGGCTGACTCCAGAAAATGGGATTCAGAGTCTCCTCATCAAAATAAGCATTTGGCTTCAGATTTAGAAACAGCTTTGAATGTGGATAGATGCTTAAACACGGAGACTCCTTCAGTGTTCATTCAGAAAGGTGGGAGTGTTTCATCTTTGAAGAATAATGGTGACAATGGAATTAATTCTCCTGATACTCTGTGGTCACCAACTTGTGAAAGGAGAGCATGTGAATTTTATGAGTCTGTTACAAAGTCTAATGACCGTAAGTGAACTATTTCATCAAAAATAGAATTTAAGAATTGTATAAGATGTTTATATATTTAGAATAGACTGATCTTCCATGTAGAACTCTGGAATATTTTAATATTTTCATGGATTTTAAAAATATTACCTAAGAGAAAAAATTATTCTTTAACTTTGTTTTTCCACGATACGGTTTCTCTGTGTAGCATTGGAGCCTGTCCTGGTACTTGCTCAGACCAGGCTGGCCTCGAACTCAGAGATTTACCTGCCTCTGCCTCCCAAGTGCTGGCATTAAAGGTGCATGCCACCACTGCCTGGCTCTTTAACATTAATGTTATTATTATTTCCTACAATAAGTTCCAACTGCAGCCTTCCCTTCCTCCACTCCTCCCAGTCCTGTTCCCCTCTCCGCCCCATTTCTTCTTCCCTAGATTCACTGCTCCTCCATTTCCCTTTAGAAAAGAGCAGTATACAATAAGATATAACAATGTATGGCATAACAGTCTACAATAAGACTAGGCACAAACCCTCATCACAGCTGGACGAGGTAACCCAGTAGGAGGAAAAGGGTCCCTAGAGCAGGCAATACAGTCAGAGACATCTCCACTGCTCCTGTTAGGAGCCCCACAAAAGCCCCAGGTTCAACAGCCATTTAATACGTTCTGGTCACATTTATCCCCACCCTCTTCTCATCCTCACCCACAAATTCCTCCCCACCAAGTCCTCATCTCATTGATGTCTTTTGTATGTTTGTTTTTGCTTTGTGTCCCATTTAGTTTAACCAGAGCCAGGGTACATTATCTTTTTCCCTTCAAGACAGGGTTTCTCAGGTTTTTTTTTCCCTAGCTGTCCTGGAACTCACTTTGTAGACCAGGTTGGCCTCGAACTCAGAGATCTGCCTGCCCCTGTCTCACGAGTGCTGGGATTAAAGGCGTGTGCCACTACCACCTGGCTAGTGTGTTAGTTCCCCTGGGTAAGACAGGACCCTATGAGTTCCTCCTCAGGTTATTACGGATTTTAAAGATTTTTAAAATAATACTACCATTGCATGATTGCTGCTCAGAAATAATAATGTTAAGCAGACATCTAGTGCAAATATACTTTTTAAAAAAAATGGTTTTATTATGTATACAGTGTTCTGCCTACATGCCAGAAAAGGGCACCCAATCTCATTATAGATGATTGTGAGCTATCATGTGGTTGCTGGAAACTGAACTCAGGACCTCTGGAAGAGCTGCCAGTGCCCTTAAACACTTAGCCATCTCTCCAGCCCCAAAAATGTACCTTTCTGAGTCTTTTTTTCCTATTATGTCACATCCTCCATTATAGACTTTTGGGTAAGCTTCGCTTGTTGTCATCAAAAAGATATTTTTCTTTTTTGGAAATGGATTTTCTTTTTTCTACCCCATTTGAACAGACTTCAGCACAATTGTTAAGTAAGTTAGTTGTTACACGCATCATTCAATGGTTTTGGAATTTACTTTTTAGAAGCAGATCTCTCACAGAACATAGTCTACCAAAATGAGGATGGTAAATGGGTCACTGACCTTGCCTACTACACATCTTTTACTGATCAACAAGATTTACAGATGTCTCCAAATAATGAAACGAATGAAGACTTCAGATCTGGTAGTAAGTATATGGACAACCAAGTTTATTGTGCCAGATTCATGGTTTATGATGATGTTTTGAGACTAGTCAGCTTGTATTGGTCAGTCATATAAAGTTCCTTCTGAATTATAATTTTTGCATTCTGGAAATTCTTTAATGCAAAGGATATTGAAAGCAATTACAAGGCTTGGTGGAAGGAAACAAAGGATGCGGTTTTACGTTACTCCTGTCTGTTGTTCTAACAAGTAAACATTTAGGGGAAAGACACTACTGCTTTAGTGTTTAACCAGTGAAAAATTCAGGTGACAAATGAGATTATTGTCTTAGATTAGTTAATAGTTAGGTTTATATTTTTCTAAAAATACGAAATTCTTCTTCCTTAATGTCCATGGCTGATTTTTGAGAAGCAGAGAAGGCAACACTAGGGTATTGGAGATAATTAACTGAGAAATCCCTTAGGAAAAACATTTTGAAATAAGGAGAATTTTGAGGTGTCAATCCAATGCTTTTTAAACACTGCAATGGTTAACTCTTATAAACAAATTAAGGTTCTTCTGTGTTTTCTTCCTATGGGCTGAGTTTCCTACTTGCCTTTTCTTGACTGAGATTTGGTTGGTTGATGCTTTCACATTTTACTATAGTGTTTTTAGCTTCTTTTGAGTTGTAGGTCCACAGAAACGTGTCTGTGTAGATTGTACTATTTTGCATTTAATTTTGGGGGCTTTGTGGTTGTTTTGATGTTCAGTCATAGGTCCTCTGTTAATGGTGATTGCTTCAGCAGACACATACCCAGTATCATTCTGGCAACAGGAATCCTGAACTGTGTTTGGCTCTTTGGTTTTCCTTACTAGATGTAGAACATACTTAATATAATTATATAGTCATGAGAATGGAAGTTTTGCATACTTAAAAAAATTGTATTTCAGAATTAGAGAGTTGGCCAGTGGCTAGAAGTGCTTGCTGTGCCAGCGTGAGGGCCTGAGTTCTGATTCCTAGTATTCATGTAAAAACCGGGGTTGGAAGGTGGTAGGTAGAATCGACTTCTGGCCTCCACACCAGACCAGATACCTGCAGAGGTGCAAACCCCCACACGTATGTGCACCTATTCCGATAATAAAGTGTTTCCTTAGTATTTCATTTCCTTAATTTTTTGGTGTATTAATATAATATAATTATGTAAACTTGTTCTTTTTTAAGCTGAAGCATTGGATTTAATTGCAAAAGATGAAGAAGAATTCAATAAAGAACATCCCTTTATACAGGTTTGCTATTTCTTGTTCTAACCTAGGTTTAATTTTTTTTCTGGTTTTAATTTAAATTTAGATCAAAAAATCTCCTCCCCCAGCAGTTACTATAGAGTTACTTAACTTTTTTTTTTTCACTTTATGACAACTTTTACTTTTTTGTTCTAAACTATTAGTTGAAAACTGATAATAGTAAAATATATCTTTGGAGGGGAGTGTAGGCTCCTGGCATAGCACTTACTTGGTACGTGAAACCCTGTACTGCATTTCCAGTGCTATATATAACAGGACTAACAACAAAACAGTGACTATATTTTTATTTTAAAAAAGGTTTGCATCTATTTATTCTGTGTGTGTCTGTGGAGGGAGTACTCAGGGCC
>NC_022020.1:53095262-53096350 GCF_000317375.1 Microtus ochrogaster
GGGGGGAATATGTGTGTAAGAGAAAGCAAAGAGAACCAAACTTAATTTAGATAAACCACTTTTGCCTTAAATTGGTCACTTTTAATGACCAATGCCCAGTGTCTTCATGAGGGCACATTCCTTTTAGACTAAAAGCCTCTGAAAGACCCCACCACCTCACAATACCATGACATTGAGGACCAAACCTCTGTATCATTTTTGGTGGGGGGACCATAGTACCAGGTTTTTTACTTTGAATGTTATGATGGCGTAGTTAGAGCATTGCAACTCTAAGACTAGGAACAGACTAGGAACTTCATAGAATAGTAGTTAAAAGCTTACATTTTATAATCAGTCAGACCTGGCTTCAGTTCTGGTTTTTGCCTTACTAAGTCTATGACACTGAACTGTGTTCTGTGCCTCAATTTCTCCATTTCTAAAGTGTAGTGCTGTTTCATAGGATGTGTAAGATTGTACTGTGTTGCTACATATGAAGCAGTTATCACTTGGTCTTGTTAGATGGTTGATTGGTAGGTAGATTTCTAGGACTCATTTATTCCACCATCTTACAAAGATGTTTTCAAATGTTTTGATTTTAAAAAATGTGGCAGGTACAGAGAATTTTGGATTGAAAACAGTTCATATAGAGGTAGATACTATAAAGAATAACTGAGTAGAAAGCTGCTTCATTGTGCTGTTCAGAATAATGTCTAAGAGGATGACACTGAACTGCATCAAATGGTGAAAAACAGGCAGCCCTCCAGAGATGTAGAGAACCAGTGTTACTGGTAAAGGAAAACCATTTGTGTGAGGCCCAGAGGCAGGTCTCGGAATGGTCTATCAAAGGCAGATAGGACTGATGTGAGGGGCCAGGGTGAAGGTAGGCATGGTAGGATATTAAGAGATTATAAGTCTTTTAAGTCCAGCACGGGGGAGACTGAGGGTCCCAAATTGAAAGCTAAAGTGAGCTGAGCCATATGCAATTATCTTTAAAAAGTAAATAAGGGCTGGAGAGATGGCTCAGTGGTTAAAAGCATTGTCTGCTCTTCCAAAGGTCCTGAGTTCAATTCCCAGCAACCACATGGTGGCTCACAACCATCTGTAATGAG
>NC_022020.1:53098088-53100076 GCF_000317375.1 Microtus ochrogaster
CTTGATGAAGGTTAATATTCAGGAGGATGCCAATTTCTTAAACTTGAGTAGAACATTTATTTATTTACATATATGAGTATTTTCACTATTTGTATGTATGTGCACAGTGTGCATGCATGGTGCTTGTGCAAGTTAGAAGAGGAAGTTAGATCCCCTGGAACTGAAATTACAGATGGTTGTGAGCCTTCTGGTGAGTACTGTAAATTGAACCTGGCTCCTCTGGAAGAACAATCAGTTCTATTAACCATTGAGCCATCTCTCTCCAGCCCCCAAATTAATTTTTAAAAGTTATATGTATATACCTGTGTCTGTATGGATTTTTACACATCCATATAATGCTTCAGAGGCTAACGGGGGTGTTGGAGACCCTGGAGCTAGAGTTAGAGGCAGTTTGAGCTGCCTGATAAGGATGCTGGGAACTGGACCTAGGTCCTAGTACACACTCTTAACTACCGAGCTGTTTCTCCAGCCCTTAGAGCCTAAGTATGAAACCATACTTTATTTTATTTTATTTTTGATTTTTTAAGACAGCATCTCTCTTTGTAGCGCTGCTGTCCCAGAACTAACTTTGTAACTCAGGCTTTCCTTGAACTCACAGAGATCTGCCTGCTTCTGCCTCCCAAGTACTGGGAAACCATACTTTTGAACTATCTTATCAATGCAGTGAATTAAAAAATAAAATACATGAAAGAGTAGATTGGTGTTTTTGAGATTATGGAAGAAATAAAAATAACCATTCTTTTTTGCTTTGTCTTGTTTTTGAAGCAGTGTCTCACTGTGAGGCCCAGTCTGGCCTTGAACTTGTAGTTTTCGTATCTCACTCTTTGTTCAGGTGCAGTTGCGTGCCATTATCCTTGACTCTGAACTCTTTTAATATAGGGGATGTAGTTAGCCCTGGCTAACGTGAAATTTGTAGACCAAACTAGGCTTGAAATCAGAGACCTGTCATGTCTCTTCCTCCTAAGTGTTGGGATTATAAGCATGTACCACCACGCGAAGCTTTCTGAACACCTTTCTTAACAGATGAACAAAGCATTAGATATTAAGAAAAGGGCCTGACTCAGAACTTTTATTTTGGTATTATGAAGTTTCACATATTCAATTTACTGGGTTAATGGAAGAAACTTCCAAATGAATGTCAATCAGAAACTGAATTCATATTTAGATCTGTGATATGAAAGTTTTGTAAGAAAAGTACAAATTCAGTTCTCTTTAACAAGGTCCTTGAGCCTATGTTTTTCTAAAACTCGTATGAAAGTCAGTGGCAGTATGCTTAATTTCAAGGCATATTTTCTGCAGGTTAATGTATAGAGCAAAAAAATATGCTATGTTTAAGTCCTATAGCATTTTGCTGCCCCCCCCCATTCAGAACAGTGCTTAATAAATAAATAGTGACAGACCTGAGTGTTACTTGTAAATTGCTTGTGTTTTTAGGCCAGTTACAGTGCTTAAGTGATAGGCCTGAACAAACAGAAGGTTTTGTCTGAAACATCTCCTCCTCTCCCCTGTTGGCTGTGGAACCCAGGTCTTTCCCTGGGCACGGCAGGTACTGCCATGGAGAACCACCTCAAAGGTTCTATCTGGGCTTGAAGTTAAATGGCAAGAGTAGATTTGTTGAATCATTTTGATGTTTTAGTAGTATTAGATAAAGTAATCTAGAGCTTTTCAAAGGTTGGAAATTAAAGATTAATTTGTGTCTAATTATTTTTGCAGCCATCATTTGGTTATTTTATTAGATCACCAGAGGAGAGAGAACCTTTTGCGTTACTAAAACCTGATGTCTCAAGAAGTAATTTGGAAAAAGAAGTGACTCATCTCCACCAAGGTTTATTTTCAGGTAGTGGGTTAAACGAAAGACTTGAAGGAACTGTTATCTTAACTCGTAATCTGTGAATCATGTGATCATAGTCTGGATGAAGATGTATACACTGCTTTGTGACTTTTCAACAATGAATGTAGATTTGTTGTTGGTTTTTTTTTTTTTTTTT
>NC_022020.1:53101757-53102613 GCF_000317375.1 Microtus ochrogaster
TTTGAAACCAGTTTTTGAAACCAAAGTATATTAAATTAGTTTATATGAATATTTGTAGGGGAGACTAAAATCCAGAGACTTCTTTCCATTCCCGGCCTTTGTCTAGATGTCTGTCATTGGAATAATCTTTCTGAAGAAAACTTATGTTTACAGTACAAAGATATTTTTCTTGACAATTAATCATTTTGACTGGTACTTCTTTATCTCAGATTATTTATGAGAAGTAATATAGGCCTTTAAGTTGAATATTGTTTATTTCCTATAGGAAATTTAAATGAACAGTCCCAGGAGCAGCTCAGTAAAGGCTCAATTACACTGCAGGCTGAAGAACTACAGAGTACTTCACAGGGGGATGAGAATGATGTGACACTGACTGCCAGCGAGAGCAGGACAGAGGTAGCTCTAACTCTTCTAAAGGACTCTCAGTGCCTTGATAGGGTTTCAGACCACTTGAGAAAAACCTGTGTCCTTATTTTCCTGGCTTCAGTCTTATTTCAGTGTCCTTTAAATGAGAACATTTTAAAAATCAGTTTATAATGTACATATAGAAGAATATATAAAACAGTATTACTAGCCATTTGAGTAGCTCTGTAGTGGTACTTCTTTTTTTTAATTTGTATTCCTCTAATTGATTGCTAATGAAGTTAATACTTTTATACTTTAACTGATTTTACATAGTTTTTTATGTGACGTTCCATTCATTGGATTTCCTTATATATTTGGTAGGCTCCTTTGGCCAGCATGAAAGTTTCACCTGTCTTCTTCTGTAAGACTTTAAGACAATCCTGAAGCCATTTTTGACAATTCTGAATCCTCTCAGCCTCTGTGCCATAGTGCTTCCCCTCCTCCCCTGGGA
>NC_022020.1:53102813-53103941 GCF_000317375.1 Microtus ochrogaster
CCCTGTCATGACAGAATTAATAAAATCCTCATGCTTTTGCATTGGCTGTGGTGTGTGAGATGGTCTCTGGGGGCGACTCCTTCTCGGTGTTTGGATGCTAGAGTCCAACACTTCCATCTGTGACTTGCCCCCCGCCCCACCTTTTCCTCCAAGATAAGGTCTCACTGTATAGTGCTACTTAGTCCTGGATGATCTGTGTCATCCAGACTGGGCTTAAACTTGTGTCAGTTTTCCTGTCTCAGCCTCCTGAGTGCTGTGATTACATATAGGAGCTATCATGCTTGGTTTAGCTTTTTCATTCCTAATAGTATCTACTTTTTTAAAAATTAGTTCATGTTTTCTCTGTTTCACTAATGTGCTGTCTTTGTGATAAATCAGATATGCAAGATAATGTTTGCTTGATCTTCTTGATTGTGTTGTTACTTGTAAATATTGTTGCTTGATAGTAAGTCTTGGCATCTAAAAAGATTTCCATACTTTTTAAATATACCAAACAACTAACCCACCAACAACCTTGTACTTTTAGTGATATTACATATAATCTATAAAACAGAAAAATTCAAATCTCTAGAATACTGAATCTTAAAATACTTAATCTATAAACATGCTATATCTCTTCATATTTATTATAATTTTCCTCCACATTTTATTACTGGGCAGATTTTCTTTGTGGTTTGTTTTTGTAAAGTAGTTGAAACATTTTAAAAGCTCCCCCCCCCCCCGCCCCTTTTGGACAATCTGGTTTCACTGTGCGGTCCTAGCTGTCCTAGAACTCACTATGTAGATCAGGCTGGTCTTGAACTGTCTCAACCTCCCTAGTCCTGGGATTTAAAGATGTGTGGCGTTATTTTTGTTATTGATTTTATTTAGAAAAGGACTCGTTATGTAGCTTAGACTGGCCTTGAGCTCCTGGTTTTTCCCTCTAACTTCTTGGGATAAATGTGTAGTTCACTGTTTTTTTTTTTAATATTTATTTATTTATTTACTATGTATACAATATTCTGTCTGTATGTCTGCAGGCCAGAAGAGGGCACCAGACATCATCACAGATGGTTGTGAGCCACCATGTGGTTGCTGGGAATTGAACTCAGGACCTTTGGAAGAGCAGGCAATGCTCTTAACCACTGA
>NC_022020.1:53104516-53112552 GCF_000317375.1 Microtus ochrogaster
CCAGATGAAGGTTCTATGGTGATATGCAAGATATTCGTCAGTATTGCTATAGGATAGGGTCATTTCAGGTTCCCTCTCCTCAACTGCCCAAGGAACTAACGGGACATCGCCTTGGGCTCCTCACTGATTCTATTTACTGAATTTCTTGTCTTGTTTTCCTAATATGAACATTTATCTAGTATGAATTTTTCCAGAGAGTATAGTTTTTGCTGTAGCCAGTGTTTTGTCTTTTGTTTCATGTGTTGCTACATCGTATTTTCATTATTGAGTGTCCTTCCTTCTTCGTATCAGAACTTTTATCTCTCCCTCTCCTGCCGATCTTCCTTCCCATTTGGCTGTGCTGGAAACTTAACACATATTTAGGCCAGCGTTCCTTGATATCCCTCATCCTGTGCAATGCATTTCTAATTCCTTAGGCCCATGAAAAAAAATTTATCTTGCTTAGTTTTCAAGCATTTATGAGATTTTTTCCAGATTTTTAAAAAATTATTTTTATTATTTTATATTATTCACTATTTTTAATTATGTGTATGAGAGGGTAGGGACTGTGTGTATATATGAGTGGGTGCCTACCACTGGGCTTAAGTTGCTGGCAGTTGTGAACCACCTGGAATGGGTGCTGGGAACTGAACTCCGGTCCTTTGTCAGAACAGCACATGGTCTTATCTACTGAGCTGTCTTTGCAGATTTAATTTTTGTTTTTTATTTATTTAATTTTCTTTCCAGGATTTAAAATAATTGGTTTTAGGTAATTGTTCTGTGTTTTCAATATTTTTGCTCTTAGTCATTTAAATTTTATCAAGACATATTAAATGGATTTGGATTTGTTTAGTTTTAAAAATGCAGTTTGTTTGCTTGAAGGGAACACCTGTCATATAACTATTGTTTACTTTCATTTTTTTATTAATGTTTTTGTTTCATTGATGTGAGCTTTGTTAAATAAGAATGCTAAAGTTGATTGCATCTTAAAGTTATTTTGCTATTCCTTCAGTTATTTAGGTTTTAACATCATACACTATGACTATATGTTTGTCTGTTACTCATTATGACTCTGTTTTTGCTTTAAAGTTTTGAGGCTATAGTTTTAGGTTCATATAAATCAAAATTGTCTAGCTAATCAGCTTTGACCATTGCACACATCTCCCTCTGTTCCTGTTGTGTCTCCCCCTCCCAGGTTGGTATCAACCATGTAAATACCAACTTTTCCCCTTAGGGTTGTCATGCTGTATTTTACCCATAACTTTTTGATAGTTAAAGACAATACAATTATTTATTTCTGTTCCCATGCATGTTTCACAGAGTGTGTGTGTAGAGATGAGAGGACAAATTGCAGGAGTCAGTTCTCTCCTGCTATGTTCCGTGTGGGTCTCCAGGCATTGAATTTAGGTCATCTTGGAGGCAATTGCCTTTACCCACTGAACCATCTTGCTGGCCCTTTACTTTTAATCTTCCCTTGTTCTTATTTTGGATGCTTCTCATTGAAGACTATAGAAAAAGATTTTTAAAAAATCAATTTTGTAAGCTTTTCTTCCTTCCCTTCCTTCCTTCCTTTCTTCCTTCCTTCCTTCCTTCCTTCCTTCTCTCTCTCTCTCTCTCTCTCTCTCTCTCTTTCTTTCTTTCTTTCTTTCTTTCTATATTTCGAGACAGGGTTTCTATGAAGCTTTTGGAGCCTGTCCTGGAACTAGCTCTTGTAGACGAGGCTGGCCTCGAGCTCACAGAGATGATCCTCCTGCCTCTGCCTCCCAAATGCTGGGGTTAAAGGTGTGCGCCAACACTGCCCGACCTTTGTACATTTCTTCAGTGCAATTACTAGTCCATGACCATTTGAATCTTTTCACTTTCTTTGTTACTTGTTTCCTCTGATCTTTATTCTTTTTCTTTAGGTATTCCTTTGGGTTGTATGTGACTGTGTTTTATTTTTCTATTAATTTCCTACACGTTTTTCTTTATTATTGATTATCTAAGAAATTATACCCTGTCTCCTTGATTTACTAATGTTTAATAAAATCTTCTCTTCCTTTCTTTCTGTTTCTTTCCTTTCTTCTTTCATTTCTACCATCTTTCCTTCCTTCCTTACTTTACCTACCTCTCTTCTACCTCCCCTCCTTCCCTCCCTCCTTCCCTCCTTCGCTCCCCTCACTCCCATTCTCCCTATGTGCTTACTTGTTTGTTTGGGACAGTGCCTATTGTAGCACAGACTGGCCTTGAACTCATGTGTAGTTGAGAATAACTATACTCTTAATCTTCCTGCATATACCTGGGCACATGGGGTTCTTTTAAATATACTGTTGGGTTCCAATTGCTTTCGGCAGGAGGTTACCATTATGTATCTTGTTGTCACCAGAGGTGAATGTTTTAATATATGTTTATAGTTTTTACTGTTGGACCCATCTCAGTTTTATACCTGTGATTCCAATTATGTCTCACTGTGCCCAATTTATAAATTTAGGTGTGCATAGGTATGTATGTTGCCTAGGAATAAGCATAGTGTGTGTGTATATATATGTGTGCATATATCTATATATCGATAGATAGATAGTAGTTTGGTGTGCCATCTGTGCTTTCAGACATCCATTAGGAACATAATCCTTGGATAGGAGACTACACTAAATAAAGATTAAACAAATTTCTACTTGTTCTTGTAAGTAGAGTGAGTTTGTTTAATAAAAGTTTTTTTATTTTTAGGACATTTTCTGCAGTAATAACAAACTTGAAGAACATAAAAGCATTCTATCTGGCAGTGGAGATTCTGTACTTAGAATAAGCACCATTGCTTCAGCCATTGCCGATGTGTCTGTGAGTACTGATCCTGCCCAGCTGGTTGCCATGATGAAGGCACTTAAAAATAAAAGAAGAGACAAGACTTTTCAGGATGACGATACACAAGAGGACTGTTCCACTTCTCATTTCTTAATTAATGATGTAGAAAAAAGTAACAGATTCAATGCATTTGATATGGAGAAATACCTTACAAAAACAGAAGTTAGTAGCTGTGAAGGTACATGGGAGCCCTTTTCAAGAGCAGGCACGTCTGACATTTGGGATTTATGTTTGCGCAAACAGCAAACTGTTCAAGACAGCAGTATGGCGAATGTTTGTGCTGCTAATTCAGCAGCTGCCTTCTGTGGTGAAAATACGGAGAGTGAGACTCAAGAGTCACTTAGGACACTGGCCGCTCCAGATTCGGGTCTCTGGAACATGAGCGAGAACAGAAGCACAGTCACAGGGAGGAAGGCATGCTCCATTGACGGATTACCAGATGTGCAGGCCGTTGAGAAAGCTGCCTCAGTTTCCATGCCAACACCCGGTAGTTACTTATCAATAAGGAATCCCAGAGTACCGTCCCTTCGCCTTTTAGAAAAGCATGAGGAAATACAAGATAATAGAGAACACCAAAGGAAAAAGGAGTGTGTCAGTGAGACAAGCAGCAGTGACAAGCGCGTCACTTTTGAAGAAGATCGTATAGTCTTACCTAAAAGTGTTGGTAGGTATCAGTGATCGATCACATTTAAATTGTGTGGTTTTTGTTATTGTTTTCTGTTCTTATTTGGAGAATATACCTTTCTGATAGATTTGACAATTTCCTCTCCTGAGAGTGGTGGATCTGGCTTTGAAGACCAGGGGCGATTCAGACTGTCTACTTCACCACTCAGTCATTCTTCGCCTAGTGAAATTTCTGGCAACTTATCAGGGTAAGTGCTTACTTAACTTTATTTCTGTTTATTTCTATTATTGAGAATTTCATGTAATGTGTTTTGGTTAGGTATATCCCACCTTGATTTTTAAGTTTAAAAAACTGTAAAAAAAATCATAAAAGAAAAAAAAAATCATTTTTAGGTTTATCTCTTTTGTTTTTTTGAGATAGGATTTCTCTATAGCACTGGCTATCCTAGCACTCTCTTTGTAGACCAGGCTGGCTTTGAATTCTGAGATCTGCCTGCCACTGCCCTACAAGTGCTGGGGATTAAGGTGTGTGCCACCATTGCCTGGCTAGGTTCATCTCTTAAAGGTGGTCCCTAAAATATCTTTTCAATTTCTTTACTTTTAATTTTTGAAATAACGTCTCTGTGCCTTGCCTTGATTTCAACAGAGATCTTCCTGCCTCTGTCTTCCCGGTGGTATTTCTTCAGTTGTTTCCCATACAATATTTTATATTGAGAAAGGGCCCATTCTCCTATTCAAGCCACTAAGCTTTGGCCAACAAGCAAGCCCTTTAGGTTCCTCCTCTCTTAGTCCCCAAGCTGGCATTATAGATGCATACTGCTACAGCTGATGGATTTTTTTTGTTTGCTTTTGTTGTTGCTTTTCTTTACATGGGTGCTGGGCATTCAAGCTTAGTTCCCCAGGACTACCTGGAAGCACTTTAATCACTGAACCATCTCCCAGATCCTATACTCTGCTTTTCTGTATTTGTTGGTTTTTTTTAAAAACAACATGAAAAGTAATACTATTTCAGAATGCATATGAACCTGTTTTAGTTTCCTTTCTGTTGCTGTGTTAAAACACCATGACCAAAAGCAACTTAGGGGAGAAAAAAGTTTATTTCAGCTTGTATTTCCAGGTCACAGTCCATCACTGAGGGACATCAGGGCGGGAACTCGAGGCAGGAACCTTGTGATTGCTGCTTGGATGTCTTGCTCACTTGACTGACAGTTGTGCTTAGCTAGTCCAAGCCTAGGGATGGTGTCACCCAAGACAGTCAAGTCCGTCCCCACAAACATGCCAACATTCCCGCCTGGTGGTTCTAGACTGTCAAGTTGACAGTTTAATGCTAACCAGGACAGGGACTTTCGTGGTCTGTTCAGTCTTTCTAGTATCGCTTAGTGTATCTTTGTATTTTACTGTCTTCCAAGATTATTTTACCTCATGTGTATGAGTAACATAGAGATGTAAGTGTTACCATGTGTGTTCCTGGTGCTTGAGGAGTCTAGAAGACATTGGATCCCCTGTGGAATTATAGGTAATTGTGAGTTGCCATGTGGGTGTTGGGAATTGAACCAAGGTCTGTAAGAACAGCCAGTGTTCTTAACCTCTGAGCCATCTCTCCAGCCCCATGTTTTGCTATTTTAATAACATCAAAATGAATAGTTTTTTTTTTAATTTTTAATTCTAAAAATTTGTCTTTTCTGGCTTCATAAGAGATCATTTAAGTGTTTCTCTGTTGAAAGACTTAAATGAACAAATTTGAGTAGCTCCTGAAATGACTGAAAATGTTATGGTTTAGAAAATAATGGATTTCAGAGCTAATCTAACTTTCCCCAAGCTGCCTTTTTTTTTTTTTTTTTAAGCTGTGTGAATTCAGGCATCATTTCTGAAAAAACATTTTTCCTCCTTCATTCTCTTCTACCCTTAGGAGGGAACGCTCATGATACATTTATGGAATAAATTCTTAACCTTGTGTCTGTGGTTACACTCACATTCATGAAGATGTATAAGCTTCATTGCCTGTTTACAGGTCAGAGGAAAACCTGTAGGAGTTGGTTTTCTCTTTCCACTTCTTGGGAATCAAACTCAGGCCATCAGGTCTGGCAGCAAGTACCTTTGCTTTCTGAACCATCTCAACAGCCCTCCCTAGGCTGTGGTTGTTCAGCTTGCTTCCCTTCCCAGATCTGGACTGGAGTCTCTGATATGGCTGCTGAAAAACAAAATGAGATAGAAGTAACACCAGTGTGTGTTTGTGGTAAATAGATGTGGGTTCCATAGCAAAGGCTCTGGTTTTTTTTGCTTGCCTGCCTGTCTGTCTGCCTGTCTGCCTGCCTACCTATCCATCCACCCGCCCACCCGTCCGTCCATCCATCCATCTAACTACCTATCTATCTTTGTGTTGGCATTGGGTATTGATAGCCAGGTTTTTGAGCATGATCCGACATTGCACCATATTCTTAGTCTTCATCCATTGAATTTTGTTTTAGTTAATATACTGTGAATTTCTTCCTAAGCCAGAGCATAGTATTCAGCAGCATGGTTTGGGGGTTTTTGTGAGATGTTAGCAGTGCTAACAAACATTCTACCGTTGAACTATATCCTCAGCCCTAACAGCATGGTTTTTAGTAGTTAAAGAGTTATGTTGTAAGCTTGTGCCATGCCTTAGTTCCTCTTGTATGGCATTTGAGCTTCCTACTTTATTATCAATAAACATAGCTTTTATGAAGTGTTATATATTTATCAATAATTTTTTTTCTTTCTGGATGAATTTCTCAGATATAGACTATCTGAGTCAATGGGTTTTTTTCTAGGTGTGTGTAATTACTCAGGCAAAAGTTGCTCACTTTACGTTTTGATTAGCATTTTTTAAAAATGGTTTTATTAACTGCTATATATCAGGTATTCAATAAATTTTTATTGAATGAATAACTAATTGTTATTTGTCTGTATATGCTATTTATTAATGAAAATGAGACAACTTTTTCTTTAATGGTAGCTTACCAGGTAGATCATCCAGGAATATAATTAATTATTTTAATTAAAGATGGAAAATTTGTGATTGAGTTACTTCAAGCTTATAGCTAGATAGTAGTGGTCATTTGCTAATACATATTCTAACATCATGCTTCTGTTTCTCTTTCAGGTATGCTCTGGACTCTCTTAATTTAGCTCATCACCAGAAGCCCCACTCAGAGTGTGAGTTGTCTGAGTTGGCATGTTCCCGTGCTGATATGAGCAGGCTGACTTATGTGTCTGAACAGGAAAACACCTATCCTATCACAGCTGCTGCTGAAAGCTTAGAGGACCACAAGGTGGGTGTCACTTGGACTGTTTCTTTAGTAAGCCTTCAAGATCAAAAGTGTTAGTGACGTTTGACTCAAACTGGAATTCTGACCTGTTCAACCTCCATGTTGCTGTTCTGTATCTTTAGAGTGAATTAATGTATGTATATATTTATACTTAATTCTTGGCATTGACTCTTGCCCACTTCAAAAAGAAGCATCTTTGACCAAGGAAGAGAGCAGCATTGATTGGCAGGTATAAACATAAATATTTAGGAGATACTTTGACAACACATGCTTTTAGCAAAACAATAGTAGTAGGTTCCCCTAGGTCCCATGACCTCCCTGGCCTCCCTGGGCTTTTGACCAGGTTTACAGTGTCTCAGGTATGAATTCCTTCCCATGGAGTAGCCCACAAATCCAGTCAGAAAGCAGTTGGTTACCCCAGTAATAGTCATGCCACTATTGCCCCAGTGAGCGATCTCTTTTGACAGATCATATTGTAGCATGCATGTTTCATCACTGTGT
Source organism: Microtus ochrogaster (assembly GCF_000317375.1). NCBI lineage: Eukaryota > Metazoa > Chordata > Mammalia > Rodentia > Cricetidae > Microtus > Microtus ochrogaster. Next base: position 53,111,752 of record NC_022020.1, read on the forward strand.
AATTCCATTGATAACTCTTTTCTTCCTGTGGTCAGCATAGTATCTTTCAATGTTGTGAAGGTTTGACAGCAGGGAGGAAGTTTTTGGGTCAGTGCTAGCTTTATTTTCCTATGCTCTGCAACCAAAGTGTGTTGTGTCTTTAGTAATAGGTTTTTACCATCTAGTTACAGTGAGCACCTAAGAGCAGTGGCAGTAACCTGTTTTGTTTTGGGGGTTTCTAGGATCTCCCTGACCATTAACTTATAGAGAGGTATTCTGTACCTGGCACTGGAATTTCCAAGCCCATATCTTCTAGGTGAAGCATTATTTGCCTGTACAGTGTATCTCCATTCAAACTTTTTTTTAAAAACTTACATTTTTAATTATTTATTTTATTATTATTATTATTTGGGGGGGGGGTTTGAGATAGAGTTTCTCTGTGTAACAACACTTTCTGTCCTGGAACTAGCTCTTGTAGACTAGACTGTTCTTGAACTTATAGAGTCCGGCTTGCCAATGCCTCCTAAATGCTAGGATTAAAGGCATGCACCACCCACCACTGCCCAGCCTAAAATTTACATTTTTAATTATCTTACCAAGTAGTGGGGTTCCATAAGACTTTTTGTTATATATTCTTAATTTAAATTAACTTCCCCCATCCCCTGAGTCTCTGTTTTCCTAGCACAGTGTTTATCTGCTGAGTGATGGGGCCTGGGAGCCTCTCTGCCACTCTCTTGGATTACTAGTCCTCTTTAATCCTATTTTCTTCACCCTTGTGAAGGCTATAGCACGAAGTCAGTGCTTATTCAACACTCAGGACAT
>NC_022020.1:53112652-53115057 GCF_000317375.1 Microtus ochrogaster
TTTTTTTTTTTTTTTTTTGAGACAGAGTTTCTCTGTACTCAACTCACTCTGTAGGCCAGGCTGCCTTGAATGCACAGAGATCCACCTGCCTCTACCTCCCAAGTGCTGGGATTAAAGGCGTGCTCTATCACCACACACTTTATATCTTTTTTTCTAAAGCTTTGGTTCAAGATAAACTTCCAGTACAGCCAAAATGATAAATGAGATAGCTTGTCTGCCACTTACACTTTTATTTACTAATTTATATTATTTTTTTTATAAAGTTTACAAAGAATCCTTTAATTTGAAAAATGTTAGCTGACTTTGTTTCTCTTTAAGATTTATTTATTATGTAGACAGGGTTTTGTCTGTATGTGTACCTGATGGCCAGAAGAGGCCCCCAGACCTCATTACAATGGTTATTAGTCACCACATGGTTGCGGGGCCCATGTGGTTACAGGGCCCATGGAAGAGCAGCCAGTGCTCTTAACTGCTGAGACATCTCTCCAGCCTGTCTTTGGTTCTTTATATAAATGTTTTAAATAAAATTGGTGTTTACCTCTTATTTCTTTCCTATTGTAAGACTTTTTATAAAACAATGGGTGCAATTTTCATGTGTAAGCCTGCATTTTATATTTGCTGTAGTTTTCCTTTGTATACTCTGTGTTTCATGATATCGTGTAGATTTCATGTTACTTGAGATTTATACCAACATTGTTTGAATCTTTTACATTTTGTTTTATTTATGGATTGCTAAGAAACAAAATTTATCGCACTTAGAGTGATCTCACCAGTGAGCTGAGCACCACAATTGTTCGAGCCAGTCCGACTCCATCAGAGGAAGAAACTACGAAGAAGCTAAGAGACGAAGTTCTAAGTCAGACTACTGAAAAAGTATCATTGCCGTGTATTATCCAGGTTGAACCTGGTGTAGGAAAAGTGGCAGAAACTCCTTCTCTGAGTAGTGGATTTGAAGATGGAGAACCTAACTTTACATCGAGTCAAGATATTTCTTCCAGAAGTGGGGAACACTTGGAAGCTAGTGGGGTAGATTCAACATCTGGCCCCAGTGAACAGAACCTGTTTGGTCAGGCTTTCCTGAACAAGCCAGGTCTGTGCCATCGGTCTGGGCCAGCCATACCAAGCCTCCTTGTATTGAACCAGAAGACTGTGGACCAAAGTCAAAGGATAACATCTACCGGTTTGTCGACTGCCAGCAGTGACTCTAGCAGCCAAATCCCTAGTCTCCGTACCTCTGTAAATCAGCCCAGTCTTGCTCCCCACATTTCAGCTCATACTTCTGCCACTAAGGTGCAGAACCAGCCTCCTCTGTGCCCGGCACTCTGGACTGGACATTCTCTATACACAGCTCCTGTGGCCCAGCAGTACTTGGGGCCAGTCCCTTCATCTGGGAATGCCGCCTTGCCTCCATGCCATGCAGGTGTGCAAGTCTGTGGGATTTCAGGGTGTTCTCCTTATCCTCTTGTTACACCAGAACATGTGGCTTCTGGGATTTGTTTAGGACCAAATCTTGCCTCTGGAATGATGGGTCCATCTTCTCTTTATAACCTGTGTTCTACTGCTGTACACCAGAACCTGCTGAGTACAGCAAAGCCATTTCCTGTGCAGCCTGTTGCTGCAAACTGTGAAACCAAACCATGGGACTTGGGGATGATGTCTGGATTTGGTAAGATGACTTTTCTTGTCATAGTTTTTTGTTGTTGTTCTGTATAGGCTGAATTTTCTCAAATGGGTCCACAAAGCTAATCTTACTCAAAGAAATGTTGGTTGAAATTAACTTCTTTATTCTTTTTTAATTTTTAAGATTTTTTTGGTGTATGTGTGTGTGTTCGTGAGTGCATGCACATATACACATGCATGTGCCCATGGAGGCAGAAGTGTTGGATTTTTTTTTTTTGGAGCTGGAGTTGCAGGTGACTATGGGCTAACGTATATGGGTGTTGAGATTTGAACATAGGTCCTCATTATTGAGTAACATGTTCTCTTAACTGCTGAGCCATCTCCCTAGCTCCACTCTTTTATTTTATTTTTCCCTTTTTTTTTTTTTTTAAAGAAAACAGGATCCCTGTTGGCCTCACTCATATTTACTGTGTGGGGAAGTTCTTACGAGTTCTTCGTCTGTCTTATAGTGAGAGCATCAGAATGTTTCTATGAAGGGGCACTGAACTTGGCTCAGAACAGCAGTACCCTGTATGCTGACAGCTTTCTGTGTCTTTGTCTTGATGTTTCTTTCCCTCTGCACTTGAGCTTTGCTGTTTCTTTAAGTAGGAAATGTCCTCCTTAGTATCATTTCCCAGAATGAGTTACCTTCCACTGGTGCTTCACGGGTGTGATGTAACAACAGTGAGCAGCTGGGATCGTCCATGTGAGGATAGGGAAAGGGTGTAAGATAGAGCTGTGAAGGC
>NC_022020.1:53115452-53118904 GCF_000317375.1 Microtus ochrogaster
GGCTCTGGAGCTTCTCTGTACAGTCAGTAGCTCATAACTTGGGAGAGGAAACGGGCATAATAGCAGCCACAAAGATTTGACTCGCTGTGAGTTCTGATTTGATTAACTTTACCTGTGTTGTCACATTGCTCATCTTCTCAGTGCTGTATAGAAGAGATAGAAACTGTTGGCAGCTTCCGCTGAGACTTTTTATGTCCTCTTACTAGAGCATTTATTCTATAGACCATAATTGGGCACTCCTGTGTAATGGTTTCCTTTTAGCCAATAGTGCTTTTAATCAGATGTTTACTGTAACTTGCATTCTGACTTGATCTTATGCAGGGAATGCCAGAGTACCCGAGGAGCTGAGGTTTCCTCATGCCTGCTGTGTAGGTATTGCTTCACAGACCCTCCTTAGTGTCCTCAACCCAACTGACCGTTGGCTCCAAGTCAGCATCAGAGTTCTCAGTATCTGTGTGAATGGCGAGAAGGTGAGTTTTCCGTGTCTGTCTCATTGGTGTCACAGGTGTCCTTTAACCAAGTACTTTACTTCTTTTTTTTTTTAATTTTATTTATTTATTATGTATACAATATTCTGTCTGTGTGTATGTCTGTAGGTCAGAGAGGGCACCAGATCCCATTACAGATGGTTGTGAGCCACCATGTGGTTGCTGGGAATTGAACTCAGGTCCTTTGGAAGAGCAGGCAATGCTCTTAACCACTGAGCCATCCCTCCAGCCCAGTACTTGACTTCTTTTACTCCCCTTTTAAACAATATTTCCATTTTTTGATAATTTAATATATTCATACTATGTGTTTTGGTCCCCTTTCCCCTAACTACTCCTAGATCCATCCCCTTTTTCTAACTGATTAAATTGTTCTTTGAAAGTTCTATTTTTTTTGTTTTTTGTTTTTTTTTTTGTTTTGTATTTTTTGGGTTTTTCAAGACTGGGTTTCACTGTAGTTTTAGAGCCTGGCCTGGAACTAGCTCTTTGGTTTTTTTTTGTTTGTTTGTTTGTTTTATTTTATTTATTTAGTTTTTTGATATTTATTGAGCTCTACATTTTTCTCTGCTCCCCTCTCTGCCTCTCCCCTCCCCCCTCAGTCCTCCCCCAAGGTCCCCATGCTCCCAGTTTACTTACTACTGCCCGGCAAAATAATAGTTTTAATGTCTAGCAAGGATCTCACACAATCAGCTACAACTGCTATTAGAGACTGTAAATTTTTCCTCACTCTGATGTCCATGTGTAAGTTGTGAGCAGGGAGGGTAGGGAGTAGAGTCAGTTAATTCCTACTATGAGATGTCCAGATTTTGTACTGGTACTCCCCAGCCAAGGATGGTTTTGTTCCCTTTCTCCTCTCTATATCCTTATTTACCTGGTAAAATAACATTGTCTCTGTCTTAGCTTCTGTTCCTGTTGCGTTGATAAAATACTTGACAAGAACGGTAGAGAAAGGTTTACTTTGGCTCACAATCTAAGGGTATAGGCCATCGTGGCGGCAAAGTCAAGACAGTGGGGCTTGAAGCAGCTGGCTATATCATCTTCATAATCAGCAACCAAAGAGCCCTGGATACATGCTACTCTCAACTCCGCCTCTCCACATAATTCAGGATCCCAGCTAGGGAATGGGTGGGTCTTCCCACTTCAGATGAAGTAGTCAAGGTGATCTCCCACAGGCACGTCCAGAGACCCATTTCCATGGTGACTGTAGGTTTTGTAGCCGACGGTTAACATCAGCCATCCCTTCTCTGCTGTCTCTTATTTTCCTCGCTTTCCCATCTGTTACCAGATCATTAAAGAAGACAGAAATATAAAATAACCGGGGGAAGGCATTGTAGGTTTATGGTAAGATTTGGCACAGCATGTAGAAATAGAAATCATCCTAGACGGGTTTCTCAGACTGAGAAGCACCTCTGTGTCCAGTGTCCTCTTTAGAAGAGTGCCTGTTTAGTGAATATGTTTGTTCACTTGAAAATCTTCTAGGAGTGGACACAGTCCATATGTAGAGAGAATTATTTATCTTTTGCTTATATATGTGGGTGGTGTATGCATGCCATACCACAGGTGTGGGGGTCAAAGGTCAACTTGTGGGCATTGGTTTTCTCCTTTACCAAGTGAGTTCTAGGGTTCAAACTCAGGCTGTCAATTTGCCATCAAGTACCTTTTACCTACAAGTCACCTCACTAGCTGTCAAAAAAACTTTTTGTTTTTGGATTGATTATATATTTCAAATAATGAGTTACAAGAGTCTTTTAACACTAATGAAGGTCTAGATTTTGTAGTTTGAGTGAGAAAGGAATCTTAAACTGGATGATCAGTTTGAAAAGTAGAGCCATTTCTAACACACTATCTTGCTTTTATTTATAGGTGGATCTTTCAACACAAACATGTTTAGTTTTCAAGAATAAAGTTGTTATAAGACCTCATGCCACAGAAGAGATAAAAATTCTTTTTATACCCACAAATTCTGGAATTTTCAGATGTACATTCAGTGTTGCTTCTTGGCCGTTTTCAGCAGATGCTGACACAGTAGTGCAAGCAGAAGCTCTGGGAAGCAGAGTCACGCTCACTGCTGTTGCTGAAACCCCTGTTATTGAGGTAACGGTTTGTAAATGAGTCTTTGTCATTTGGTAACGGAGGAATTTGTGGGTAGATGGGCCACACTGTTTCTTAGTTGTTACTTAAATTTTTTTTTCTTTTAATTTTATTTGCTTTTATGTGTATGAGTGTTTGTGTGCATGTCCATATGCACACCACATGTGTGCCTGTGTAGGTCAGAAGAGAGTGTTTGGATGGGGTAGTCAGTGTAAACGAAGCCCTTAGAGTTTGCCTCCTCAGACAACTGCAACTAAGAGCTGGGCCATGGTTTCATCCGTTTTGTTTAAAGTCTGTTCTGACCAGTGTTGATCTTTCTATGTCATCTCTCTTTTGTTAATGGAGTCCAATTTCTTTTAACATCCTTTTGTTACAATGTCTCTTTAAAATTCAGCCAAAAATTTTCCTTCCTTTCCCTGTGTCTTCATTACCTTGAGAGCATACTGTGGAGATGCAAAGAAGGCATGAAAGAGTCTGTTTGTCTCAGCTGCAGCTCCATACCAGTGCTGGTGCTGCCTAGACTCAAGATCTGGTGTTCTTACAAACAATCTTTTGAAATGTACCCATCCCTAGAAGGGTCCCCTGTTGTTTTTTGAACACCAGGGCAGTTTTTCATATGTTTTGTTTGTTTTTAATATTCCCCGAAAGAACCTTGAATTTCAGGACTTTATGTATGGCGCTTATATTCCATTTCAGCTTTGGGAAGTGTCAAACTTCATCTATCTTGGGGGTTAATTTAGACCCTGACCTTCATTGGCCATTGTAGAATTCAGCTCCCACTTGCTAATAAGACCTCGATTTGCTGGGCGGTGGTGGCGCACGCCTTTAATCCCAGCACTTGGGAGGCAGAGGCAGGCGGATCTCTGAGAGTTCGAG
>NC_022020.1:53119004-53121642 GCF_000317375.1 Microtus ochrogaster
GGTATAGGCCATCGTGGCGGCAAAGTCAAGACAGTGGGGCTTGAAGCAGCTGGCTATATCATCTTCATAATCAGCAACCAAAGAGCCCTGGATGTTTAAAGATATACCAGTCTGACACATAGTACACACTTATTTTTAATCTTTGAAATGTCTACTTGACATAATTTTAAACATTGTTTTTGTATCAGACTGAATCTGAAAATATCAAGTGAAGAAGGACGCTAAAAAAAGTCCCACACTAGCTCAGAATTAAGTATAATAAAGGGCTATTTATTTAGGGGTAGACTCACAGATCACAATCCTCTGCACTAATGGGGAACAGGAACCGAAATTGCCCCCAGACCAGACCTGAGCTTTACATGGGCATATATAGTATAAGAGGCCACACCCCTGTGGGCAGGTAACTTAAAGGTTACTGGTTGTAGGAATTCCTGCAGCAACCAAGATCTCATGAAGTTGTGAAAAGAATTAAGGAATTAAGAGGATTATTTAAAAGATTTATGTTTTATAAAACAATTTGTTTCATCTTACGATCTAATAGTGTTTCCAAAGTAACAGTAGCCACTTTGCCTTATTCTATAGTATATTTAAATACTTTGCCTACTTTAAATATAGACTTTAACACTAGTTTTATAGACAGCAATAAAATTCAATAGAAAATAAAATAGAATGGGAAAACTTAGGTCCACATTTACCTATCATGATGACGCTTGTTTTTTTTTTTTTTCCTTTTGGTATTTTGAGATAGGGTTTTCCTATAGCTTTGGAGCCTGTCCTAGAACTAGCTCTCTTAGACCAGGCTGGCCTTGAACTCACAGAGATCCGCCTGCCACCACCTCCCTGCCTCCTGTTTGTTTTTTGTTTTTGTTTGTTTTTTGATCATGCTGACTTTTAACTGTTGCTAAAAGAATCACTCTTAACCATTGCTAAGATATTCATTAATAATAGATTGCTTTTTATCACTTAGTCCTTTTTTCATACTTAGGTAGAAACAGAAAAGAAAGGTGTTCTGGATTTTGGCGACTTGACCTATGAAGGCTGGAAAGCTCTCCCACTCAAGTTAATAAATAGGACACATGCTACTGTGCCCATCCGACTGATTATTAATGCTGTAAGTACTAACCAAGAATAAGAGACTGCCTACTGAATATATTGATTTGATATTATAGGCAATACTAATTAATTTTTCCTTGTATAAGTAAATTATATTGCTAAAGAGCCTATTAACAGATATACTGTTTGATTTTGGTGTACCTGACTTTTCTGTTTCTAAACAGAACGCTTTAGCCTGGCGCTGCTTCACATTTTCCAAAGAGCCCATCCACGCTTCTCTGAAAGCTACTCCTTACTCTGATGGGATTGCTCAGCTGGTGGCCCCATCTGTAGTTAGTCACGTGATGCCTGCCAGTTACGATGGACAGGTAAGTTGGGTCAGTTTTAAAAAAACTGGTTTAGAAGTAAAGAACAAGTTTCCAAACTACTTTTATCTCATTGGGATTTTAGTCTTAATATACATTAAAATTTTTGTCTTTTATTTAATAGGATCCAGAATTTCTGATAGTTTGGGTTATTTTTCATAGCCCAAAGAAACTCCTCACTTCAGGTATATTTTTTCTTTTTCTTTTTCCTTTTTTGGACTTATCCTATTCTATAATTAAACTTCAGACTTACAGTTTTTTTTTTGTTGTTTTTTTTAATGACAATGTTTTGGGTTAGTGCCAAGAATTTTATGTTATTTGGAAAATGGGGACGATGGTAGGATACTTGGGGTTAAGCCTACATAAGTGTAGGTAGTGTAAGCAAGTGCCGCAGAAAACCCATTTCCTCTCTACTTGTTTCTCTAGTCAGACCTGGGTTTGGATTGTGTTAAAAGTCTTAACTGATTTTCTTTTCTTTTTAATTTATTTATTATTTTTGTGTTCATGGGCATGTGTATGAATGGCACTAGACAATTGTGTGAAGTTGGTTTTCTCCCTCTACCTTTATGTGGGTTCTAAGGATCACACTCAGCATCAGACTTGCACGGCAAACCCTTCTGCCCACTGAGCCATCTCCCTGGCCCCTGAATTTTCTTTGGACCCCTAAGGACATGCTTTTGGATGACTGGTAAAATCTGGGACTAAGTATCTGTTTACTGAAGTAAAAGAGTAAACTTTTACAGAAATTCTAGGCTCAGCAGAAGAATTCCTGGCCAGAGTGGATATAGAAGTTGACAGCCCAAACCCTATACCAGTTCTCAGAAGTGTGGATCTCCGAGCAAGAGCAGGAATAGCTAGGATTCATGCCCCCAAGGACTTACAGGTATCCCTATCTTCTCTCTATTGTTATTATTTTTTTCTACAGGGTTTAGTTTGCTCTTTGAAATTCTATAAACTGTTTGTGTCTACTCTGGGAATAACTTTTCTTCCTGATTGTAAGATGTTAGCTCAATGCACGCTGTGATTAGTATTCTTTGCCATAACAAAATAAAATGGCATTTTAAACTAATTTTAAGATTTATTGTCATGTTTTAATTGTGTGTGTACATGTGTATGTGTGTGTTACATGAGTTGGAGTTATAGGTGGTTGTGAGACGTGTGTAGGAATCATACTCGGGTTCTCTGCCAGGAGCTTCATGTTCGTTTGTTCTTTCTTTCTT
>NC_022020.1:53122192-53125430 GCF_000317375.1 Microtus ochrogaster
GTGACCCCCATGCTCCCAGTTTACTCAGAAGATCTTGTCTTTTTCTTTCTCCTTCTTATATGTAGACCCATAGATCCCTCTCTTGGGGTCCTCTTTGTTGTTGTCTAGGTTCCCTTTAGGTGGTGTGGCTGTTTTTTGCTTTATGTCTAAAAGGCACTTATGAGTAAATACATATTATATTTGTCTTTCTGGGCAGGATTACCTCACTCAATATGTCTTTTTCTAGATCTATCTATTTGCCTGAAAATTTCAAGATGTCATTTTTTACCGCTGTATAGTGCTCCTCTAATGTTATTCTGTTGTATTCAGTTTGATAGTTTTTAATTGTAACTACTTTTTGACTGCATCTTTGCCCTACCCTATAGACTATGCATTTGTTGGCCGATGTAAATTCCTCAACAAAGCAGCCTTTGCCATTGAAAAATGCTGGGAATATTGAAGTTTATCTAGATATCAAGGTAAGAATTTTTGTAAGAGTTATTTAGTATTTCTGCCCCTTAGTTTCTGAAGGCTCCTGTGCTGGCAGCCTTGTTAGGATATTATGAGGACTGAGCTAGGGATACCAAGAGGGTTGTGAAAACTGAGAGTCACACTAGCCTCAGGTATGTACTTGATTAGTTCCTTAGAAGTTTGTGTGGCATCTGTGGGTATGTAGAACTGGAAAAGAGTAGTCTGCATATACAGGTTTATTTCTGAGATCCTTCAATGAGTGAAAGCGTGGTACTTATTAGTAAAAGGAGATGGGGTAGGAAAAAGATTTGAAATCAAGGAGAAAGGAGGAAGGAAATATCCTTTTGAAAAGGAGTAAGACTAGCGGTGGTGGTGCACACACCTTTAATTCTGGCACTTGGGAGGCAGAGGCAGGCAGATCTCTATGAGTTCGAGACCTGTCTGGTTTACAGAGAGAATTCCAGAACAGCCAGGGCTACTGCATACACAGAGAAACCCTATCTCAAAAAACAAAAAAAGCAAACCAATAAAAATCTAAAAAATAGCACAAAAAGGCATAGAATACAAGGAAGCATGCTTACATGTGTTAAGTTGTGGTTTTGTCATTTTTTAGGTCGCAGAACAAGGAAGTCAGTTCTCAGTGGATCCAGAGAGTCTATTTCTTAAACCTGGTGAAGAACATGAAGTGGTAGTTTCATTTACACCAAAAGATCCCAAAGCCTATGAAGAAAGGTAATATGAAAATATTTATAATGACCTCTTGTTTAGTTGTTTTTCACTCATATACAGGTACCTAGTTTACTTCAACTAATATATGATATAATGATATAGCTAGCTGTGCTTTAATCTTTTCAGTTACCCTTTATGTGTATGTGTGTATGTATGTATTTATGTATGTGTATGCATATAGTATCACTGTTGTATGTGTGATGTGTGTGGTATGGGTGTCACATGCCGTGGTGCTTGTGTGGAGATCAGTGGACAGTTTTCAGTAGTTGTTTTTCCCTCCGCCATGGGCTCGGGGATCATATTCAGTCTTCAGACTTGCTTAGCAAGAGCTTTTATCCACTGGATCATCTCGCTGGCCCATATTTTTTGTCAGTAAGATGCTTCTCTTAGTCCAGCTGAATCAAAGTTAAGAGGTTGCTGCTGATTTTTTTCTACTATATTCTGACAAAAGGTAAATAAAGCATGAAATATGGTATTCCTCTTTAACTTTTTTCTTCCAGAAAATTTTTACTTCAGTTTTTATTTATTACTTAAAATTCTTCCCAGGTCTCTCCCAGGACCTGGACTTTGACATCTAGGTCATAAGTAACTTACAGTCAGAATATTGTTGTTTTTTGTGTTTGAACTTTACTGCATAGGGCTAGCTTAGTATATGTTACGAGGCACCTACAGCTTATCCCCAGTGTGGAGTATAGAATGCCCACATCTAGTTAGTTCATTACTAGAATCTTTTTGGAAAAAAACAGGGACTAGTTTAAGTACGTGTTTAAGCCTTAAGTGTTTGCCTTCAACCCTGTACTGACTTCTCTTATGACCTTCAACTCTTCCCAAATTCCTCATGAAGAAAGCCCTGTGAAATTTCTCTTGTGCTACTGTGTATACATTATTGTAATTATCATTTCTACTGTGTTCTTCCCCCCTGGAACATAAGCTTTTGGGATAGAAATAATTGTGCTTTCACCACAGACTCAGTCTCTTGGACAAAGGGAGTGTATAGGATATAGTTGCCAGAAGAACTGAATATGGGACACGTGACTTGTATTTTCTTCTTTGGTTAGGATCCTGAAAATATTTGTGCAGCCATTAGGACCTCAGTATGAAGTAGTGTTAAAAGGTGAAGTTATTTCTTCCGGGAGTAAACCTCTGCCACCTGAACCTCTCTGCTCCAATATTCCACTGATTCTGTCTAATAAGCAGTTTCTGACTTGGGGAGGCATCCCTCTCGGTAGGACGCAGTAAGTATTCACAGCCACCACCCAAGAGCACTGAGATTTTGTTGTCTAATTATCTAATGTTACTCTCTCAGGTGTTATTCTCTTTAGATTTGAGATAAAGCTGTCATATATTTACTTGATCTTCATATGATGAGAGTAAATTTTAAAAATTTTACCATGTCGAATTTTTAAAATGCATCTCAAACTGCCTTTTATTTTCTTAGGCTTTTTGGTGAGTTCTTTGTTGAGTAAGCATTTAGGGATGTAAAGCTCCTTTTTGGAAAGGCAGAGAGATGATAATCAAGGCACTGTTTCTTATTAAGGGAGTTTGCAATCTAGTTGATAAATACTTAGAACAAACTTCAAATTAAGTGATAATGGTCTTCATTTTTTGTGCACATCAGGGATTTCTTATTTTGTGTTAAATGAAAAAAGAAATTAGTTTCAAAGATTCAAGGTTTTTCATACTAGCCACCTGCTCCTTATATATCCACTTTACCTATATTCTAATGTCTTTAAAAAGTGAGCTTGCTGAAAAGACTACTTTGTACAAATGAGCCTTGTAGTTCTGACCTCTTGTTTCCCAAAGAGTTCCAGCTCCGTTAAAGATTTGATGACACATACATACATACATACATACATACATACATACATACACACACATACATACATACACATACATACAAATAAGGCCATCTGAGAGGATAAGTTAGAGAGCAATATTAAACTGAAAACCTTGCCTGTTGAGTCTTTTTTGGTTTTTTGAGACAGGGTTTCTCTGTGGCTTTGGAGCCTGTCCTGGAACTAGCTCTTGTAGACCAGGCTGGTCTCAAACTCACAGAGAT
>NC_022020.1:53125530-53131323 GCF_000317375.1 Microtus ochrogaster
AGTGCTGGGATTAAAGGCGTGCGCCACCACCGCCCAGCCTGTTGAGTCTTAATAAGCCTTACATTTCCAGAAACAAGTTGCATAACTGTGGAGTGATGCCTCTGGCCTACCCAGGTGAGCTGTACAGTCAGCCTGTTCTTAGACACTGTGGTCAGGTTCAGTTGACTTTGTTTTGCCACTGTAGCAATATCCATGGAAGAGAAGACATTTAAAATGTGTCATTGTTTTTAGGCTTCAGAAACTAGCTTTAAGAAACAGTTCTACAACTATAGCCCAAAACTTGCGACTGCTTATTAAAGGACAGGACCAGGATTGCTTTCAGGTGCGTACCGCAGTCTTTGTTTTGTCTGATATAAACACTTTTAAAGAATGATTTTGTGTATTATTTTGTTTTGTTTGTGTAACAGGGTTTCACTGTATAACCTAGGCTGACCTGGAACTCATGATTCTACTGTCTCCCACAGGCTTATACCACCATATGTGGCTTCTGCCTGATGTTTTTTTCTTAGTACAGAACACTCATATATGTAGCCCATATGTTTTCTTGTCTGAAATCAGTCTCACTATGTAGCTCTGGCTGACCTTGAACTCAGAGATCCACCTGCCTCTGCCTCCCAAATGCTGATTATAGGTATATGCCACCACACTTAGCCTAGACCAGGTGGTTTTGTATCTGTTCTTTTTTTTTTTTTTTTTTTTTTCAGTGCTAAGGATGGAACCCAGGGTCTTGTACATACTAGGCAAGCTCTCTGCTGTTGGGCTATCTCCTCATCCAGACTGATTTTTTTTTTTTGTTTGTAGCTTTTAAAGATTTTTAAAATTTTGTTTTAAATGTATGAATATGTGTGTTTATGCAACATGTACATGCCTGGTGCCCTTAGAGTTCAGAAGAAGGTGTCATTCTCTGGGACTGGAGTTACAGATGCTTGTGAGTGCCATGTAGGCACTGGGAACTTAACCTTTGTCCTCTTCAAGAGCAGTTCTCTTCATTGTTGAGCCATCTTTCAGCCTCCAAGACTAACTGTAAGAAGAGTTTGTGTAGCACAATTAATAAAACCCAGAGACAGATACTGGGGTTCAACCTGACAGTCAGAAAAGCAAAACAGCCAGCCACTGGCTCTTACCTCTACCTCAGTCTGAAATGGCAATCCTGACTCCAGGAATCTCAGATTGAGACTGTGTCTGAGAACTGTCTCCTTATGTCTTATATTCTTCTCTAGGGCTGGGATTAAAGGCATGCACCACTACTGCCTGGTTTCTATGGCAAACTAAGTGTGGTTACTGGGTTTAAAGGTGTGTGTCACCACTGCCTGGTCTGTAAAACTGACCAGTGGGGCTGTTTTATTCTCTGATCTCCAGGGAAGCTTTATTTATTAAAATAGAAATGAAATATCACTACAAGTTTATGTTAATGTATTTGAATTTATATAGTGGTTATTTTTAAATTGTAGATTAAGAACACTTTTGGCTCAGAAGAGAGATTGACCAGTAACTGTGAGATCAGAATTTGCCCAGGAGAGGACTGTGTAATCTCTGTGTTATTTGCACCTACTCGATTATCTTGTATGTTGGCTAAACTAGAGATCAAACAACTTGGAAGTCGTTCACAGCCAGGCATTAAGTTTATGGTAAGAGAACTTTACTGCTTTTTTTCCTTCCACAGAGTTCATGTTCAGTTATAACCATTGCTTTAATAATGGTAAATTATGTTTTTTTCTAAGTTATAGACTTATAAACAAACTGTGATAATTATCAAGTCATTAAAAGCAACCATTGTGAAATTTATATAACCACCAAGTATCCTAATGCTTTTAAATTTTCATTTCAGCTTGAGAAATTTGAAACATACCTGTAAATCTAGATAGTTATTCAATTCAAGAAATTATTGTCTTAACACATTTGGTCCATTATAAACAACAGATACCATAAGCCAAATAATTATTTCATTATTTTATCTGTAGGACTGTTTTGCCTATACAACATGTGTCTGGTGCCCATGGATACCAGAAGAGGGTATTGGGTCCCCTGGAACTAGAGTCACAGACTGTTGTGAGTTGCCATGCAGGTGCTGGGAATTGAACTCAGGACTTCTGGAAGAACAGCCATTGCTCTTAACTGCTGAGCTATTTCTCCAACCGCACACTAGATATTTTTTAAATATTTATTGCTCTTAATTCTCAAGCTGGGTGTCCTAAATCAATGTGCCACCAAATTGACTGTCTCACGATGAATTACATTCTGTTTCAAAGATGGCACTTTTTTTTGAAACGTTCTTTACTTTGATAAGAGTGATGTACTCTTTCACCTTTTTTGTTGTTGTTTTTTTCCTTCCTTTCTTTTTCTTCTTTTTTTTTAAATTTTTATGATACAGGGTTTCTCTGTGTGTAGCTTTGACTATCCTAGAACTCACTTTGTAGACCATGCTGGCCTTGAACTCACAGATATCTACCTGCCTCTGCCTCCCCAGTGCTGGGATTAAAGGCGTGCACCACCATCCTCCCAGCTTCCTTCACCTTTTATAAGCATACTAATTGTAGTTTTGAAATCAGGGCTGTCATGACTTCAGCACTTCCTATAAGTCCTGCTTTCTAATGCTGTTACGTTGGGGATTATTTCAGCATATGGATTTTGTGAGACACCAACATCCAGCCTTGGCAAATATCTCTTGATACAGTTTTCTAGACTATGCTCCAGATAGTAGATCTACAGAGACAAATTTTTAAAAATTGGTTTAAAACCATTTGCACAGATATGTTCAGATCTATAGATAAAAGGTGTAAATCATGGAGGAAAGAAAATAAGGGTAGCACAGTCAAATGACACCCCAGTTACATAGAAGTGAATTCCCTTCAAACTACACATTTTTCTGGCAGTGAGGCCAGAATTGAAATTTGTGTTCTCTTTGTTAGTGTCAGCTAGGAATACGATCTATATGAGCTGGGCCAAGATAGCTTGTCTGACATAGGAGTTAGTATCTGTGGAGCTACTTACTTGGTCCCGTGGTCAACTGAACTGTTTTTGAATATGTAAGTGGTCATTCTTAGAACTTGTGGCAAAGCTTTAATGTACATGGGTGCATAGCACTCTAATCTGGTTTCCTATAAATAAAATGGGGTTTGTGGAAAGGCCTAAATGGACTGTGTTTTTCACACTATCCTGAATATATTATGATTAATTTTAGGCTTATTAATCAATATTTGAGGTTGTTGGTTATTTAGGGCCAAATCATTTAACAGTCACCAAGTCCTAGTTCTAGTTTGGCACTTCTTAAACAAACCAGTGTCTTCATGCAATTTCTGCCTGCACAGATTCCATCGAACTGGGTAGAGAAGGTTTATCTGTGGATTCCCTGGCTCAAAATGGCTTGTATTTCACAAAGACTTACACCATTAAAGTAAAGTGGTAGGGGAAACCTCACTTCAGACTTGTGGGAACCTGACAATCAGTCGTCTCAGTCATTTTCACTCACTCTTAGATGGCACTTCAGTATTTTACCTGTGATGTGCAGCCTCTTGCTGTCCCAGTATTTTCACTTACTTCTGAGGAATGAATAGAATGTTCTGTGCTCTGAATAGCATAAAGCATGAAGGACTGAAATAAAAATTATTATAATTTGCATGTTGAGCACATGTTAAATATCATTATTAATTGGTAGGTGGAATATTACATTTTGTTTTCAGAATAACCTGAGATAAAACTGCTATTTCCATTTTACATAGGTTAATTGAAGCTACATAAGGTAGAACCCACATTGATTTCTATGTAATCCCTGTGGTGCTAAATAACAGCTGTTTCGTAGTCTTTGAGAGCAGTGGTTCTCAACCCAAGGCTGTGTAGGGAGAGACTTTTGGCAGAATCTGGAGACATTTTTGATTGCCTTACTTGAGACTAGGACAAGAGTATCATTGCCATCGGCCACACACACACACACACACACACACACACACACACACACATCTCACCACAACAAATACCTGGTGGTATTGTGCTTAAGAAACCCTTCTTTAGTGCAGTGATTAATCTATACCTGTTGACATCAAGTCAGGTTGGTTTTACTTAAATTTTTGCTTTTGTGTTTTAGCATGTTTGTGTTATGTGTACATATATGTGCAAGTATGTGTGTGGCATGCACATGGAGCCAGAGGTTGACTTTGGATATTTCCTTTAGTCATTTCACTTTATTTACTGAGTCAGACTTTCTCTGAACAGCTCTTGCTGTTAAAGAACTTTAGCCAGAAATTCTTGAAAAGTACTAACTGTCCTGAGCATGTATACTGCTTCTCTTGATATTGTTTTCTAAACAGTTCAGTAGTAATTTACGTAACATTTACATTGCATATTATATCTTCTAAAGATGATTTAAAGGGTATGTGGGGATGTACATAGGACATGATAATAACCATGCCATTTTAAATAAAGGACATGATCATCACAAACTTTGGTGTTTATAGGTATGGGGTGGTTGTCCCGGAACAGATCCCCTGAGGATAGGACAGATGCACTGAAAGAATAGTTGTATTGAGTGTTTTCAAAGCTTCCTTTCCCCTTTATCATTTTCTGTTTATTTTCATGCAGCTAATTTATTCTTAAAACTGTAGAAAATGAAAAAAAAATTGAAGTATTTTTCACTTTTGTAACTATAGGAAGTAATTTTAAACAATAGGATTTGTAGGTTTCTGCTTTGAAGGTCTTTATAACATAGGTATCTGTGAACCCTTGGTTTATTTTTCAAAGGCTTGACTCCTGTAAAAACTATAGCAAACATCTCTCAAACCTGGTTTCCATCTCAAGCTTCCAAATCCCTAGCTTGCTTTTTGCGTACGGTCATCAGTTTAGTCCTGTTTATGTCGGTTTAGTCCTCTCTGACAATAGCTCTGCTAAAGGACTGTGAGATGGTAGGCTTTTCCCCCCTAAGTATTCTATTATGAAAAAAATTTCTGAATTGCTGAGAAGTTGAAAAATTACCACTTAGATTCTACAATTCATGCTTTGGTATATTTCTTTTACCACACAGCTGACCACGTACTAGTATATCTGTCTTTTTAGGCATTTCAAAGTAAATTACAGTTGTATGTTTCACCTTACAAGTCTATGAAAGCATAGCTATACTAGTTCTTTATTTGTCTTTGGTTAAGCTTGGCTTATACAACAGGAAATGGTTGTTTTTTAATATAGTCAGAAGGTATGCAGTTCGGCAGTATTGCATATGTAATAGATACAAAAAATGTATAATAGAATATGCACTATAATGTATATGGTAGACTAGAGGTTCGGTAATTGCTAGCCCCAGGATGCAGACACTAAGACTTCAAGTGTATTAAATCTGTGTTTTCTTCTGACTGTAATACATTGTCTGCTTTCTTATGTAAAAATAATTTTTGATGTGTCTGTGTGTTTTTTTAGATACCTTTGTCTGGATATGGAGGAACAAGTAATCTTATCTTAGAAGATGTTAAAAAATTATCTGACAGTTACTTGGTAACAGTGAATGACTTAATCCCTGGCAAAGAAAGTAAAGTAGTTTTTTCTATTCGTAACACTGGCTCCAGAGCAGCCTTTGTTAAAGCATTATGTTTTAAAGATTCTCAAAGAAAAGTTTTGCTGGATCCTAAAGTAATGAGGATTTTTCCAGATAAATTTGTGCTTAAGGAAAGAACCCAAGAAGTAAGTATAAAATTTCTTCCCTAAAAAATAGTTATATTTTGATTAGGATTAATTATGCATTTTATGGCCAAGGAATATGGGCTAGAAGCACTTACCTGGAAGAGCTGTACCTCACCCCCCCCCCCCCAC
>NC_022020.1:53131423-53135265 GCF_000317375.1 Microtus ochrogaster
CACACGCACAGGGTTTTTCTGTAGCCCTGGCTGTCCTGGAACTGTTGACCAGGCTGGCCTCTATGCAGAGATCTCCCTGCCTCTGCCTTCCAGTGTACTGGTTCTCATGTCTGTGTTCTACTTAGTATTGCAGAACTGTTCATTCAGAGTGAGATAACTTACTGAAGAAAAATACTGAATATTCATACTCCTGGTTTTCTTTCTTTTTCTTTTTTCTGTATCAGGATATTACTTTAATATACAGCCCATCACACAGAAAGAATGACAGTAAACCTGCAACAGAACTGTTAACTGTGTACTTCTTTGGTGGTGATGAAATCTCCAGACAGCTGTATAGAAGGTAGATACTTCATTTAGAGCTATTGGGAGCTGTTCAGTGAAAGCAAGGACAGTTGATGGTTTGGAAGTTTAGAATATACCTCACTATTTATTAGTCAGCTAGGGCAAAGAAATCCATGGGTAAAATTTGTGTGACTCGTAAATTGGCAGTGTGAGTTAGAAATACTTGGGCAAACACCTGTGCTGTCCTGCGTTCTGCTTTCTTTATTGACATGGATTATGCCCCTTTACTTAATCATCATACTTTGCACTAAGACTCTGCTCCTAACATGCTTAAGAATATATCAGATCAGTGTCAGAGTTTAAGAACTACTGACAGATTATATTATATAAACCTACATGACTAATTTAGAATATTTCTAGGATGGTTATAAATTACTGGAAAAGGTAATTGTGTGTAAAAAGGTAAAAATGTGTAGGATGGGTTGACTTATAGTTACTTTATAAAAATTGATTTAATATACTGAGTTAAAAAGTTTGGAATACTGCTCTAGGTCAGGTGTGATTAAAAATGGTACATTATTTTATGATAAATTCTGGGTGCTTCTTATAAAATTGAGTTTCTTGGGATAGAGAAGCTAGATGAAGATCATGCTGAGAGCGATAGTTCACTATGTGATTCTTCAAACCTGACTTCTTTGGTTTTTTGTTTGTTTTTATTGTTTTGAGACTGGGTCTCTCTACATAGCCCTGGCTATCCTGGAACTCACTGTTAGACCAGGCTGGCTTCAAACTCACAGAGATTCACCTACCTCTGCCCCCCCCTGAGTCTGGGATTACAGGAGTGTGCCAGCAAGCACAACTGAACCTGGATTCTTAATTGTGAAATCAATTATCACATTTCATGTCTCCTTTTCTCTCTACTGAAACAAAAAAATAGTATATTGTTTCATAACTCATATTTACCATAAACTTTTAGTACTAAAATTTCCTCTCCATGAACATCTGAGAATCTCAGAGATGTGTAGTTTGTTTTTCACTGCAAAGATCCTTTGGAAGACGCCTATTTCGCTACTTAAATATTTCCCTAAATAGCTTATCATTATTTATTGTTCTTTATTGCCTCTCACTGAGGCAAGTCTATGACCAAATCGTCACAAATAATGAAAAGATAAGTCCTCAAAAGGATCTGTTCTTCTTTCCTCTCTCACATTAAAGAGCTCCTGCTTTGATATTACTATTGAACTAACACTAATGATTTCACCACCATTTCAGCTGACCTTCCAAAGACAGGTTTGACTCTAAAAAGTATTTGTATTAACTTAAGATATATGCTCTATGTATGAATGTATCATGCTTTTTATGGGGTTTGCCAGATACATTAAAGTCTGATTTAGTCCCTTTCTGTATAAAGTGAATAAACATCTCTCCTGGCAGAGCCCTGCTGCATAAACCAGGAGCCATAAAGCAGATTCTTCCGGAACATAGTGTGCTCCAAAACATCGACTTTGCTGAAGCATTTCAGGATGAGCTGCTCACAGATGAAGGTAAGAATTGTAACATCCCTGATCATCTGGGTCACTTATCTAGGCATGGGTATGAACAGGAACAAGGTTCGTTTGGATGTGGTTAGCTGAATCTGAGCTGTGAGAGCCCGTGACTTTCAGTGTCCTCCATGGGGTGAGAATGGCTTCTTCCTCTCATCCTTGAGGATTTGAAAATCAGAGGGAAGAACTTTGCTTTATAAATATTTTTGGTTTCAGGAAAGCATTTGAATGTCAGTAAAGAGAAGGCTCATGAATGGAAGGAGGATTGGGCCATTATTACACTCTGGTTCATGCTGTTTCAGATTTATTAATTGTCCCTCTCAGTGTCTGTGCTACTGGTGTTATATTCAGGAAGTTGCCTGCCTCAACTTGATATCACCTGCTTTGTTGACTCCTATGGGACGCCTGCCCCTTTCTGAATGGAGGGGGAGAGAATGCGGGGGTGGGGAATAGACAGGAGGAGGGAGGGGAAACTGTGATTAGTATGTAAAATAAATGAAAAACTTTAATTTAAAAAAAAAAGGAAAAAGTTTGAAGTAACGTAAATGTCTAAACAGGCCATTAGACAGAGATACGAATTTGTGATGAATGTCATTTTAAAAAGGTGTTCATTTATAAAGAAAAAGACCATTTAAAATTTTTACAGCAAAGTATCATTTTGGCAAAATAATATGTAAATATTTATGTAAATAAACTCATACATGAATATATACATTTAGGTTAAGATCCATCTTTGCTACTTTAGAACATCATCCCTTCCTCAGGAAAGTTCTAGCTAAGAGATAAACTGCAGTTTGCTGTGGGCGTGCATAGTAAGTAACCTTGCAGCTGTGGTGAAGATGTGACTAAGAAAGCAGGTAGAGTTTGCAACGGTTTGGAAATTGGCATAATTTCACCAGCTGTGATAGTCCACGTGCCTGCGGAGTAGAGAGATAGGCCCCAGCTGTGTGGCACTAGAATGCAGTCCTTACCCATAAAGGGCCGAGAATCCAGAGGACAGATGGAGGGGAAGTTAAGGTGTGTGGTGAGGAGTAGAACACCAGAGTGTGTTTAGGAACAGGAAGGCACAGAGGAAGGGCCAGTTCCCGAGAATGAGCTGACTCATTCTCAAAGTGGAGAAGATGGACCAGGATGAGGAACAATGTTCCAGGGCGGCTCTTTGTCCAGAAATTCAAGAAATGTGTTGTTTTGGCAAACCCATTAATAAATAATAAACAACTATTCTCATAATTTATAGTCATGGCATAGTTACTATAAATTTAAACTCATGACCTGGCTTGGTGATAGATGAATGTAATGTAAGCATTTGGGAGTGGAGTCAGGAGGGACAAAGGTACAAGACCAGCACTGGCTGTATGAGATCCTGTCTCAAGAAAAGCAACAAATTTACTGTTACTTTTCGATTTCCACTTAAAGTATGTAATTTTTAAAGGATGATAGAATGAAATACACTAAAATTTCTTGTATATACACATTTGGACAGCCTAACCTAGAAGATAGTCATGATGTTCCCCTCTTTAATTAATCTAGAAATATTTAGTAATGATAATAGTGACTGGTTCCTAGATTTGCTTAACTGTGAAACTTGCCCTTAGCCTTTTCATGCTTCAGATTCCTCCTTTTAAATGTGTACCTCATACCTCCCTCCAGGAGTCACTCTGAAGTCTAGTTAACCTGAAGAACTAGGTAGTGCCTTACTCACCATGTATGCTTCGTGCCATACATATCTTAAAAAATGTTCATGTTCTAAGGCTCATGGTGTCCCTGAGATAGATGAGTACTGCTTGCTGTTCCAGATAATAGTTGAGGGAGCTAAAGCTTGGAGAGGTTGCAGCAAAGATGATTCTTCACATTAGGTTCATAGTTTGTCAGCTCTGATGGTGAACAGTCTGTACCTGTTGGTGGTATTGATAATTGAGATGCTTCCTACCTCAACCTAAGGGAATAATATGGCTGTGTGTAAATTCATTGTCGTGTTTTCTGCTGTGCTTGTGTGAGGGCTTTTTTTTTTTTTTT
>NC_022020.1:53135481-53162372 GCF_000317375.1 Microtus ochrogaster
TGACATTCAGCTCTTTTATGGAAGCATGCGTAAGATTACTCTGTCAGTCATTGGAGAATTCCGAGAATTTCTTCAGCCTTCTTCCAGTGCTATGTTGGAATCTAAAAGGTAAAGCAAATACACAGAAATCTTGCACTAGAGCTCATGACTGATTGATTCATACTGCAGTTCATCTTCTCCCCACTATACCATGTTTTCTCCCATTTTCCCACCTTTTTAACAAAATTTGAAATTATTTAAAGCTCCTGGAAAAGCTCAAAAATAGACAACTTCTGAAAACCCAATACTCAGATTTCCTAGTTCTTAACATATTTATGTGCCATCTCTTTTTTTATAGAAATCTTTGTCTTAATCACATTAAGAGTGAACTGTAGGCACGAGGAACCCTAAGTTGTTAAAGTTAGTCCTATAGTTAAGTATCAGAATGAGAGCATTTAACATCAGTACAGTCCTTAGTGCATGGACTCTGCCAGAATAAAGCCCTTCACAGTCAAACTGGAAGAAGATCCTCTTTTCTCTTGTCTGAAATCCAAGATTGTACTGCATTTTGATGACCTGTGTCCTCAGTAATGAGCAGTCTGTCCTTCCTTATCATTCACAGATGAGAGAGTATGAATGGATTTTCAGATCAGAACCTCAGAGTCAGAAGAATCCCATAGTTAGGCTTTGCTGGTAATTTGAGATCAGTTACCTGTGGTTCTTCCCAGGTACTTTTTGTATTAGTACCTGTGTTCTAGACCAGTTTTCCACAGATTCTCTGTATTGAGCATATGACAAAAGGGAGCTATTTCAAGCATGAAAGTTCTGTTTTACAGTTTGGTAATTCAATAATTTAAATGATAATTTTCAAAGAGCTATATCCCATAGGCTCATAAATTTCCATTTTTTTAAAACCACATACAGTTGTACGCAGATGCTATACTAAAGATGCTATTACACCATTCCATAGACAGGACATTAACATGCTGCCTCTGAGATTACCAGATCTACCTAAATCATCTCTTTTTTTCTGAGTTTTCTCAGTAAAAGTGAGAAAATAGTGTACAGGCCAGCAGTTGACCATTTTCCTACCATTGATTTTTTTCAGTTTGCAAATTCAGCTTTGACACTTTCAGCAGAACACCAAAGAAACAGCGCTGTTTAATTTTTTCCATGTGTCTCACAGGTGGTGGATGATGCTGACCGGTCGTGGTGTTGTTTTTGTTTTTCACTCTGTAGACCAGGCTGGTCAGACTCAGATTCACCGAGTGCTGGGGTTAGAAGGAAGCATGTGCCACTGTGCTTAGCAGCAATAATATTTTTATAACTTGGTTAAAAATAGTGTTTTCAAGTTTCTCCACTACCAAGCTAATATAGTTTAAACAAATTTCAGGTGTAGTGAATTATTACCAAATTTTTTATATCTGTTGGTAATTGCTGCCCGACTCATGTTATTGCTATCATGGTAGTCAGAGCATTTCTTTTCATTCTGTTCTCTTATATTCTGCAGTTCTCAGGCGGCTGTCCACTGTGAAGGAGACTTTTCTCCTTTGTATGTACTTACTGCTGGTAGGGTGGGCTTGTTCTCTCACCTCATCCTGATTCACTGGTCCTTTGCTGGGCTTCCCGTCAGTCCTGAGTATTTCCTTACTCTACCCTTCCCAGCTTTATGATTCTCATTTCTCTTAGAAGTGCCTTTGTTTAGAAAATGACATTGAGAACCAGGGAATGCCTTGGATGTGCCCATCATACTATAGTGGAAGACCTAAGAAATGCATGGATTCATGTGTAAATCCACGTTTCTGTATCTATTTCTTTTCTTAAATATGTCAGAAAACATGAGTTTATATAAATGCCCCCAGTTTCTTTCTATAGTATTCTTTCCCACTGTGTTTTTCTCTGACTAACCCATTATTCTCTTTTGCCTTAAGGTTTCACTCAGTCTCCCACATTCAACCAATGCTGTTGTATTTTGTCTTCCAAACCCAGTGCTGCAATGCACACCAGCTTAGTGTCCCCATGTGTTCAATACCACATCCCAACCCCTGCCAGTAACTCTCCCACCTGCCTGCCCCTCTGTTCTTATTCCTTTGCTTTAGTTCTGATAATTTCAAAGGCATTTAAAGGATTAATTAAATTTAGCAGTTACGTATATCACAGAGTAAGGAAATTATCCTTAGTAAGTAGAAATACCAAGAACCAGCACTTGTTTCACCTGGTCCTGACTTTCCCAGTGCCTCTCTTGTTTTCTGGTGCTGTGAAGTCTGATTTGAAACCAAGTGATCATGTGCTGGTTAGAAGAGGGGTGGGCTTCCCCTCTGATTTTCTGCTCAGTGCTGATTGGAAGTAAAGCTGGAGTCCCATGTGCGGGGCAGAGTTGGGACATTGCACATTAACACTTCAATTATGATTTTTGTTTTTGAGATTACAAAGTAAGTTTGATTTAGAATTGTTTTGTAAGGCTTACTAGAAAATAGTGAGAGTCTTCTTAGACTGGATTAGTATTCTTTCCTGTCGCATTTTCCAGAAGCCTTTTCAATGGAGTTTGTGTCACTGTTGTGAAACCAGTTATCGTTGTACAGTTAGAGATATGTTAAAGAATAATTGGTTTTTCTTCTTTTCCCCCTTCCTTCCTTCTTTTCTTTCTTCCTCCCTGGCTCCCTCCTTTTTTTCTTCTTTCTTCTTCCTTCCTTTGATAGAGTAGTCTTGGATGGCCTAGAATTCCTTTGTAGACCAGGATAGCCTCCAGCTCACTGAACACTACCTGTCTTGGGCCTGCAGTGTTGGAATTAAAGGCATGTTCCACCATGCTTAGTGAAAATGTTTTTTCTTTCTATTGGGCCATTTTTCCATTAAATCTTTTAAGACATTTAAGATACAGAAGTCAGGCAGGAAAAAAAAGGTGGAAATCATTAAATAGTTTGACTAAATGTACTCTTACATTTTTTTGTTTCAATTCTCTATCTTTTCTCTCCTCTTGTGCTAGGGTCAGACCCCAGGGCGTTGTCACGCTTGGCAAGCACCCTACCCCAGAGCTACAACCCAAACCCTACAAAGTAATTTTATATATAAAATATGGAGACTTCATATTTACTAAAAATTATATGACATCAAACCCTCTTACTTGTATCATAACTTTATTTTATGAAGCCCTGATATAAAATGTGAAATAATTAGATTTGTTAATATTTTTTATGTCTCTTTCTTTTCTCCTTTTAAATATTTTCCACTAGTGAATCTGGAACTTCTGGAAAACAAAGTGGCAATGTCTCTTTGGATGTTTTGCCAGTTAAAGGCCCTCAAGGTCCTCCTTTTCTCTCACATATTGCCCACTCAGCTCAGGACACACCAGTCTCTGAAGAAAGTTGGGCTGTCCATCCGGAACACTTGATTCTGGTAGCTCCTTCTTCTTGTGATTACCTGGGTAAGGACTTCTCAGAAGTACATTTAGGAGTCAGGGTTTGCATCCCTATAGACCTGACAGTTGATCAGTATTCCATGTAAGGAGCTAGCTCTACCTGCTGCTTATCGATGTAACAGTGATAACTGTTGATTCAGGGCAGGAGCAAATGGTACATACACATTTCCCAAAGTGAAGTCAGGTGAAGGCATTTTCAGGTTTATAGTCTCTCTAACCTGTTTCTGGGTAGCCAGTGCCTTTGTAGTTTTCAGTAGTTGGTCAAGACCCACTTTAACACAGACTTGAAATTCCTAGAGTTGAACTGTTGAGAAAAGCAAATAAGGTATTATTATATAAGTACATTTACTCAGGATTCAGTATTACTGACCTTTGTCTTTTCACTATGGCTAAATGAAATTAACATTATTTTTCTGGTATATTAGGTGACATGGCAAAAACTGGACGTTTCCAAATTATAAATAACTCTGTTAGGGTACTGAAATTTGAGCTATACTGGCCAGCGCATTGCCTGACAGTCACACCACAACATGGATTTATCACACCGCAGTAAGTATGTTTTTTTGTTTTTTTCTGTGTTGTTATTCAGATGCCGTCATGGAGGCTTTCGTTTGTTTTGTTTTGAAGACATGGGATGAGCTAATACAAGGATAGGTACCCAGAGTAGACCTGGTGCAAAGCAGTCAATTCAGGCACACTGACGCTGAGTCTCATGCAGCATGCCCTTGCCAGCTACGGAGAAAAAATAGGGGGTGGTAGAACAATTATTTGTCCCAGGGATCTCATAGATTAGCTATTAGTAATGGAAAATAACTTTGCTATGCTATTTTTGACAAGTGTGATATTTTTCATAGACGTAAGTCTGATCTCTTCATTTAAACTTCCTGAGAGAAATGTGAGAATGGAGAATATCAATAACTGACCAGTCAATACTCCTCCCCCATTTTCTCTCATATTTTCTTCCAGTTTACTGGAAAGTTAATTTGATTTGTGCTGTGACTATATCATCCCCAATTATCAAGTGACTCAGAGTTTGTGTACTATGACTATCTGGAATTGATTCTGAGATGGTGTTTCTAGTTAGTGGTTTGTATTAGAAAGAGTTTTCCTTGGGTCGAGGGGTTTGTGCCAGTATACCTTTGTTACCATTGTTGGGTACTGAGGCCAGATGAGCCATGAGAAGAAGATAGGGCGAGAGCTAACCACATTCTGTTTTTTCCAGCCATAGGAAATGATTGGTTATTAGCAGAGCAGCATTTGTAACTTGTCATTAATACTGTAAAAGTGAAGAATATTCTCATTGTTCATTATTATTATTTTTTACAGGAGTAAAATACAAATTCTTGTGAGTCCTAATTCTTCCCTGTCCACAAAGCAGTCAATGTTCCCATGGACTGGTTTGATCTATATACACTGTGATAATGGGCAGAAGGTATGTCTAAATTATTTTTCTGAACAGCATTCAGTTTCACAATCCTTAAGAACTTATATATTGTGGAAGTCAAATGAAGCCCCAAGTAGGTTTTCTTCTCAGAGCACTTAGTATAGAGTTTTGCCCTTAGTGATCTGAACAGTTTTACTGGGAGACAGGGAGTGGAAAATAAGGACCCAGAAATTACTACTAATTATTTGCTTTAAAATCAAAAAGGAAGAGGGGAGGGAGCCAGGGGAGATGGCACAGTGGGTAAAGCACTTGCTTTCTGAGTTCAGGGCCCCAGAACCTACGTGAAGACAGACTAGAAGTATACCTCTGCTTACCCTGTGCTCCTACAGCAAGATGTGAGCACTGGCCTCTTAGCTCGTGTACATAGTCACAACAAGAGGCCTTACTTAAAACCAACACCCAAGGTTGTCCCTTGACCTCTTCACAAGCACTCAGACACATATTCATGTACATTCACACATACCCAAGAACATACATGCAGAGGTAGTGGGAGGAAGGGAGGGAGGGGAAGAAATCTAATGCTGAGAGTGGAAATTGAACCAAAAGATTTACTTCTTTGAGATCTGAATAAACTTTAAAATCTAAATTCATAGGTGTTTCATTTGTTTGGAATTTATTATTATTAAAAAACAGAATGTGCCTTTTAAACTGGTAACTACTTTTGTGTCTTATTCATTTGAATTCATTTCAGAAAATGGTAAAGGTTCAAATTCGAGAAGATTTGACTCAAGAACCTTTACCTCATCTGGCCTCCAGCACGTTTGGAATTCTTGTCCCAGGACCTGAGCCTTCCGTTAGTCATTTGACAAAACCAGTAACAAAACCACCTTCCACAAAAGTTGTAATTAGAAGCAAGACAGTGATTTTTCCTCCAACAGAACCTGGTCAAGCCTCAGGTACTGTATCACAGTTTGGTCAGACGCCAGTCGCTGCACGTAGTCTGGTGTTTCACTTTTAATAAATCTGTGCATTTGTTTTGTGTGCTAGGTCTTAACGCCAGGGCGTCAGAGCACACGTTAGTGCTTTCCTGCTGAACTTCCAGCTCCTTGCTGAAAGTTAGTCTTGAGTTATTATGTACGAAATTTACCCCTGCTTAAGGAGAAAATTATGGAGTCATTGGTAGCCATTTCAATAATGCGACATAGTAGGAGGATGCTTGTTTGTTTCCCGGCTGCCGGGCAACTAAGACCCGAAATAACCACACAGAAGCCATTTTATTTGCAATACTGCTTGGCCTATTAGCTCTAACTTCTTATTGGCTAGCTATTACATACCAATTTAACCAATTTCTATTAATCTGTGTATCATCACGTGGCTGTGGCTTACTGGGTAAAGTTCCAGCTACATGGCTTCTCCCTAACTTCTCCTTCTTTCTCCCAGCATTCAGTTCAGTTTTTTTTCGCCTACCTCTATTCTCTGTGCAGGCCCAAGACAGTTTCTTTATTAACCAATGGTATTCACAGCATACAGAGGGGAATCCCACATCACCTCCCCCTTTCCATTTAAATAAAAAGGAAGGTTTTAACTTTAGCATAGTAAAATCACATATAACAAAACAGGTATTGCCGGGCAATGGTGGCGCACGCCTTTAATCCCAGCACTCGGGAGGCAGAGGCAGGCAGATCTCTGTGAGTTCGAGACCAGCCTGGTCTACAAGAGCTAGTTCCAGGACAGGCTCCAAAGCCACAGAGAAACCCTGTCTTGAAAAACCAAAAAAAAAACAAAAACAAAACCCAAAACAAAACAGATATTAAGCAAGATCACAGTTACAATATTTATATATACTTTATCTTTTATCATAACTAAGGAAAACTATAGCTATCTATTCTTTAACTCCATTAAAGACTCCAGAAGGATATAATATTACCTAAGTAAACAGGAAGTGCATTGTAAGCAACTTCCAAAACTCTAGAGTTGACAAAGGCATCTCTGCCTCCACATCAATGGGATGGATTTGAAAACACTATCTTAAAATCTGAAGCCTGGGCTCAAATATCTGTGTATTCCTGGTATTTAGGTTTTATTGGGTGGTCATTACTATCCTGTTCCAACCAGGTCTCTCACCTAGTAGCTGAAGAAGAAAGGAGATGGTATCTTAGGATTTTATTTCTGTGAAGAGACACCATTACCACAGCAACTCTTATAAAGGAAAACATTTAACTAGGATTGACTTAGAGGATTAGTTGACTTAGAGGATTAGGCTTGGTTTAGAGGATTAGTCCATTATCGCTGTGGCAAGAAGTGTGATGGTGCATAGGCAGGCAGGGCAGCAGGAAGAGAGAGTACTGCTGGTTCTGGCTTGGGCTTCTGAAACCGAAAGCCCGCCCACAGTGACACACTTCATCCAACAAGTCCAAACTTCCCAGTATTGCTACTTCCTATGAGCCTGTGGGGATCATTTTCATTCCAACCACCACAGTTTAGATGGAGAGACGAAGGCTCTGATCCTGTTTGATTTTGAGATCCTCAACAGGCTGGGTTAACTGCTCAGTTTCCTCATGTGTTAAGGGCCTATTGTAACCATCACCGTCTGGGGCACACTGAGAGTAGATTCAGTCATTCATTTGTTCAGTTATGTATATAAAGCAATGAACCTGGTCTTTACCATCTAGTTGGTACTCTGTAGTTAATGTCTCTTTATTCTTCTTGCTGATGTTTGCTAAATGGATAGTATTATTTGAGTGTTCTAGAAAGGATTTGGGTCCCTGTCTGACTGAGTCATACAGTACCTTTCATTGACTTTGTTTCCTTCTTAGTAGGCCTCTGGACCATACTATTTACCCCAAAGGCTCACTCTGCTTTGACTCTAAGACCTTTCCTGTCTTTTCCCTGCTTCAGGGATTTCAGTCTAGTCTTTCCAACCTTGTTGATGTCACCATTGCAGGGTCCACAACCTTCATGGCTTCTACCACTTGGCTTAGGTCCTTCTCCTTAGAGTCCTTTATTCCTGTGGCCTGTCCTGATGATCATAGCCTTTCCACCTTTTTCCCTCGACTTTCTGTGCTTTCTTGTTAATCTTTGGTCAAACCTACTGGCCGCTTGTTCCCACTCCAGCGTCAGGGCGTTACTGGCCAAAGCCTTACAGGCTTGCTGACAGATTCATAGTCCCGAATGTCCCTTTATCGTGTGTTCTGACCAGGAGCCCATGTCCCAGCTGTTCCCTGAGTCCTCTCACATTTTACAGCTCCTGACTTTGCCTCACACATAGAAAAGTCATCAGGCCAATGATAACAGGTTATCTTTCTGTTCAAGGCTTCTGCTTAAATCTGGGCCCATCTGCTCTGCTTTCTCAGGACTCTCCCTGCCCCCGTTCTTTGCTCTCACCTTCCTTTTCTCCTTTTTTGTTGGCTCCTTTCAATGGCCCTCTGTGTGTTCTACCATCACAGACACTTGTGGTCTCCACCCCCATCTTTCTCAGCACACCCTCTGGTGGGAGGGTCCTGCTCCCACCCTCTCTTTCTTGGTTTGGTTAGGTGCCATCACAGTGCCCGGGCAACTTGATCAGAGCTCTCAGAAGAGCTGTTTGCCATGTCTGTAGCCTCTTAGGTGGCGCTGCCTTTTCCTCCATGGACTTTTCACACTTGGGTGCTGATGCTCCTGGATTTTCCTGTCTCATCCCTTTCAGAATTCCTCGAGACTCTTGTAGCCCAGCTTCTGAAGTTATATGGAAGCCCTGGGCCACTTATACCCCGTTGCCACTCATGTCCTTCCCCCTTCTTTCTGGTCTCCCCGGGTGGTGTGACTGGCGACTGCTGTTGGCTCACGTGATGTGTTCTTAGAGTTGTTGGACCCAGGACAGAGCCTTCATCTCCTCCAGTCTGACCTTGTGAATCTTTGACACCTGTCTTTCGATTGTATTATAATCTTGTTCTCTTGTTTCAGCCCTTCAGTATCCTTTGCATTATGCCTTGAAAAAGAATCCAAAACAGAATATTTGGTTCTCTAGAAAATCCTGTAGTTTCTTCTTGACGTATCAGGTCATAAGGTTTGTCACAGAGCTGCTTGCCACTAGCCTCTCAGGGTACAAATGTGCATTTTTTTTTTCTTTTTAGAGAATTATCTGGAACTGGAGAACTGTGGCCCCACAGATGTGAAGTGGCACCTGTCATCTTTTGCTCCTCCATATGTCAAGGTCAGTCATCTAAACTGTGGGCTGTTTCAAACCCCGAATACAAGTGCAGGTTAAGATGTTGGTTGTTTGTGCCCCAGTTGATTCACTTGTGTTTTTCTGTGAGTTAGAATTGTGTACACCCATACTTTTTCACCAGGTAATTCTGAGAGTCAAAATGGAAAACTTTTTTAAAGTGTAAAACAAACAAAAATGCTTGTTCCATTTAGTTTTCCTGTTTCTGATTTTTAACCTGATATGAATTATTTTGGAAATGTTAAGGGTTTTATACTGAGCCCTATGGGTGCACACACTGCTTTTTTTCCATGGGTGCCGTGCTCCTGTGTTCACTCATTCCTGTTATGTCTGTCATGTTTCAGCCCATGGGAGCTGCTGTGTATCTGGGCAGAGCTCAGCTGGGGAGAAGGCCCTTCCTTAGGCATGTTTCCTGACCTGTTATGAGGGGATTTGTCCTGTCCTCCATAACTATAAAAATGATGGGATCTTTTTACTAATTTATTGGATCAGGAAATTCTTTGTCATTTGAATAATAATTAAATAGCTATTTAATTATTTTAAATAATTATTTTCCAGGGAGTTGATGAAACCGGGGATGTTTTTAGAGCAACCTACACAGCATTCAGATGCTCACCCATTTCTGGCACACTAGAAGGCCATGGAATCCAAAAGGTGAGGTTTGGAAGTTTTTCATAGACAGCTGATAAGAATATATTCCACCAGGAATGAATCATGTAACCTGGTCGCCTCAGTTTGTTTCCTTCAGACCAGAGCTGTCCTCAGAGCCATCTGTCCACTGGAGAAAAAGTTTGCTTGTTCAAGCACACTTCCATTGCATAGTGGTGGGAAGTTACTAAGCAGCATTGAATTTGTTGATAAGGGTTGCAGCAGCTAGTAGTGTTCACAAAAAAACTTCACTGATCATGACAATACCAGCCGTAGCCATCAAAACCCACTGTTCTTCAGAAAAAAATTCAACATTGACAGCACAGTTATTAATATATTTTCATATATATTCCTTCCAACTGTTGTGAGCTTTTATTATTTTCAAAGTATTTTGAAAATCATTTCTTTTATTTTTGAGATTATAAATACTTGTTTTCTCCTTCCCCTCCTCCCTCCATAACTTCCCATTACTCCTCCTTATTGTCTTGCAAATTCATGACCTCTATTTTCATTATTTGTTACATATATAATCATGCTGAAAACCTTAGCTAGAGATCTGGAGAAAAGGCTCAGCGGTTAGGAGCACTTCCAGAGGACTCAAGTTTGTTTCTCAGCATCCATGTCAGGTGGCTTGTAACTGCCTGTATCTCCCACTTCAAGGACTCCTACTGAGGTGTCCCATTGGTGACTGAGAACTCCTACTGAGGTGTCCCATTGGTGACTGAGAACTCCCTGGATACTTATTCCCTGCATTTTGACCATTTGTGAGTTTCTGCATTAACCACCATCCCAAAGAAACTTCTCTGGTGAGGTCTCAGAGCTATACTCAGAGAGTGTAGAGAGCCAAGAATTCTCATTTGTTTATTTATATTCGACTAGAAATGTAAGCTCCATGCTGTTTTTATTTTTTATTGTTGTGTGATTTTTCTCCTAGGGAAATGTAAACAAATACACTTTCAGTCAAGATAGTACACTGACAATAAATCAGAGAAACAATTCCATTCAAGTCTAGCCTGGTGAATTGGAGTTACTAAATAGGAATATAGAGTGCCTCTTGGGCATCTCTGTCATTAAAAAATAGCAGCAGTAGTGTGTAGTAAACTTTTGAAGTATTGATCAGTGTGGTACAAGGATTGAATGAGGTAATAAACATGGAAGTCTTCAGGGTGTGTATTGAGTGTATGATGTGCAGGAATGCTAGCTTTTTTTCCTCTTTTTTTACTTCAATTTTTTTTTTTTTTTTTTTTGAGACAGGATTTCCCTGGCTGTACTGGAACTATCTCTGTAGACCAGGCTAGCCTCGAACTCACAGAGATCCGCCTGCCTCTGCATCTGCCTCCACCTCAGAGTGCTGGGATTAAAGGCTTGCACCACCAACACCTGGCCTTGGAGTTTAAAGAGGCATGATTCTCAGTGTTCCAGACAAATTGCCTATTTACTCTCAGTGTTTTGTACCTGGACACGATGCCATTGTTTTAATGCTTGCCCACTCCTCTTCATTGTGTGTTCAACTCCCTGGACTGGGTGCTCTTGCCTAGGTCTGTTCTTCCTTTCCCTCTAAACTCTCAGAACCTGGGTTATTATTATGCTCTGCAAGGCAAGAATGAAGCATTTACATATGTTAATGTTTTAGTCCAGACTCAGAGATACTAACTCATTGGTGACCCCTGTTTTTTGGTAAAGCCAAGACTTTTCAATACTGACTTTATAAAGCACTACTGTAAAATATTGTCACATTGTTATAGTGAGGTGGTAAGTCCTATCGTCCCAGGCTGTCCAAGAATGGAGAGGACAGACAGTGAAGGGGAATCTGGGGGCCAGAGGGAGCTTTATTTGCCACATGGGAGCAACAACTTAAATGGGAATGTGGAATACAGCCCTGTGTACTACACAAGGTACCAGTGCAGGGACTGTCAGCAAGTGTTATACAACTTAAAGCCTTCAGCAGATCTCAGGATGCCAACTAACAGTCATTCCATGCAGAGCAAGTCTGCATGGCCACAGGCCACTCTTGTCTCTGGCATGTTTTGAAGGCTGTAAACAGCCGCAAAAAATGGTTCCCTATTTGAGTCTTGGGCTGGGGCAAGAATAAGTCCCCTTACCCGCTGTAGCTGCAGGTTGAATCCTAGAGGGTGGAACATTAGGAGTTCCAGTGAGTTTTTGACATAGAAGCTGCCATTACAGCAAGCCACCAAGTAGCGATCTTCTTTTCTGCCTGCAAAGCAGGCTTAGTGAATTCTGGCTGGAGCCAGGCTCAGAAGTCTTCCTTCTTTTCCTTCTTAGGCAGTCTCTTGAGCTCTCCCTCCCATCAAACCCAGGAGGGGAAACAACTCAAGGGTGTACTCAGTCAGGAGTCTCCTTTCCCTGCCACTGGGGTGCTAAAGAAATACATCCTTAGCTGTCAAAAAGGGCACCCCTAGTTTCTTTTTTTTCTTTAGGTGTGTGGCTAATGACCTTTTCAGAGAGAGTGGCAGTCTCTTGCTTTCTCTACCAGGATCCATTTCTTTGCTGTTGTGGTGGTGATCCTCCTCAGACTGCAGACAGATCTTCACCCCTTGGGGGATGCAGCCTGCTTCCCCATTCCAGCTGCATTTTGAGCTCCTCCTGTCAGTTTTTGTTGAGTAGAGTTTTGCTTTGTTACTAGTCACCACTGCAGTGACACTGGGATCTCTCACATGTAAGGCTGTCAGATATCGCCTGTGTCCCCGTGTGGGATCAGTGCCACCGGGATTGTGTGTGTGTGTGTTTCATTCCCTTGCTGCCTTAGGTCCAGTTGTCTTCACACCCAGGGTTCTTGGGCCCTGGATACTGCTGCAGAGCTCAGATCACTGTTTGGAGCCTTCCTCCTGCTGGCTCTGCCAGGATTACCTTTGGGGCCCCCTTTAGCCTGATCAGTTGAACATTCAGGTTGTATACCTAAGCTGTATAAGCAGGACAACTAGCTCTGACTAGCATTTTGACTTACTGTATGAGCTATTATAACCTAGCACCATTTGCTTTATTGTGCTGGTCACCCTAACTTTCCACTGTTTTCATGTCTGAACTGAGAAGGCCTCAGTGATTAGGTTGAAAGAGTAGATTGTTTCCATGGTGGGATTTTCCTCCAAAAAAAGCATATACTGCACATTTGAGGGAAATGTTACATATAGTTTTAAAGGAAATATATTTTAGATATGTTATATTAGTGATAAAGTTGTTCACATCTTTCTTTTAAAAGTATTTTATTAGTTTATGTATATGAGTATTTTTATTTGTTTTTATCTGTGTACCATGTGCATACAGTACCTGAGGAGGCCAGAAGAGGGCACCAGATCCCCTAAAACAAGAGTTATGTATGGTATATTGAACCTGGGTTCTCTACAAGAGTAGCTAGTGCTCTTAATCACTGAGCCATCTTTTTAGCCCTCAAACCCATTTTTTCAGAGGGAGAACTAGCCAGTGTAAATGTATTTGCTGTTTCACTTGGTTTACACTAAACTTTAAATTCCTAGTCTGTGTTTAAAGTTGGGGTCTGTGTCTCATGTATTTCGTAGGTCTCCATCATGTTTCTGCCCAGAGATGGAGGGGATTACGCCCAGTTTTGGGATGTTGAGTGCCACCCTGCTAACGAGCCTCACATGAAACACACATTGAGATTCCAGCTCTCTGGACAGGTGAGCATTGTCCTAGGTATCATGAGCAAGTGATTGTCTGTATTAAAAACCCTAAGCGGGAAAAGTCTGAAAATACATAATAATGTCCTCATATAATTTCATTTTCAGTACTTTGTTGTAGCCTCATATCTTAAGATTCTTGTCAGTCTTTATTACCAGACATTTTCAGTCTTCTTTTTGGGTCTCTTGTCTATACTCCGCATGAACTCAT
Source organism: Microtus ochrogaster (assembly GCF_000317375.1). Classification (NCBI taxonomy): domain Eukaryota; kingdom Metazoa; phylum Chordata; class Mammalia; order Rodentia; family Cricetidae; genus Microtus; species Microtus ochrogaster. Next base: position 53,148,979 of record NC_022020.1, read on the forward strand.
GTTTGACTTTATTATGTAAGTTGCTGTCTGTATGTATGTGCATGTGTGGGCATTCACACTGGGGGCAACAGAACCAAGCACACAGAACAGTTTGCAGTTCAAGGGATTTACAGGTTTTTTGTTTTTTTGTTTTTTTTTTAAGAAAATAATGGAATTCCCATAAGAAAATGTCTTTGTGCTTTCTGGAGTATTCACCTTTTCTCCTTCCACTTCATGATTTTTTTTTTCTCTGCCCAGAGCATCAGAGCAGAAAATGGTCCTGAGGGCTCATGCTCCTCCAGAGATACCCTTATTAAAGTGGATGCTGCAGTCCTGTCCAGGAGGCGTGCTGTGTCTGAGACCTCCACTCACATACCTGGGTGAGTTTCTGCCCATGTCAGTGAGATATAGGTGTAGCACTAATACACCTCTGTGCTTACAAGAGTCACTTCCAGGGTATCCCTGTGCAGCCCTGTCTGACCTGGAGCTCACAGGGACCCACCTGTCTATGGAATGCCGGGATTAAAGGAGTGTACCACTGTGCCTGGCTTTCATGGACATTTCTGAGGATAAATGCTTTTATTTATTTTTGGATTAAAAATAACTAATTTTTGGGATTTGAGAAATGGCTCAGAGGTTAAGAGCACTAGCTGTTCTTCCAGAGATCCTGAGTTCAATTCCCAGCAACACATGGTGGTTTACAACAACCTATAATGAGATCTGGTACCCTCTTCTGTGTACAGGCATACATGCAGACAGAACACTATATACATAATAAATATTAAAGGAGAATTTTTAAAACGACCTTGTGTTTTTTAAAAAAAAACTAAAAAACTGATTATTACCCCAAATTGCTGGGTCATATGATAAGCATGTTTGACTTTAAAACAAGTTGGTAAATAGTTTCCCTCAATGTGTTTGTACTATTTTATATTCCCATAAGAAGAGTATGAAATATTTTGGGACTGGTGAGCTGGCTCAACAGTCATGAGTACTTGCCGTTCTTGCAGAGACCTGGAGTATAGTTCCCAACTCTCTTGTTAGGTGGTTACAACAGCATGTAACTCCAGCAGTAAGGAATCCAGTGCCTCCTCTGGCCTCCTTGGATAAAGTACACACGGGCTCTTGCATATATAGAGAGACATACATATGCACACAAATAAAATCAAATTCTTAAGAAAGTAGGGTTTTTGTTAGTTTGTTTTGAGCAGGCTAGCCTACATTTGCTGCGTAGCTTAGGATGGTGTTAAATTTAAGATTTATGTTATGTTTGAGTATGTGTGCTTGTGTCTTGGAATCCAGAATAAGGCATCAGATCCCCTAGAACTGGAGTTAATAGACCATGGTGAATAAACTTGAATGTGGGTGCTGAGAACAAATTCAGGTCCTCTCAGAGCAGGAAGTGATGTTAACTACTGAGCCATCTTTCCAGCCCTGAAAACACATCCTTTTTCTGCTGTCCACCTATCTGCTCACCTCTATTCTTCAAATTCTGATGATGCTAAAAAATACTGAAGATAGCAGGGGGTGGTGCTGGTGGGTGCCTTGGTCTTGCCCTCAAAGTTTTCAAATGGGGGGCCCTGACAGTCCTGTCTTCACACTGGTAAGTTGGTTATAAGCCCTGAAAATTCTGGGAAGTGAACAGGAAAGGTGACAGACAACTAGTGCCATGCTGGTGAGATCCAAAGAGAGATTGGAAGGCAGAGTGGCAGAGAGTCAATGTATAGAATCAGGACTGAAACAGATACAGTGCCCCCCAGCTCCGTGGGAAAGGCCAGAGAGGTCAGCATCTTTGGACAGTTCAGAATAGCCATGGAAGTGTGAGTGGTCCAGGTCACAAGAACTGAAGCAGAAATGGGATGAAGGCACCTTCCCAGTGCCCCTCACCCAGCACTCCTGGAAGAGCCTCCCTGTGACTTCATTCACATAGACTAGACAAACTCCAGTACAAACAAGTCTCTGAGTTGCAGATGAAATACAAAGCTGCACTGTATAATAAGATACATGGAAACATTGTTACAAACTGAGTAATTGCCTCTCATTGTAAACCTGTTCCCAAAGCAGGCAGCTTGACTTGAGTCACCGTGGAGTATATGCCCCAAAGGATGTCTACATGTTCCTGCCAACCAAACTCGGGGAATCCAGGACACTGAAAGTCAATTTGCGAAATAATTCTTTTTTTGCTCATGCAGTAAGTTGAAAATATTTCTGTGGGCTTTCAAAAGGTCATTTCTTAATGATTAGAAATATATTCTATAATATTTCAGTTGTGATACATTGATTTTTTTTTTTGAAAAAGAACACACTTTCTTTTTTTTTCTTTTAATTATTTATTATGTATACAATATTCTGTCTGTGTTTATGCCTTCAGGCCAGAAGAGGGCTCCAGACCCCATTACAGATGGCTGTGAGCCACCATGTGGTTGCTGGGAATTGAACTCAGGACCTTTGGAAGAGCAGGCAATGCTCTTAACCTCTGAGCCATCTCTCCAGCCCCGATACATTGATTTTTAAAGTTACTTTAATACTGTATTTGAGAGGAAATTCATTTGCAGTCCATGATCTTTTATTTGAAAATCAAATTAAAAAATTCTAACCTTTTTTTCTTCCATATTCTGCCACACAGACAATTTCTAGATAACATTTACATTAGTTAAACTCTTTAAATGTGTTTCTACTTATGCAGCGCTCTTTGTCCTGCCTAATATTCAGGCTGAACCTAACTTTATGCAGTTTTATGTATGACAAATACCAAATTTTCCTACTGTCACAAAATGTCTCCTTTCCATTGCCAGCTGAAGTTTTTGAGCCCCAGAGCCCCTTTCTACATCAAACACTCAAAGTACTCCTTGAGGTGAGTTTATCAAAAATCATCGTGCTCTTCTGAGGGTACCAGACTCCCTTGGCATTGAGGGCAGGAGGGGGGGGGTCTCCGCTTTGCAGCGTCTCTTCTTCAGCGCTGGCAGTGAGGAACTTTCTGCTCACTCTTTGCAAGTATCTAAGAAAGTGAAGAATCCTGCCTAGGGTGTCGTCAGTCCCTGGGATCATCACAGAATCCTAGTGTGGGAGGTGTAGGTAGGGATGTAAGGGTCATGGTCCTTGACTCTGCAGCGAGGCTGAGGGCAGCTTGAGCTCTGGGAGACCTCTGTCTCAAGGAAACAAAAGCCGCAGGCCTCAAGCGTTCCAGGTAGACACTCTAGAGTTGTACTATCTCAGCTTTAGATTTTCCCTTCCTTTCTTTCAGCAACTTGTTAAATATTAGCATTAAAAGAAATTAGAAATAGGCTGGGCAGTGATGGCACCTTAATCCCAGCACTCAGAAGGTGAGGCAGGCGGGTCTCTGTGAGTTTGAGGCCAGCCCGAGAGGGAGGTTCTGCAGGGGGAGTTCTAGGGCAGCCAGGACTACGCAGAGAAAAATTATAGATAGGAATCCGCTCTTTATTCTTCCAGCCTGTGCCAGCATTGTGCCGCAGCAGGTGCCTGTTGATCACACGCCTCCTTTCCTTCTCCCACAGAGCCCGACATTACATCCACATCCCGGTGCACTTCAGACCAGAGTCGGTGGGCAGATTTGAAGCTTTGCTTGTGATCCAGACGGATGAAGGCAAGAGTATTGCTGTTCGTCTAATTGGAGAAGCCCTTGGAAAAAGTTAACTAGAATACATTCTGTGTAAATGACCTGTTATATTTTGGCAATCTCATTTTTCTACACCAAAGTTATTCTGTTGTATATATTTTGTATGATAAATTCAATGTATATAAAGTATAAATTTGTTTTAAGGAATTAGTCCCTAACAAAATATCATGTATCTTGCTCACAGTGTTAACATTTACAGGGGAGAAATTCTATTTTTGAATTGATTATGATATTCTGAATAAATACAGCATATGTTTTAATGTGGTGTATTCAGAAATAAACTTGAGTTTTTTTACTGAACTTGTCTTTCTCCATGATTCCACCTTATAAAAATTAGAATATAGATTTATCCTATTGTTCCCAAGCTTCAGAGTCTGCTTTGATTTCTCCTCCTCTTTTACAGTTTTCTTTCCCCTAAGACATTTCTTGTATCTGTTAGCTGGTTGCCGAGATGGAATCTTCTTATTCTGTGTAAAGACAGTGGGGAAGCTTGTTTGTTTCCTAATGTTGTGCTTACTGTATTTAGTGCTGGACACGACAGCTGCTCCTGGTTGCAGTTTGGACATGACCTTTGCAGGCATGTGCTACCTGACAGGGGGTGGGAAGGACCTCATACAGGGAAGTTAGGAAGGCAGAAGCTACCCAGAAGGCGGAAGGTGAGAGGCTGCTTTCTGGCTAGCCACTGGTGCATCTCTTGAGCATGGTCAGAGGCCCAGCCAGCAGCCTTCCGAGAAGCACAGGTGTTGGTGCAGTGTGGCCCTGGGATTTTGTCTTGGTAGTGTTTTAAGTTTGGATAACTTAAACCCAACTGCAGTAAAAAGGAAGGATTGTGTCTAATAGAAAAGCAAATCTCTACATTCTAATTTTCTTCTGCCTAGAGATCAAACTTGCAGAGGCAGATGTGATAACTCATGCCTGCATTGCTAGCACCATATATATATAGTGCTAACATTTTATATAAATATAAAAGACTGGGTGGTGGCAGCACATTTCTTTAATCCCAGCATTTAGAAGGCAGAGACAGGCGGATCTCCGTGAGTTTGATACCAGCCTGGTCTACAGAGCAAGTTCCAGGACAACCAGGGCTGTTAAAGAGAGGAACTCTGTCTCAGGGGATTGTTGGGGCAGGGAGTAAGACTCGTTTTGTTATTTTATTTTGCTTTTTGAGATGGGGTCTCTTTGTAGTCTTGGCTGTCCTAGAACTCACTGTGTAGACTAGGCTGGCTTTGAACTCATGGAGAACAATCTGCCTCTGCCTCCTACGTGCTGGGATTATTAAATTAAAGCCATAAACCACTACCACACTTGGCTTCTTGCAAAAGCTTCCAACATGATAAGGAGGTAGTGCTTTTCCCCACCCAGCTTCTCAATAGATTTTACATGTCACATGTAATGTCTCTTCACATTTGTGTGGGCATTTGACCGTATTCATCTTCAGAACTTCTAAGAGTGCATGTTTTGTAATGTTCTTTCTGGTCCTTCATTTCCTAAGGGCTGCGCTGTTTGTTTCTGTGAAACCACCGCTGTGCCTTTACACTGTACTCAGGAGGAGAAAAAGTATCGAAACACATGGAACTCTAAAAAGGACTCTATCTCCTTAGACCATCTAATGTTTCTGGACCTTCAGGTTCCTATGCCTCATTTCTTGGAAACATGACATTTGGGGTCTTTAGAGCAGTTGGATAAGAGCTGTTGGTTTCTAAGCCTGCCCCCACTGCTGAGTTCATCAGAGTTGCTGATAGGTGCATGGAATAGGTGAGCTTCTGGGGCCATGGTTCCCGATGACCCTTCCATCTGGAAGCTGCTGTTAGGCCTTTTCTGCTCGCCCCACATTCAGTCTTCACCTCCCTGGGCTCCAGGCTCATGTGTCTACGTGGTCATCAAATGGGAATCCCAAACTTAGTTCCCTGCCAGCCTTACCTATGCTTCTCCATGGCTTTTCCCAACTCGGCATCCCCACTACTTACTGATCCCCAGCTGGCCTGTCTGGGGTTCTTGATCCTGAGCCATTCTCCTATCCCAAAGTTCTTCGGAGCATGGCTGTCCTTTTCTGCCTACTACTGTCCAAGGTCAGAGGGTCTCCCTGTCCAGTGTACCTCCTCTCCTCTTCAGGCAATTTTTCTTAGGTGTTTCCAAGTGGAAAATCTAGGCGTCCTTGCTCACCAGGCACCTCCAGCCCTCAGACACCTCACAGGGCATGCACGTAGCCTGTCACTGGCCACCCAGCAGCCCCTGCCATATCCACCAGATGCTTCTGTCCCGGGAGGTTTTCTGAGCACCGCCCTCAGGCAGGTGACTAGATGTTCCTCCCTTTGTTCATAAGCTTCATCTCAGGTAAATGTGTGTGGAAGACTAGAGAAAAGCCAAGAGAGAAGGCTGGGTGGGGGTAGGCAACCATGAGGGATGCATGTCTCCTGAGAAGATGAAACTTTAATCTTCTTTGGAACTCTTCTTTGGGGACAGTGTTCCTCAGTATTCTCTGCCACCCATGTTGCTGAGAACCTCCTTTCTTCTCCCTTGAGCACCTCAACCTCTGCAGTACTGAAAATCAGTCTTAAACCCATTACTAAGGAGTGTGTAATCCCTGCAGGAGAACACTGTGTAATCCCTGCAGGAGAATACAGTGTGTAATCCCTGCAGGAGAACACAGTGTGTAATCCCTGCAGGAGAACACAATGGTGTTGTTTATTGGAATTGACACAGCATTAACTGCCTTCCAAACATATTTATATTCATAAACAAATGCCTTAATCAGAGAGCCTCTCTGCGCAATCAGCAGCCTTTTCCATGCTTTTTTAATGTGTAAATTTTGTTTCTTAAAGTTTCTAACAAAGTTGGCAATAATGTAAAGGTTTTTCTTTCCCCCAAAACGCTTTCTTCTAAGATTGTAAAACCTCTTTAGTTTTCTTCCTCTACACTTCCCACTTCTGCCTGGCCAACCCCCACCACCCATCTATCTTTCAAAGCTGTTTACCATCAAGACAAAATGAAGATATTTCAAAGAGTCACTTGTGCCCCTGTACTTGCTATCATGTACACTGTACATGACTATCACATTATTGTAACTACAGAGCCTAAGAAATTGGACTTTTCCTGGGAATTTTATGGGAGCTTGATGCCACTTGGAGGGGCAGCTTGTCTCCTGAAGAGATGTCATACAGTTCCAGCAGCTTGTCAGGTCTCTCCAGGGGACACTGGAGCCCAGGGATGACAGGGGACTGAAGAATAACATGGATTGCTTAGCTATTGTGATGGATAATCTTAGTTACCAACTCCATCTGGAATCAACTAAAACCCAAGCTGCTGGGCCCACCTGTGAGGGATTTGCTTAAGTCAGGTTATTTGAATCTGGAATTTGAAACCTGGACCACGTTTTCTGGTGGGAGGCAACATAAAAGGATATGGAAAAAGGAAGAGTTGATTTTTGCCTGTTTGCCTTCACTCTTGCTGGTGGGTTCATCTTACCCTGCTTCTGTGGCTACTATTAAAATGACTTCTTCAGGGTTCCAATGTAGACTGAAAAGTAGCAGCTCAGGCTGGAGAGGTGGCTCAAATGTTAAGAGCACTGGCTGCTCTTGCAGAGGTCCTGAGTTCAGTTCCCAGCAACCACATGGTGGCTCAGAGCCATCTCATAATGAGATCTGATGCCCTCCTCTGGCATGCAGGCATACATGGAGGCAGAATGTTGAATACATAATAAATAAATAAATCTTTAAAAGAAAGAAAAGTAGCAGCTCTCCAGTAATCTTCATGGATTCCAGTGGCAGACTGGGATTGCAGAGACGTTGTACCTCATGTACTGAGCAACTCCCCAGTTCTTGGCCTTTCTGTAGCCAATGGTTTGTTTGGATGGTCAGGGACTTGGAAGAGCATGATTGACTGGAAAACGGGTGAGAAAGACATCCAGGGAGGAAGTATGTGCATAGATCTCTCCAAATGGGCGAAGGAAGTGAGGATACTTGTGTCCCGTGTGGATGCTCATCCAAAGGTGACTTCAGCTGAGGAGGAGTTCAGTGATCAGGTAGATAGGGTGACCCGTTCTGTGGGCAGTCAGCCTCCTTCCCCAGCCATCCCTGTCACCGTCTAATGGGCTCCTGAACAAAGTGACCATGGTGGCAGAGATGGAGGCTACGCATGGACTGTCACTCACCAAAGCTGACCTGGCTAACGCTGCTGCTGAGTTTCAGATCTGCCAGCAGTAGAGACCAACACTGAGCCCCTGATAAGGCACCATTCCTGGGGGGTGACCTGGTGACCTGGTTGATTCCATTGGCCCACTTCCTTGGTGGAAAGGACACTTTGTCCTTTCTGAAGTAGATTCTTCTTCTGGTTATGAATTTGCTTTCCTGAATGAATGTAATGCTTCTGCCAACACCATCCATGGTCTTACAGAACATCTACATACAATCCACGCAGTGTTACTTCTGCAGAGAAGTGCAATAGTGGGCCTGTGCTCATAGACCCTAGGGTCTCACCATGTTTCCCACCATCCTGAAGAAGCTGGCTTGATAGAACAGTGGGATGGCCTTTTGAAGTATTGGGGAGGGTTCCTCAGGAGGCTGTATGCCGCCTACACTTTGAACCAGCCTCTACGTATTGATACAGCTTCTCCTACAGCTGAGATCCATGTATCCAGGAATCAAGTGGTGGGAAAGGGAGTAGTTCTACTCTCTATCACCTCTAATTCTGTTTCCTTTTCAAGTGAATTTAAGTTCTGCTGATAAAGAAGTTTGGTTTCCATATGGGGAGTGCTGCAGCCAGGAGACACAGCAAATATTCCATTGAGCAGGAGCCACTGACTAACAGAAACCCCAGTGCCAGTCAAAGGATACCACCCCTTGAGTTGTAGGTCAGGGGGACCCAAGAAACTCCCAAACATACCTGCATCCAGTGACCCTGGTGTTGAACTGGTGTTGAAGCGATGGTCTGGATTGTTCAGATGCTTTCTGTTGGTGATGATGGTTTTTGAGCGGTGTTGGAAAGACATCGACTGAAGATAAAGTTCGAAGCCTGGAACATTTGTTCTCAGACTCACCTCCTAATATGTAGTTTAGGAGATGGAAAGGGCTAAGTGCACTCAGTGGGGGTGACTGTCAGGGCCAGCCACCCAGAGATGTCCCGGTACCTACCTGCCTTGTTGGAAAACTACACTGCAGCCATACTTGGCTGCTTTAAAGACTTTGCTGCTGCAAAGCACAATGAGTTTGTTTCATTTCTGCCGTCTAACTTCAACCTTAAGGCAACATAAGAAGTTTTAAACGTTCTGGTTATTTAAATCTTTAAACTGTAAATAAAGCCATGGTTCTCTTGCGTATTGGCTGCGATGCCAGGGGACAGGTTCCTTCTAGAGTGAGTTCAAACCCCGCTGAAGCCTTGTGCCCATGGCCAAGGCAGAATGAAAGGAAATGGTGCTCCGTGTGACCCCTTTCTGGAAGGAACACTGCTAATTCTGAGCGTGAGGGAATGTGGTGGAACCTCCTTTCAGGGACCAGTCTCTACCGTGACGTAGGTTGCTTGTGGAAGGCAGAGCAAGGGAATGCCTGCTGTGTTTGCACACTCAGTACGGTCACACTTATCTCTCTGATAATGAATATGCATGACCTGAAAAATGTGAAGGAAGTCAGTGCACCAAACCAATGCACAGAGCCTAGCGAGGCCTTCAGACGTCTGCTTCCAGGGCTGCTCCGAGGGGTGGGGTCAGGGCCTGGAGTCTAAATCAGACTCTGCTACTGTGACCTTGAGGGGCTCGATCCAAGTACAGAATCCACCGCTGACGTGGGCTGTGTGTTGTGTGTCTGTCCTGGATATGCCCAGGCCTTGCGTATGCGCACAGGCCATGTCTGCGCACGGCGTGCCTGCACACAGTATTCCTGCGTGAGGCTGGTCTGCCCGTGTGTAGTTAGTCTGCACCCAGTGCCCTGCACACAGGCTACACTGGCACTCTGCTAGGGAATATGAAGCTGCCCACCCACCCTGAAAAATACAGGACACATGATGAGCCTTAAGGAGGCTGACAGGTACATACCCCACAGAGGCTGCTGTTTGGGCAACAAGGCAGGCATCAGGCAGGTGCTCCAGGTGTTCTTATTTCCTGATGTCATGGGCTCTCAAGTTAAAAGCAAGATTCCCCCAAAGGTAAACCGGGCGGTGCTGGTGCCACGCCTTTAATCCCAGCACTCGGGAGGCAGAGGCAGGCTCTGTGAGTTCGAGACTAGCCTGGTCTACAAGAGCTAGTTCCAGGACAGGCTCCAAAGCTGCAGAGAAACCCTGTCTCGAAAAACAAAAAAAAAACAAAACAAACAAACAAAAAAAAGATTCTCCCAAAGGTGGGGATGGAGGGAAGGCATCACACTTTCCTATTCGCACCTTTCTGTCCCTTCCCAGGGAGACCATACCGGGTGGAACTCATCCCACCAAAGCTGTCCCACAATGTAACCACCCTGTCACCAGCCAGAGCTGCCAGTCATGCCGCTTTGTGACCATGTCACCAGCATAATCAGCGAGATTAGGTGGCCACAAAGAGACCCATGAATGAGGTGGTAATTGCATTAAATGGACAAGAGAGTTAAAGAAAGGACTTTTCCTTTTTCTCCAGGGCCATGAAAGAAGTGACAGCTAATATTTTAGGGCTGCAACAAGATAATTGTGGTAGGAGATCTTTGTATGTTCTCGGGGGGGGGGGTAGGGAAATGCTGTGTGCTCATAATAAATATTCAAAGGCTCATTTTGTATCACGAATACCAGATAAGTATTTCTAGTGAGATCATTTGCATTGGCCTTTTTGCCTTTTTGAGACATTCCAGCCCCAGCCTGTGGCTGTCAGAATGAGCCCCACCATACGATCCCCTGAGGCCAGTGTGCTAACCTGAACCACTCTGAACCACATCAGGAGGCTGCTTCAGGCCCTTGCAGGACACCCTGCTTTCACTGGAGCAGCCGACCAGCCAAAGCCCCAGGTATGTGTCCCCTGCCTCCACCTTTCACCCTACAAAAGTGAAAAGCAAAGCGCTTGGGGGGGGGGGGTAGAGGGGGAGGGGTCTTCAAGAAAGAGAACGTGAAGGCATAAACTAACACAAAAACAGCCTGCAGCCGGCCACTGCCAGTCAGCCCACTAAACCCAGTTTTTAGTAAGTGTAAAATCACTCCCCAGAAAAATTGCCCCTGCTTTCAGAACTAAAATCTGGCCCTGCTCCCATCGAAGGAGAAAAGATCCAATTGTGCTTTCTGTATCTGGGTCAGTGGTCTGTCTTCAGCTGTGAGTGACACACATCTACCCAGATGGGTCCTGACTGGGACAGAGGCCATTCCTGCCACTCCGGGTGCCACAGGAGAAACCAGATCCACATGGCACCAAGGGTCACTCTTAGACCTCTCGCTTGATTCTGTGGATTTCCGTGAATATCCTAATTGGAGCCTTTGGACACACTGACAGCTGACACACTCAGCACCTCGCTCTGCCACCACATCCCTCTGTCCCTCGAGGGTCTTTCTTCCTTTTGCTTAGGAGCTGGAAACCTAAAGTTTCTGGTGTCTGAACTCATGCAAATGTCAAAGCCACACACAGACTCAATGAGCCCGGGAGCCGGCTGCACAACCCCCTGGGAGTTTTATAGGCTTTTATTCTCTGCAGGTTTTACAGACAAAACGCCACAGGGGTCCCATTTAGGGCTTTGTGGTTGTGCTCAGACTGGAGGGGCAGTTTTTCCTGCGGAAGGGCCCTCCTGTGTGAACTGAAGGGATCCCTGCTTGCTGTCCCTTCTTGGAGTAGCAGAGCCGGAGCAGATGGCCATGCCCTGGGTTCCTGTCCAGTCTCCCAGGGTTTACCAATCCAGCTGAAGTGGCCCTGACTTCCTGACATAATTGTACTGGGACTCTTCAGACCACAAAATATACCCAGGTCCTGCTTCAGTGAAACACCACGCATGAGCCATAGAGAAGCAGAAGAAAACCTCAGACTAACCCTCCAGCTCTCAGCACGAATGGCTCGGTTTCTACGACAAGCACAGTTCCCAACCCATCATGAGAGAGGCTGGAAGGTGATTTAGCTTGGGGCCATACTGCAGGGCACCTTGCCTTCTCCATGACACCAGAGTACATCAGACTCAGGCACAAGAAGGGAAGACAAGCCGAGGCCGGAGCGCTAATGCTCAAGGAGACAGTTTCCAAGGCAGTGAGAGGACAGAGGTCATGTGTGTCCGCGTTTGCTTTCTGTTTCTGGGATAAAACCCTTTGACCAAAAACACGGAGGAAAGAGCATATTTGGCTTAGTGATTACAGATCAACCCCGGGGGAAAGCAAGGCAGGAGCTGATACAGAGGGTACAAAAGCACCCTATAGAAGGAGGCCACTTCTTTGTTCTTGGCTGCTCAGCCCCGAAATAACCACATAAAAACTGTATTAATTAAATCACTGCTTAGCCTATTAGCCTATTAGCTTAGGCTTCTTATTAGGTGGCTCTTACATCTTTATTTAACCCATTTCTATTAATCTGTGTATCACCACATGGCCGTGGTTTACATCTGGCATCTGTCTCTGGTGGGGCTACATGGTATCTCTTGACTCCGCCTTCTTTCTCCCAGCATTCAGTTTCGTTTTCCCTGCTTTAGCTCTGCTTTGCCCTGCTATAGGTTCAAAGAAGGCATGATCAGAGAGAGCCTTGAGCTCATTTGGGGTGGGGTTTTTATCATAGCAGAGGTAGGGGTGAGAGATTTCTAAGGTTTAGGACCCCCGATTGGTTGACATTTGTCTAGGAATGTCCTGGTGAAAAGGGATGGGTGCTTGCTGGGCTAAGGGATGTCAGGTGATCCTATCTACAATGATTGGAACAGTAGGTACTTTCCCCTTGGGTAGTCTGTTCCTGGGTAGTGCCTGGGTGGTGTCTGTTAAGCCTGTCATGGCTGGGCCCTACATTCTCCTCTTCACAAGTACTGATGACAGGACCCAATCATGGGTCCTGCTTACCCAGGAATTTAAGGGGATGGTATTGGCACCTAAGAACCATTGGCTAACAATTTTTTCTAGGGTAGTGACCATATTCTGCTACCAGGCCCTGTAGCTCTGATCTTTAAGTACAACCAAATTAAAATGTCCTCTTTGTAGTTCTTTGTAGTTCTGCATAAAGAAAGAAAGAAAGTATCTTATCTTATTGTAGAACTATTTTAGTTAATGAATCTATTAACTGACAACTCTATTTTCCTGGTATGTCAATGGGCATTATAGGTAGCCATTTTGTCCCCCATGCCAGGGAGTTCTCCACTGCCTCAGCTTTTCAGCCTATTTTGGCAGGGAACATGGGATGATGTGTTCTTTTCTGTAACTACTTTGAGCTGATATTGGGGTGTTATTATCAGGGCCCAAGAAGGCTGAAAGGCTAGTCAAAGGTAAGGAGGGAATTCATGTAATAGGGCATTTATCAGAAGCATCTGGTTCACTGACTATGCTAAGAGACAGGGATAATTTACATGGGTCCACATCAGCTTTTAGCAAGCCCAGGATTCTCAGTCATTCAGAACAGGTTGTAGTCAGCAGCTTAGATGTGTCTATCAGCCAAGTAGAAACCTGTTGAGGCAAGTTTAAACTAGGGACAGACATTAAAATTTATAAACTTAGAGGAAAATATTGCGTTTGAAGCTTTCAGGCACATAGTCTTAGTAAGAAGAGAGGGAAGGAGTCCCAAGATAATTAGAGAGAAAAATACCATCTTTAGGAATATATAGGTTGGGGAAACTTAGGCCATACTTATCTGGAATCTTTTTGACCTGTAAGAAGTGAATCCAGG
>NC_022020.1:53163182-53164724 GCF_000317375.1 Microtus ochrogaster
CCCCCCCCAAATTATTTATTTATATTTTTATAACTTGCGTTTGTATCTCAAATCATTTTCTGAGACCCTTACAGCTTATAAATTTTTATATCCTCACATATATCCTTTATTTTTAGACCCATAGCAAGGTTTGGTTTTCATATATAAAGTGAGCTAACAAGCTGGCTATAGCCTTGGGGAAGAAGCTGGTTGCCTGCTGCTAAGCTGACCAAGTTATAACTAGTTCAGCCATCAATAGCATCGGAGATCCAAGAAGGATAAAATTATACCTGAGTGTAGACCAGGCAGCTTCCAGATCTATTAAAAATGACAGGAACCAGTTCATACCCAGTTAGCCATACCCAGGTCTGCATAGCATTGGAGGCAGAAGTATCAAAACAGCAGTTTTCTGTCATGGCTGTGCCTACACTAGCAACAGTCATGAAAATGTTTCATAGATGTAATCACCATACCGTCTGATGAAGGGAATGCCTCAGTTGAGATTCTCTCTCCTTGGGCAACTCTGGTTTGTATCAAGTAGCCAAAAACTAACCAGTGCCGTGTGGAAGGCAGAGAGAGAGAGTGCTCCTTTGTGAGCCTGTCTAGTTTTATGAATGTGAACCTGTTCGTTCCTTTCCAGAATTGGAAAGCTAATCCTCACTTCTTCCTCACCCCACCCTCATTTAATCCTTGAACTTTGAAAAGGAATAAGAAGATTTTCCTCATTTTTGGATTTCATTTCCACAAAGAGCACAGCATTTTGACCTTCTTGCAGTTGCTGCACCGGTTAAGGCAAGGCGTGACCAAGATACAAAAATGTTTTACCAAGCTTGGCTAGTCTGGGATGCTGCAGAGGCTGTGCTAGCCCTGGGGCACTCTGTGTTTGGAACTCTGCCACCATGCTGGTTGTCAATCTGGTCTGAAGCAGAGGCTCTGTGAGGAGGGAAAAGGGGGGAGAAGGAAGAACCATGCACTTGGACTCCAGCTTCCTGACGGTGCGGTGCCAGGTGCTGGTGGCCGACTTGTCCCTGAGGTTCCAGGCTCTGTGAACCTCCAAGGGCATAGAGTAACCCTTATGAAATCATTATTTCATAAGGGGCTGCCATGAAACCTGCGCATAGATTTCAAGGTCTCAGAAGCATGTGATTTGAGGAACAAGATCGCTGTTTCTCAGCCTTAGCAGTTAGACAAACTCACACATTGCTCCATCAGAGGCACACACACACACACACACACACACACACACACACACACAAATGCAAACTTAATTTTTTTGTTTTCATTCTGCTTTTGCATTTAAAAGTAGCTATTCTTAGCACATTGTATTTAGGAATAACTTTTAAAGGCAGTGAGGTTAAAATAATTACCAAGACTTGAAACTGAACAGAATCTGGAGGGGCCCAGTGACTTATTTTATTCATTATGTGTCTTCGGGGCCATCTGTGCACCAGATACTAAGTAATTTCCTCACATTGATGTCATTATTTGTCACAGATGAAAATGATGTCTCAGATGTGAAGGCATAGTCTAAGACAATGGTATTCCCGCCGTTCTTTTCCTTCC
>NC_022020.1:53166681-53175775 GCF_000317375.1 Microtus ochrogaster
GCCTGCCTCTGCCTCCCGAGTGCTGGGATTAAAGGCGTGCGCCACCACCGCCCGGCCTTTTTTTAAATTTTTGATTCAGGGTTTCTCTGTGTTGCCCTGACTGTCCTGGAACTCACTCTGTAGACCAGGCTGGCCTCAAACTCATAGAGATCTTCCTACCTCTGACTCCTGGGATTAAAGGTGTTTGCCATCACTGCCCAGCTTATATGTTCTTTCTTATATGTGGATCCTAGCTTCAGATTCATAATTTCTATATTTAAATTGGAGAGGAGAAGCCTGGTTTTGTGTGTGAACTTGACACAAACTAGACTCATCAGAGAGAAAGGAGCCTCAGCTGAGGAAATGCCTCCCTGAGATCCAGTTGTAAGGCATTTTCTCATAGTGATCAATGGGGGAGGACCCAGGCCATGGTGGGTGGTGCCATCCCTGAACTGGTGGTCCTGTGTGCTGTAAGAAAGCAGACTGAGCAAGCCAGGGGAAGCAAGCCAGTAAGCAGCTCCTCCATGGCCTCTGCATCAGCTCCTGCTTCCAGATACTGACTTCCTTTGGGGATGAACAACAATGTGGAAATGTGAACTGAATAAATCCTTTCCTCCCTAACTTGCCTTTGGCCATGGTGTTTCTGTCACAGGAAATAAGAAAGGAATCATGGAGAAAAAGGAAGAATGATTCTGGAGAATGATTATGGAGAATGATTCTCATGTCATAGTATTACGAGGTAGACCTCCTTATTAAGATTAAGTCGTGAGGCTTCTGGTATTCTAATGGTGGTAGACACTCATGAAAGAGGCTGTGGGAGTGTCCTAGGCCCTCCTGTCATGTGGAGATACAGCAAGATGGTGGTGGGAAGGAATCTCCAGGTACCGTACTCACTGGCATCTTGGTATTAGGAGTCTATCAGCCTCTAGAACTGTGGCCAATGAATTTCTGTGGTTATAAATCACCCAATGAAAGGGACTTTAAACAAACGCTTTGTGTGTGCCTGATTACAGAGAAGAAACAAACATGAGTTGCTCAGACAGCAGAACATGCTACAGCTCAGCTTTAGAAACTGTGTCAAATAATTCCCGACGCTTTGAGAACATGTGTCCTTTATGTTGTTAAGTGGATGCGTCTGTATGGAGAGGCTGCCCTTCCTCTGCAGCAGGCTCTGGGTGGAGCTGATTCTATGCCTGCGATGGACACCTGGGAGGCCAAGCTTTAAACAGGGCAGGTGGACCAGGAGTAGCCTTTGCCCTTCCTAACCAGCATTCCACCTCCCTTCTTGTGTGTGCGTACATGTGTATGTGTGTGTGTGTGTGTGTGCATATGTGTGCGTGTGTGCATGAGTGTGTCTTTTCTTCCAGAAACAGACTAAGTAAGGGTCATAAAAGGGCTTGAACATGACCCATTACAGGCCTTACTTCCTGCCTTGGTGTAGGTAGGTGTGGGATATCCCCCAGGTTAGAGTTCTCCCCTCAGGTTAGAGTTCTCCCACAACCTTTTAGCCAGGCCTCTTAAGAAAAAAATGGCCAGACAGTGATGGTGCACACCTTTCACCCCAGCACTTGGGAGGCAGAGGCAGGTGGATCTCTGTGAGTTTGAGGCCAGCCTGGTTGACAAAGTAAGTTCCGGGACAGCCAGAGCTGTTATACAGAGAAACCCTGTCTCAGAAAAGTAGTTGTTCATTGGATATGCCAGTCTGTCTGTAGGGAGGAGACTGGAGCAACTGGGGAGCCCATGGAGAGGGCCTGGCTGAGAATCAGACCCTGTGAGGATGGACAAGCAGGAATGCAGGATTGGGAAGGGGAAACCTTTATTTAACATCCGGCTCAATGGGTAAAGTGCTCACTTTGCAAACACAAGGACCTGGGTAGAAAGGCCAGGCCTGTGGCACATGCTTCTACATAATACCAGCACTGGGGATGCGGAGACAGTGAAGCCTTGAGAGTTACTGGGTAAGCTGTCTTAGTTAGGGTTTCCATTGCTGTGAAGAGACACCATGACCATGACAACTCTCACAAAGGAAAACATTTAATTGAGGTAGCAGCTTACAGCTTCAGAGGTTCAGTCCATTATCATCGTGACAGGGAGCATGGCGCTATGCAGGCAGACTTGGTACTAGCTACATCTTGATCTGCAGGCAATAGGAAGTGGACTGTGACACTGGAAGTAGCTTGAGCATAGGAGACCTCAAAGCCCACCCCTACAGTGACCTACTTCCTCCAAGGCTAAACCTACTCCAATAAAGCCACACCTCCTAATAGTGCCTCTTCTTTTGGGGGGCCATTTTCTTTCAAACCACCATGCTGGTCAACCTAACCCACTTGGAGAATTCCAGGCCAGAGACATTGGCTCAGAAAACAAAACAAAAACAAAGCAACAACAACAAAAAGGTAAGCAGCATCTGAGAAACACCTGAGACTGACCTCTTGCACACACACACACACACACACACACACACACACACACACACACAAGCACGTATGCTCACACACAAGCATGGGCACACATACGCCAATCACAAGAAAACCTCGGCTTTAGAATGACTTGAAATCTCAGTCAGCTCCTTGGAATTTACAGACAGAGCCGAGAAATTCCCTTCCAGCCTCTGTTTAAGGGGTGCCTTACCATCTTTAAAATTAAATGCTTTCTTTAAATAATTAATCGATTATTATTGTGTGAGGACGCAAACACTATGTTGAGGTTGGAGGACAACTTTGTGGGGTTGGTTCTCTCCTACCTTTTTATGGGTTCTGGAAAAGAACTTAGATCACTGGTCCTGTGTGCAGTTACCCACTGAGCCATCTGTAAGCAGAAGAACCCTAAAAGTAGACTTTGGGCTTTCAGTAATTGATCTGAGACTGAGGTTGACTGCTGAGGTGAACCAAGGCAATGTTTGCCTGCATAAACAAAGCTGCCATGTCCAGGAAGGTGAGCCACCTCATGTTTGTAAAGAGTAATGCCCACTCATGACATCGTGTCAACGTTGAGGGGACACAGGATAAGAAGGTGGGTGGACAGCGAGAAGTGTTCAGACGATGGCAAGGATGACCAGAGACGGATGTTCCAGTGCATGGACAGCGGCTGACGAAGCCGTGACTGACTGGCTTGGAAAAGCAGGCAGCTGCCTTCAAGTCAGGACCCATATGGCAGAAGAGTGTAGCTTCTTTGCACGCACTAGACAACAAACCGGGGTCCTAGGAACCACACCAAAGCCCAGGTCCCGGGGAATGCCTGAACAAACTTCCCAAACTCAACACGGCCCCCTAGTGGCCAGGCTGCTCTTGGAAGGAGCCCGAGGAAGGTGAAAACCCAGTGGGTAAGAATGTAGTTACCGTTTCTGAGACTGCCCTTACGGACAACTCCTTGGAAATGCCAGGATTTATGAAAATACAGAGCAGTGTAGCTGTGCTTTAACCGAGATGCGCTGTCAGCTGAGAACAAGTTGCCCACCTAACAATTTGGGGCTGATCAGGAGTTGCTTTTGCGTCTAAATGTTTTTATTTCTCCTTCAGTGGTCAAGTGAATTAAAGGGTTTGGCTCAGACTCTAGTTGCTATAAGCCTCATGCAGAGGTAATGGACCCAGATCTACATGTTTCTGACTCCCTGTTTTCTCCTCTTTACGGCAGGGTCTGTTAGGGTTTGTATCTGGACTGTCTCTTGGTGGCCTGTGTGCTAAGGGCCTGGTCTTCGAGTCATTAGCATTGTCAGGTGATGTAAGTTGTAAAAGCTAAGAAATGTGTGTATATGTGTGTATGAGTATGTGTGTGTGTGTGTGTGTGTATGTGTGCATGTGTGTGTATGTGCTTGTATGTGTGTATGACAGTATTTGTGTGTGTACATGTGCATGTATGTGTGTATATGTGTGTATGAGTATGTGTGTGTATGTATGTGTGCATGTGTGTGTATGTGTATGTGCCTGTATGTGTGTATATGTGTGTGTATGTGTGTGTATGACAGTGTATGTGTGCGTGTATGTGTGCATATGTATGAGTATGTGTGTGTATGAGTATGTGTGTATGACAGTGTATGTGTGCGTGTATGTGTGTATATGTATCAGTATGTGTGTGTATGAGTGTGTGTGTATGAGTATGTGTGTGTATGTGTGTATGAGTAAGTGTGTATGTTTGTGTGTGTGTATGTGAGTATGTGTGTGCATGTACGTGTATGTGTGTATATGTGTGCATGTGTGTATGAGTATGTGTGTGTTTGTGTGTGTGTATGTATTTGTGCATGTGTGTGTGTGTGTGCGCATGCACATGCTCTCACTGAGGTTTGCCTGCCAGGGGGACTGTGCAATGCCAATGTCTTTCCGGCTCTCTTTGCTTCCTGGCTGTCATGATATGAACAATGTAGTCTGCCATACAGTCCTGTCACAGTGCAACAGGCCTAGAAACACTGATTTAGGTTCTTCTGTAAAATTGGGGATCGAGATAAACCTTTCTTCTTGATAACTTTGATTATCTCAGGGATTTTCTGACAGTGCTAGAAAGCTCGGTGACATGAAGTCTTAGGTAGGATGGGGAGACCTTTAAGGTATTGTTTTCCACATCCACAGTCTATTTCTCAGGATAAACGAATCAATCTCCTCCCATCAGCCGAAGAATGCTGGGGCTCTGGGGATCAATAGCAATTGATTTAGGAGCCAGTTGAATGTCTTTATAGCTGACATCTTGTAGGCTGCATATTTAGGGCTTCACCTTCTCTTCCTTTGGGGGAATGATTGAAAGGAGGGAGGATGAGAAGCACTCGACATTAAGTAGGCAGAACAAAAACATTTGTCTGGACCATACTTTTATATTCTAATGGATTATATGTTGGTCTTTATTGCTGAGTAACAAACTGCCACCAGCTCAGTGACCTAAGAACACGTTACCCGTGGATGAGCTCAGGGCTCTGTAGAAGTCTGGGCCTTGCTAGACTATCCGCTCAGGTACTCACCTTAGGCGGCAGTCAGAGTATCTGCTGGGGCCAGGTCTTCCTGGAGCCACAGATGTCGAGGCTCAGGTGGTTGACGTTCCTTTAAGCCATGAGTATGTGGTCTGTGTTTGCTCGCTGACACTTGGGTTTCCTCTGAGATCCCACAGGCTGCCCTCCATCCTCAAAGGCTGCACGAAAGAGCTCCCTGGCTTCTCATCACTGCAAGGCTGTGACTCTCTGGCCCCCTGTTCTGCTACCAACCAGAGATGTAAAGGCACAGAAAAGGAATTCAGGTGCCTTAAAGTCACGTGCAGTAATGTGGTGACCAAGCTGTGCTCTCCTTCCGTGTGCCAGCTCCACTTGCCCATAAAGGGGTATGTAGGTGCAGGACTAGGGCCACTCAGGGTTAACTCAGAGTTCTGCTGCCACATTGTCTTATCCTTATTCTTGTGGTTTCTTTTTTCTTGTCTTCATCCAAACAGACAGCTTGTTTTGTACTCTGATACCTTAGATGCAAGGCTTCTGGAGTGGGGGAAGAAAACAGCCAGAGAGCCTTTCTCCCTGGCTTCTGATCTGCAAAATCCTGCAGGAGCATTTGAGGATACCTGCAAGAGGTAAAGCCGGAGATATTTTTTATTTTTAAATGATCATCACAGCAAAAGAACTGAGATGGGAAGGGGTTTTCTGCCTACAGAGCACAGAGCTTGTCTGGGTTGTTCTTCCTGGAAGAACTCCCTGATTGGTGGCAGATCCCTGAAAAGGCAGTGAGTAAACAGAATCATAGGCGCCCCTTAAAACATTCCCATGTTGCACCTCTATTGACCATACGGGTAGTGACAGAAGTTCCCACAGCAGAAATGATGGTGGACCACTCCTAGCACTCCCAAGGGCTCCAGAATATTGCCAAGTCTTAGGGAGAGGGTGTGTTGGCTACTTTTTCTATTGCTGTGATAAAACACCATGACCGAAGCAACCTATAGTTAAATAAAGCAACCTACAGCTTTATTCGGACTTCTGGATCCAGAGGGATGGGTGTTCATCATGGTGGGGAAGCTGGGAGCAAGCGGCAGGCGTGATAGCGCAAGCAGGAAGCTGAGGGCTCATGTCTTGAACTGCAAGCGTGAAACACAGTGTGTGGAACGAGAAATGGTGCAGGTCTTTAAACTCTGAGAGTCCGCCTCCAGTGACATACTTCCTCCAGCCAAATCACACCGCCTAAGTCTCCCCAAACAGTGCTACCAATCAAATGCCTGAGACTATGGGAGACATTCTCATTCAAATCACCACCACCAAGTGCATCCTTGCAGGCCAGACTTGAGTTCCTCACCAGTTCTGCAGAAGGGAAGCTGGGTGTCAAAAGTCATGCTCATTACAAAAGATAATGGTTATTGTGCTTCTAGTTTTTGCACTAGGGTTTATATTTCATAAATGAAAAGGGTGGTGTGGCATCCCAGGAAAAAATCCTCGAATCACACGGAGTGGCAGAAAACAGGAATTGCCTATGAGCCTTTCTCTCTGGATTCAGATGTTCAAGACCCTAGGGCTCCAGAAGAGTTAGGTAGATGTAAAGATTCAAAAGAAGATCGGTCGATGGTAGATAAATAGATAGATGGATGGTTGGTAGATAGATAGATGGTAGATAATAGATAGATGGTAGATAGATGGATGGATGGTAGGTAGATAGATAGATTGTAGATAGATGATAGAAGATAGATAGATGGTAGGCAGATGGTAGATAGATGGATGGTAGGTATATAGACTGCTGTAGGCATAATTCGTTTAAAAGCTATACTGATACAAACATATGTCAGTGTTCTGTTTGTGAATATGCCAGCAAACTTTTAGAATTTTAAATTTTAGAATTAAAATGGAATTTTAATTCCCAGTGTGACGATGTTAGGAGGAGGAGCCATTGCAGAAGTGGTCAGGCCTTGAGGACTCTGCTCTCATACATGGTATGACTGTCCTTATAGCAGGCTGGGCGAAGGGAGTCAATTTCTCCTTGCCTTTTCCACTCCATGAGGACACAAAGTGCCATGTGTGATAAACAGGCTGTCAGTAGACATTGCGTCTGCTGGTACGGTGATCGTGAACTTCCAAGCCTCCAGAACTGCTAGAAATACATTCTTTTTTCCAGCTTATAAGCTATATAATCTCTGGCATTTTGATATAAATAGTATTAATGGAATATGATCCCCAGCCTATACATACACATGTGCATCACTGACATATTTCTTTATGGTAGACACTTTATACTTTTTATCCTCCCCCTCCCCAAGACAGGGTTTCTCTGTAGCTTTGGACCCTGTCCTGGAGCTAGCTCTTGTAGACCAGGCTGGCCTCCCTCCAACTCCACCTGCCTCTACCTCCCGAGTGCTGGGATGAAAGGCGTGCGCTACCACAGCCAGGCTGACACTTTATATGTTTTACTTCACATATTTATCCTAATTGCCGTTTTAACTGATGGACAACTTATAACTCAAGATTAAATTAAACAAAACATGTGGTTCCTGAGTTTTGTGTTGTGAAGCAAATTTTATTACAACACACGTATATTACCTTCCCCTCCCAATTTTAAGTATACAACTACTGGAGTTTTAGATACGCATATACCCTTGTGCATCGTGTACATGCAGTGCCCAAAGAGGCCAGAAGGGGGCACTGGATCCTCCCTGTAACAGTTGCAGACTGTTATGAGCCACCTTGTGGTTGCTGAGAACTGAACCACCCCCTCCTCTGCAAGGGCAGCAAATGCTCTTAACCATTGAGCCATCTCTGTGGCCCCCAGTGTTCTAATTTCTGTCACCAACAATTAGCTTCTTATACTTTGTCACAGTGTATAAATAAGAGGAAACCACAGTTCTATGTTTCTGGACTGTCTTCTGTGAGTCAAACAAACATTTTTTTTTAAAAGATTTATTTATTTATTTTTGTTTACAGTTCTGTCTGCATGTATGCCTGCAGGCCAGAAGAGGGCACCAGATATGATTACAGATGGTTGTGAGCCACCATGTGGTTGCTGGGATTTGAACTCAGGACCTCTGGAAGAACAATCAGTGTTCTTAACCTCTGAGCCATCTCTCCAGCCCCTCAAACAAACATTTATGATATTCATCCATGCTGTGTCTGTCAGTGGCTCTAAATTAAGCTGCACTTCATCTTTGATGATACGAACGCACCTAGACCTCTTTATCCTTCATGCACTCCGTGCAGTGGGGCTGTTTCAGTTTTTCCTTTTGCATTTTAGACTGGCAGAAAGTTTCTTGCTCTTGTCTTTTCTTGGTTCTCTGAATTCACGTCTCTTGTCCTCTACCCTGGAAGAGGAACTGCCAGGCACACAAATTCTGATGGACCCCAACCAACTTAACATTTAGAGAGGTCAGTTTTTGAAATTTTATCTATTTCAGTGGGAATTTTTTTCATGAGCTCCATGAAAGTTGGGCCTGTTTCCACGTACTTATTGTCCATTTAGAATTCTTCGTTGTTAAGCAGCTGTTCAAGTAGCTCACCATTTTCGATGGGCCATCCTCTTATCGGGAGAACTATGCCCAGAGAGGCAGACTCTACCCAGTTTTCAGCCAAGACAAGAGTGAGGCACACAGCGGCATTATTCCGTCCTGGTTTGACCAGAAAAGCTGGACCTTTGTGCAGGATGGGGACTGGGTTTGCTGAGGGAGGTACGAGCTGGTGGCTGGGATGAGAAACTGTGAAGTTGGTTGGGGCAGGGGTGCAATGTGGAGCCAAAAGGACAGACAAACCTGGGCTGCCTTTTGTCTGTTCAACTCCAGTGATGCCGAAGATCCAAACGAAAGGCCGAGAACCTTTATAACAGCACTCCCTACACCCAATTAGGACTTGGTGACACCAAGGATGAGTACCTGGTGGAGACCCCGGGATGTCAAGTCAAGTGGGAGAGAAGGGGCTTCACAAAGAACCACACTGTACCTGTTCCTTCCAACTATCACACAACTTTCTCTCCTGGTCTCCCTGACTGACCTTAGAGCTCACTAGAAAGGAGTTCCAAGAACACAGGTCCCACATGGCTAGGCCAGCACCAAAGGAGGCAGCTGTGGCCCTGCCTCCAGCTGTGGCCGGACAGAGAAGATGCGGAGCTCTGAGGAGGACTTAACAAATTCTCAGTACTGGAATGTACATTTTTTTTTTTTTTTGATTTTCGAGACAGGGTTTCTC
>NC_022020.1:53176951-53227535 GCF_000317375.1 Microtus ochrogaster
TCCCTGCATGTATACTGCAGGCCAGAAGAGGGCACCAGACCTCATTCCAGATGGTTGTGAGCCACCATGTGGTTGCTGGGAATTGAACTCAGGTCCTTTGGAAGAGCAGGCAATGCTCTTAACCACTGAGCCATCTCTACAGCCCCATTTTTATCTCTTTAGATGACGGGATAGTAACCTTGTATGGACTAGATATGGGCAGGGCTAATCAACACAAGATGAACTGCAATGGATTGACAACGAGAAAGATGTCCCCCCTCCCTCACTTCCTTTTCCTGGAAAAAAAACCATTTCATTTTATTTCTATTCATCTTTCAATATTTTATTGATATCATCTTTCAATATTGTTTACTTGTCTTTCCCGTTGCTAGGCTCTGTCCATTGTCCCAAATCTTTTGAGTCCTTAGTATTTTGTTCTGTGACTAGGAATATCCGTTCTCCTCAGAGAGCAGAACAAGGCTCCCTGCTTTCCTAAGTTCCCGCCTGAGCTCTGGGGAGTGGGCCGTGCGTGACTGAGATGAAGCTAACTGAAACTAACCCAACCATAATGAATTTTACCTACAGCTAACCATCTCAACACTTCTAGTTTTCCCATGACTGTAACGTGCTGTACACACGTGTAAGGATGTGAGCAGCAACAGCTGAAACGGGAAACAAAAACGTTTGGCCGAACATCTGGGTTCCAAGCCCCTTCTCCCCTATAGTGCGCCTGTATTATCTGGGACCCGAGCATCCCTACCTGAGAGCCAGCACAGTGCTGGACATTGTAAGCCTTATGTCTGTCTCAGCTGTAAGTGGGCTGAGCGGAACAGAACTGGATGTGACAGTTGCTGTAGGTAGGTGGCGGTATGGTACGGGAATTCAACAGCCAGTGTTGGATGCTGCCGGTTAGCAACGCTAAACCTTTATCTTTGTGGTTGGGGGAACATCATCAAATGTTTCACAGCCTCAACTTCGCCATTTGTAAAGTGGAGAAGAGCTAGTTCGCTGTCACTGTGGGGATTAAATAAAAGCAACCTGTGAGAAACGCTTCATACACAATTCTCCATTGTTGTAGCCATTACTAGATCACATACAAACTCTGTCGGATAGCTATGATGGCTGAGCAGAACTGAAGACATAAGAAAAACTGAACGAATATTCCACGAATGGAAAAGTCACTGATACATTAACTGCAGATTTCAAAACAGTCATTTCTCCGGCATCCTTGAAGTCTGAGGTGGGAGTGGGGGAAGAGTTGGAAACTGTTACTCCTTTAAATTTCCGTCTCTGTTAGACCAACCTGAAACCTGGGTTCATGTGTCTTAACGGTCTGCAGGGAGGAGAATTTTGGCAGAGAGGAACTCGACTCTAATTGTGTTGACTGCAATAAAATCGGCGGTGGCAGCAATCAATCTCCATCAAACATGGCTGGGTAGACCAGTGTCTGTGCTGGTACTTCTGGAGAACCGATGATCTATTGTCTGCACTCCAGTGGAGGTCCTGTCCCAGTTTTCGTAGGACTTGGAGGTCTTTCTTCAAGGGCAAAAGGGTCATAGCTCCTAGAGGAAGGATCCACCCAGCTGCCCAGTACAGACGCTTTTCCCTAGAAGAGGGCATGATACCAGGGAGTCCGGAGGATTCACTCCAGCCTGGAGGAGGGGGCTCCCAGACGCTTCACCATTCCCACTAACTGTCCTGTAGTCCTACTGTGTGCCCAAGAGAGCCTTAGATCAAGTTCCGCTGTGGGTGGGCATCTACAACCCAAGAGGCTGTAGGTGCCCTCCTTCCCAAACCGCCCGTGGCCTATACTCAGGGAGCGCTCCCCTCTCACCCCAGTTCCAGGCTCTTTACCGGGCTCAGGATCCCGGGTGTGCGTTAATCGCCCCCAGAGCTCGCGTCCTGCAGCCTGGGGGGCACCGAGTGTGCACCTGGGCGGGGCCGCATCCCCGGCGGCGCCCCCCGCCCCCGCCGTCTGGCCGCGCGCCGGGTCCCCGCCGCAGAGTCGGGGGAGGAGCGGCCGAGGCTGAGTTGAGACAGACCCGGCCTCGGCGCGGTGGCGGTGGCGGTGGCGGGACCCGGCCCCCAGCCCGACAGCACCGGCGCTCTCCCTTCCTCCCTCCCGTCAGCCGGCGGGGATCCTCAGCGAGCCGGGGAGGAGCCGCGGCGGCCGCCAGACCGGCTGCAAGTCCTGAGACGGCGAAAGGGGGGCGGGGAGCTCCGGGAGCCCGGTGGCAGGTCCCTCTTAAAGAGCCACGCCGCGCCGTGTCGCGCCACCCGGAGCGCTGCCCCTCCCCCGCAGCCCGCAGGGCCGGTGGCCGAACTGCACCGTGGGCGGTCCCGCTCTCCCACCTAGGGGCTGCTGCAGGTGAGTGCCGCCCGCCGCGGTCTCTGCGTCTGGCCGGAGTTCACCTCTGAGCAGAGCCGGGAGGAGGGGGCGGGCAAAGGACCGGGATGCCCGCCAGCCAGCGCCGGCGACCGCTGCCCTGCCAGCCCTGGCGTCCCCGAGACCCGTGCACCAGGTCTGCCAGGCAGTGCCGCGGGTGGGCGCGGAGGGCGGCCGGGGACGCTTGGCCATCCTCGGAGCGCTCGGCTGGCAGAGTCTTGCCGACCGGGACCCGGTGTGTTGTAGAGTGTCCCGCTGAAGCTGCTTCATCCAGCAGTGCCCAGCGGTCCGGATGGGCGCGGGGGTGCGTGCCCCAGGCGGCGACGCTCCTAGGCCTGTGTGCGAACTGCTGCAGTCGTGGGGGGCTGGAGGTCAGCAGCGAGAAGGCGGCGCGGGAGCCTCCCCCTGCACCTTGCGCCCTGGCTCTAGGGCTCCAGGCTTCCCAGCCTTCAGACTGTCTCCCCGGGTCCCCCCATCCCCCTCCCGCGCTCTTTGACGTCGGCCGCGGGCTGCCCGGGGCTCCTGGCATTGGTTGGCAAAGTCGATTGTCTGGGGCGGCTGCTGTTACACTTAGGCTGGGTCTCCGGGCCGGGAGGAAGCAGGCGTGTGTTGAATTTCTCTTTGACCCTCACGGTGGAATAAACAGGAAGCGAAGAGCACCCAGCCGGGCTCTGCACTTGCCTTTGTTGTGGGCTCTGCGCTCCACAGGCTGGAGGAGGCTTCCCGGGACCCCTGCCCGGCGTGCCGTCTGGGCACGGCTGGGGGCGCGCCCTGTGAGTACGCTGCTGGGAGACAGTAGGCTCTCTGTGCGTTAACTCGCTGTGGTGCCACAGAGAGCATTTGCTTGCTTGTTTTTAAACTTTTGTCTGTCTTTTTTTTTTTTTTTTTAATTGGAGGGTTCTCGGTGTGCAGAGGTTTCATGACTACAGGGGTGCATGGTGGGTGGGCGTCATTCCAAGAGCCCACACCAGGCGTTCCGGGTTACCTGGAGAGTCATTGCATTGGCCAGTCAGGACAGCAAGAAACTCGTTAAAACAAGTGGGGCTTCCTAGTTTCTGCCCCAGCACAGGAGTGACTGCTGAGTGTCAGTGGTCACATCAGTCAGCAGAGTGTTCTGTTTTTCCACAAAGACTCTTAAATGAGCTAGAACGGATTATTTTGATTGCCTTTTCTTTTCCTCTGTGTCTGTTTTCTTTGTTTTTTTTTCCTCCTTCTTTTCTAATTATTTTGCCACCTTGCCATCCCTGAAACTCCTCACTAAAAGTTAGAATTAATTATGACTGTGATATTTATTTGTGACCTTCTGTGTGTTCACACTGGGGTGTGACGTTCAAGAACTGTGTTAGAGGTGGACGGGGATAGAGATGGTGAGTCCTGCTGGACCTTCAGAGTAGAGTGTGGGAGTGGGGAGATAATGTTCCCCCACAGCCGGCTTTCCTAGGATGCTGAGGTCCTGGCTTTCTGTCCCAGCACCAGGTACAAAAAGCAGGGGCCTATGCTGGGTTAGCACTGCCAAACTCAACTTACCATGGCTCTTTCTATTATTTCGGGTGTTCCCATACTTTATCCTCCTATTTTAGTTAACCTGGGCCTTCAGGATTGTGTGTTGGTTTTCAAGGGAGGGTCTTTGAAGCATACACACGCCAAGCCAGGCCCGCATTTTGTATGAGAGAAGCTATGGTCTTCGAGTATAAATTCGGCTCACTGGCATCGTGTGCACATTCCTTTTGGAATATAGAATATATGTTCTGTGAAGGAACAACGTCAAATTTGAATCATGACATGGACAATGAACGGGTCTGAATATTATCCACATGTATTTATTGACATTTAATATTTGTTTTCTGCCATCCCTGTGGAAGTTTAATTCTTTAAGACGCAACTTTACTATGAATGTAGAACACAGTTAAGAATTGAAGCCGGGGGCTGGAGAGATAGCTCAGTGGTTAAGAGCATTGCCTGCTCTTCCAAAGGTCCTGAGTTCAATTCCCGGCAACCACATGATGGCTCACAACCATCTGTAATGAGGTCTGGTGCCCTCTTCTGACCTGCAGACATACACACTGACAGAATATTGTATACATAATAAATAAATAAATAAATATTAAAAAAAAGAATTGGAGCCGGGATTACTATAATGGAATTGTAGCTACCATTCCCTTTGCCTAAACAACAGCAACAACTCCTACAACAACAAAGCCTTCTAGTGTCTTAGCGTTCCGCTCTTACCCCTGGAAGATTTCACTGCCCATGTCTCTGGTCCAGTTCCTGTAAGTCTGTGTTTGTGTTGGAGCAGACTCTAGCCAGCAGGTAGTTACGGCTGGCTATCTTTGAGTCCTTTTGGGTGCTTGCTTTTCATGACCATGATCCCACGGTGGCGCCCAGCCAGTGCCAGGTGCCTCTTGAGTGATTCCGTGGCCATCTGTTGGCATATGATGTGAAGCTCCACAGTCCTTTCTCCGCCGTTCACCGTTAGAATATAGACATCCATAGGCAAATATTTGTTTTCCCCCAACTGCTAACTGTTCTAAGAATAGTTTTCTTGCCTGGCGTGTTGAGAGCAAGGACCTGTCTGCAGAGGTGTTTACAGCTTGGGTCTGTGCTGTAGTCTTGCTTGACTTAGCAGCCTGGCAGAGCAGCCCTGTAGCTCATGGGTCACTGTCTGTTTTTTTATCCGGGTTGCTGGAGGGGTGGATTCCTCACCTGGCAGGGAAGCAAAGAGAGGGAAGGATGACTTTTGCTCCCTCTAGGTAGTTTCTGGCTGGCTGCTAAGTAAAGACCCCCCCCCAAACTCTGGATCCCTGTGCATGTACCCCACATTGTCAGTCACTTTATAGTGGTATGTAGGATTGTCCTATGTCATCATATAAAGCCCAAACCGGTAGGATTCTGAGCAGGAATACCCGAAAGTGTGTAGACTTGTTAAATCTTTATAGAACCCCTGGTCATGTCTCCTCTTTTCTTTCTTCTGTATCTGGACATGTGGCATCTCCAGCATACATGTCTCCTTTGGGGTCAGAGTTGAAAGCAACAGCAGGGAAGTAACAGGAGTGTAGCATTTTTAACCTGGAAAATGTTGGCGTTACTCAACATGATTCGCATGGACATGGGTAGTAGCTGTTAGTAGTGGCCAACTGCGGTGTTCCTATGTTTCCCTTCCCTTCTCTCTGTCCCCCCATCTGTCCTTGGCTCGCTTGTTCTCTGTGTCCTTGGTCCTTTTTGGTAGAAAAACCTCTCAGAAGCCATTATTTCTCTGGTGTCAAAGTTACTTTCTGCCAGCATGGGCTGCGTTAAGTGGGAATTACATCTTGACCTATATTATGAGTGTACACGGGAAGTGAATTGTGAGTTTTAAAATAAGAAAACTGGGCCTGGGGAGATGGCTCAGTTGGTCAGATGTTTGGCACATAAGCACCAGGACCGGAGTTAAGATCCCTGGTGCCCTTGTAGACGCCAGTGCTGAGCTTCAGAGATGAGCGGATACTTGGAGCTTGCTAACCAGCCAGTCTAGATAATTTGGCGAGCTCCAGGTTCAGTGAAAGGACCCTGACTCAAAAAGCACAGCGGAGAGAGATTGAAAAAGACCTGATGTTGACCTCTGGTTCGCGCATGCGTGTGTACACGCATAAACACATACACATGCATGCCCTTACCCCACAAAATAGGAACAGGAATTCTGCATATTATTTGAATTTTATAACCCCAAGACCTGCTACTTCTGGGGGAGATGTGTGTGTGTGTATGCACACATGCGTGTGTACATGTGGCTCATGTGTACACGTATGCCATTGCTTGTGTTCATGTTTGGCAACAAAAGGAAATAAGCAAGCACCTGTATTGTTCATGGCTATGGATTCTGTTGGGTTCACATTTCCAATTAATATTGGTTTTCCTCTGTTGCAGGAAGACTTGAAAATACTGCCTGTTTTGATACATGTCCATTTGATTTAAATATGAATTGCTTTTTCTTTGAATTCCTCCTAAAAATGGTGCTTTGGTCTTTTTAAGCTGTTTCTCTCCACCAAGCTTGTTTTCCAGTGAGGTCTTGGAAATTACGAAGAATGTAGCTGTAATTTCTCCCTTGATTGGCAGTTGAGAGCTTTCCTGGACAAAAATAAGGCTCTACTGTGCCAAATGGTTGACTTTTCTAGAATAAAAACTCTGAAGGGTATGCAAAAAGTCTTCTGGTTAATATATTGGCATTCCCAGAACCCACTAAAACCCTGACAGCCTGCCAGCTTCCACTTAACGAGGACGCAGAATGTCTGGCTCAAATTCCCATGAGTGGAGCGAGATAGGGGCTGGATGTCCACACCCTTTATTAATTTTTAATGACGATATTTTTGTTTTGCAGATTTTTCTTCAGTAACCCCGGCACCCTCACAGCTGACCCCATTTTGCCCCCCATCCCGACCCCATTCATTTGTTTACTTGGTATTGGGAAACCAGTGAGGTGGTGGAGATCACTGACAGGTCACTTCTGACTGGGTGGGTTCTTTGGTGGCTGATTTTCTTTCTTGTTCTCCCTTAGTTTTGGAAAAAGGAAGAGAGTGATGGGACAGAAAAGATAACAACTATTTTTTTTTAAAATGATGCTTTGTTGTCTGTTGGGGAAAGAGAAGCATTTATGAAACTTTTAAGTTTGTCAGACAGTTTATATGACAGTGCAAGTTGGTGCTTGCCAAGCTCCAGACAGATTGTTAATGTTACATGACAGGGATAAATAAATTACTGCTGTCTGCACCACGCTTGCCCTGCAAACCCACTGTGCAGCCCAGCTGGCTATGTGCTGCGCCCGAGGCCTGGTGGAAGGTGCCGCTGTCCAGAAGGCCTTGCTTGCTGCCCGGAGTGCTGGAACTTGGTCGAGAGGTGGAAAGGGTGTGCCTCCCACCCCTTCTGGGTTGTTCAGCAGAATCTGCTTAACAAATCTCCGTCCCTCCTTACTATGTTTTTTTACTAGGCTGTCCGTCTCTGTCTCCATCTTGGTCTATAGCCATGTTCTTCTTCCCAGGAAAGTGAAGCATGCATAGCTGCTCAGAACCTGAGGTCTTCCACAGCCGTTGTTTCCAAGCTGTTTACAGTTGTGTTCTTTATGCAGGTACAGACACCAAGAACAAATTGCCTGCTGTCGATGGGTGTACGCTGTCCGGGAGGGGGTTGGGTGGCACTCCTTGGGCATAATGTACTTTTATCATGGCAGTTTGGCGACTCAGCTGGCAGAGTGACAGGTGTAATGAACTTAATGGTCTTGCTCTAGTTGTTAGTGGACACACTGCTCAGATTACAAAGCCACCTCCTATGTGGAGTCCCAGCCAAGTGATTTGCAATTCTGCTTGCAGATAGGACTCCAGGCCTGCCTTATTAAAGTGACATTAAGGTCAGGAATTGGGTGGCTGTGAGAAACATGTGTGTGCCCTTAGTCACCCTGCTTCTGACTGCCCTGGAGCGTCTCTTCAAAGCCTTATTTTGAAGAGGAAACAACCCATCCCATCCACTCTGGCTGGCCCTTCCTTCTCACAGGGTGTGGTGGGGACCCTTTGGTGTGTGTGGACTTCCTGCCCTTGGGGTTTGCAGAATACAGGCTTCCTGCCAAACTGCTGGTTCCTGTGTGCTTGCGGCCACTTCTCTTCAGATATAGGCAGTTACTGGGGAGGCATAACTGAGCTTTGTTCCTATTGTGTGTGGACCCAGGGACTGGCACCCTGTACGCTGAGTTGGGGTGGCAATTTCTGTAGTAGAATCTCACTGTCTAAGGTCAGAGGGCTGCTTTCTGAAAGGCTCCTTGAACCTGGGCGGACCTGTATGGACCCTGGCACACAGTCAGAGCACAGTGGCAGGAATGCCACTTATGGGCATGTGTTCTCTGCTGGATGCTCTTCTTAGAGTTGCACATGTATTGGCTAATGTGATCTTCACAGAAGCTCTGTGACACACACAGCTGACATTCATGTTGCACAGACCCAAGTCAAGAAGTTATCCAAAGTCATACAAAATGGTAAACAAAAAAAAAATGGAGTCCTGAAGAACTCGGGCCATCTGGCTAAGAGATGTGTGGCTTTGATACTTTGGAAAAGGGCTACACAGACAGGCTACATGTTCTTCTTCAGAGGCCAAATGAGTTTGAGAAGAAATGGTTGTTGTAAACAGAGACTGCACGTTTGTTTCCCAGCCACCCACACATGAATAACCACAAAGAAACTATATTAATTACAACACTGTTTGACCCATGGCTCAGGTATATTCCTAGCTAGCTTTTATATCTTTTTAAAATTGATTTTATTGAGCTCTACATTTTTCTTTGCTCCCCTCCCTTCCTCTCCTCTCCCCTTCAACCCTCTCCCAAGGTCCCCATGCTCCCAATTTACTCAGGAGATCTTGTCTTTTTCTACTTCCCATGTAGATTAGATCTATGTATGTCTCTCTTTGGGTCATCATTGTTGTCTAGGTTCTCTGGGATTGTGATTTGTGGGCTGGTTTTCTTTATGTTTAAAAACCACTTATGAGTAAGAAAATATGATAATTATCTTTCTGGGTCTGAGTTACCTCACTCAGTATGATGTTTTCTAGCTCCATCCATTTGCCTGTAAAATTCAAGATGTCATTATTTTTTTCTGCTGTGTAGTACTCCATTGTGTAAATGTACCACATTTTCCTTATCCATTCTTTGGTCTAGGGGCATTTAAGTTGTTTCCAGGTTCTGGCTGTGACAAACAATGCTGTTATGAACATAGTTGAACACATGTCCTTGTGGCATGATTGAACATCCTTTGTATATATACCCAAAAGTGGCATTGCTGGGTCTTGAGAAAGGTTGTTTCCTAATTTTCTAAGAAATCACCATACTGATAACCAAAGGGGTTGTACCAGCTTGCACTCCCACCAGCAATGCAGAAGTGTTCCCTTTTCCCCACAACCTCTCCAGCATAAGGTGTCATTAGTGTTTTTGATCTTGGCCATTTTTACAGATGTAAGATGGAATCTCAGAGTCGTTTTGATTTGCATTTCTCTGATGACTAAAGATGTTGCTAGCTCTTATATCTTAAATCAACCCATTTCTATTAATTAACCACAAGGCTGTTGCTTACCAGTAAGGTTCTGGCATCTATCTCCTTTGGCAGCTACATGGTGTCTCTCTGACTCTGCCTTCTTTCTCCCTGCATTCAGTTTAGTTTCCCCACCTACCTATATTCTGCCCTGCCATAGGCCAATGGTAATAAAACATGTTCACAGTATACAGAAGGGAATCCCACGTCAGGGTGCCATTTCTCTACTTGTCTTTGTGTAGGCCTCAGTAAGATTCTAGCCAGCAAGCAAGCTCAGGGTCCCCATCTGCCTCCCCACTTGGTGTTTCCTCACCTCTCTCCCTGTTCTGATTCCACTCACTGCTCTCTGGTCTGTGGTGAGAGAGTCTCAGCTCTGAGAACTGGACCACCAGCATCTTTGTGTTTGTTGGTTTACACCTTCAATTCCTTGTGAACACTTGTGCATCTTGGGACCCAGACAGAGTCCATGTAGGTTTGGGATTATAGGAAGAGGTAAGATCTGAGAGATGCATAGAAAACTGGGCCCTTGCTCTGTTTGGAGACCTTCTCATGGCCATAGGACAGCAAAGGACAGCTTCTAAGCTCAATATCTAGCAGATGCTTTTTTGGGGCTATTGTCTGGGTTGTGTGCCATCTCCTATACAAATATGGAGTACACCACTCAATACAGGACATGTTGGAGCTTTTGTTGGGTTGGTCCACAGGCTGGTCTGGAAGGTTCTGTTTGGGGAGATGAGGTCTCTCAATGACTATTCTGCTCTAGGTTCTGTCTTTCTTGTATCTGCAACACTGTGAGTACCCAGAACTTGGGCCTGTCCAAGCATAGCTGTATCTGTTAATAGCTGGGCGGAAATAAGATTTTTTTCCTTCTATTCATTTACTACTGAAAATAGGAAATACAGAAAGAAAGAAGGAAAAAGAAAATTTACCCGAAATTTCCCATGGCTCTACCATCTCTAGAGTTGATCAGTATAAGCAGTTTAGTTGATTCTGTTCAGTTTATTGGCTGGGTATAAACTTATATATAGAATCTTATCGATTGGTTGTAAGATCACATACAAAATTTATATATCCTTTTCTTTTGAAACATTGTATTCAACCATGATTATTTCAATGTGGTTTAAATATTGTTCCAAAATATTTCTTATGATGAGTATATACTATTCACCTTTAGGAATCTTTTAGAAAAATATTTTTAATTGTATATGTGTGTCTGTTTGTGGGTATGTTCCCATATGTGCAGGTGCCCTTGAAGTCCAGAAGAAGGTGACAGTCGATTCCTTGAGTTGGAGTTACAGGAGGTTGTGAGCCAACCTCCTTGGGCTCTAGAAACTGAACCTGGGTCCTTTGCAGGGCAATATTTGGAGTTAAATGCCGAGTGATTAAGTGGTTGCTTCTCCGTGCTACATGTTTGTGTCCTCCACTGAGGCATGTCATGTTCTCTGTACTCGTACATTTCAACGAAGGTCTCAACCCTTCCAGACCTGTATGCTACCCAACAAAGCCTTGCCTCCCACACTGCTCGCTCCTAAATCTTGAGAGAAATGAAAATCATCTTAGTGGGGTCTGCTTAATAAAAGTCAGTCTTTTATAGAAAAGCTATAGATGTAGACTGTTTGAAGCAGTTGGAGGATGCAGGAAGAGGGGATCACTCTTCCAGGGCTGGTTGTAATTAGCGTACTGTAGTTATCTTCATAGGCACCTTCATTCCTGGGGTGGGGGGACTTGTGTACAGTGCAAGGCGTTCATCTGTTCTGTGGGTGTGTGTTGGGGGCATGACTCAGTACACAGTACCTGGCAGACAGTAGGCAGGGTCCATGGGATTGTGCAAGCAGTTCTGAGTGAAGTCTTCATAGGAGTGTTCAACAGGGGTACAGGCATGGAAAGGACAGATTGCAGTGCGGCTAGGGTGGCCGTTTCTTTCTGGAGTCATTCTGCACCACCTGCCTGAGCTTTCAATCTCAGGGCAGGTTCTTTCGTGTGTCTGGAGGCACAGTGAGTGCCATATCCTTCCCGAGGTATATATACCGGCTCTCATGGGGAGTGGGCAGTGTGCATAGTACCAAGATCTTAGCGATGGAGTCTCATCACTAATGGGGTAATGACCATTCCAGAGACCTGGCTAGTACAGTCCCTTGGCATGTTCTGGAGCCCATGGTGGTGCTGTGTCTTCAGATGGTACCACTTTTTGGTAGATGTGGTTGCCGTGAAGCTGTGTGCTGGGTAGGTACTAGAACATTTACTCAGTATCCAAGTGTCTGAAGATTACATGAGGTGTAACCTTCCTTTGTGTACAGCTGCCTGGAGTTGCTTTTTATTTGTTTGTTCTTAGTTTCTGGCTCACTCTTGCGCAGAGATTGGCTGCCTGGGTGCCTTTTGGATATATTAGCTGCAGGAAGTCCAAAGTGGTGTTGACTCTCAGTTGGCTTGGCTGGATGTTTGCTTTTCTGCAACTTTGGCTATTAAAATTGTTGCCCCACCCTAATCATGCTTAGCTTTCGTCTCATTGGTGTTTGGATTATGACATAATCTTTTTTTTAAGTGGTGTAGTTCTGTGTTTCAAATATTTTTCATCTGAAAAGAATTTTAAAAAAGTATGTGTACAGTGTGCTGGCTAGTTTTATGCCAACATGATACAGGCTAGAGCCATTTGAAAGGAGGGAACCTCAACTGAAAGAAATGTCCCCAAAGATCTGGCTATGGGGCATTTTCTTAATTAGTGATTGATGGGGGAGAGCCCACCCCATTGTGGATGGCACCATCCCTGGGCTGGTGGTCCTGACTTCTATAAGAAAACATTTTGAACAAGCCATGATGAAAAGGCCAGTAAGCAGAACTCCTCTGTGACCTCTGCATCAACTCCTGTCTCCAGGTTCCTGCCCTGTTTGAGTTCCTGTCTTGACTTCCTTCAGTGATGGACTATTGATGTGGAAGTATAAGCCAAAACAAACACTTTCCTTTACTGTAGGAGGAGGCTGCTTGTTTGTTTCCTGGCTGCCCAGAAACTGAAATAACCACACAGATACTGTATTAATTAAATCACTGCTTAGCCCATTAGCTCTAGCTTCTTATTGGCTAACTCTTACATATTAATTTAACCCATCTCCATTAATCTGTGGATTACCACGTGGCTGTGGCTTACCGGCTAAAGTTTCGGCATCTGTCTCTGGCAGGGCTCCATGGCTTCTCTCTGACTCCGCCTCCTTTTTCTCAGCATTCAGTTTAGTTTTCCCTGTTTACCTCTATTCCTTGTGCAGGCCCAAGACAGTTTCTTTATTAACCAATGGTATTCACAGCATACCCTCATCACTTTACAACTTGGCTTTTGGTTGTGGTGTTTTATCATAGCAATAGTAACCCTAACTAAGACATACAGTTATAATTAGCTTTGCATAGTACATCAGTTCAAGAAAATCATGTTAAGGGCTGGAGAGATGGCTCAGAGGTTAAGAGCACTGCCTGCTCTTCCAAAGGTCCTGAGTTCAATTCCCAGCAACCACATGGTGACTCACAACCATCTGTAAAGAGGTCTGGCGCCCTCTTCTGGCCTTCAGGCATACACACAGAATATTGTATACATAATAAAATAAATATTTAAAAAAAAAGAAAATCATGTTAAAAAAAAAAAAAAAAAAAGAAAATCATGTTTTTGTTTGTTTGGTTTTTTTGAGTCAGGGTTTCTCTGTTACCTTTGTTGTCATAGCACTCACTCTGTAACCAGGCTGGCCTCAAACTCACAGAGATCCATCTGCTTCTGCCTCCTGAGTGCATTAAAGGCAATGCCACCACACTCGGCTGTACCAAGTTTTTAAAATCTGGGCGCACTTAGATAACTAAGAGTCCTGTCCTGATGGAGAAGGCTGTCCCTGCTTGGTTCACTGAGGAAGCTGAGCTGGTGCAGGGATTTGACCATATGCCTTGGGGTAACTGCCCGCAGTATCTGTGGAAGGACTGAGCAGGCCTGTGGCTCCAGGATCCCCATAGGGCTTATCACTGGGGGTCACTGTCACCTGTTTCTCCTCTAGCCATCCCTCTTGTCTCCTTGGATTGCTTGGAGACTTTATCGACCCAGAATGTTTCTAGACGCCATTCCTCACTCTCCTGATCTCCAGCGTAACTAGTTGCCCCTTTCTTACATTTGGGGAGGACAAAATGAGATAAGGGCGTGTGCAACCATTTGGGAGGGGTCCATTACCACACACCCTGCTTCCTAAGTGGACGCTATTAAGCCAAATATGAAGTGTGTGTGTAGTGCCTGCCCGGAACTGGAATGTGGTAAGAGGTCCAGTTCATGCTCTTTGGGGACTTAGAGACTCTGGGAAAAATGGAATATGATATAAGAAGCAACTGGCAAATAAGGGCTCTTCC
The DNA here is from genome assembly GCF_000317375.1 of Microtus ochrogaster. NCBI lineage: Eukaryota > Metazoa > Chordata > Mammalia > Rodentia > Cricetidae > Microtus > Microtus ochrogaster. The sequence goes on from NC_022020.1 coordinate 53,190,728, forward strand.
ATGAGCAGATTTATAATCCAGTCTTGCTTCAGAAAAGCATCCCACATCGCGGAGAGAGAAGCCGCTAGGCCCAAAGGGTGGCTAGTGCAGGGGCTTCTGCAGCCTACCTTTCGCTCACTCTCTTTCCTCCTAGAACTCATATGCTGTCCAAGCCCTAGGTTCTGAGGGTGCAAATACCGAAAGCTGCAGGTCTGTCCCCCACTGTAAGAAGACAGGCGTGCACAGTGTAGTGACAGCCCCCCTGGAGGAGGGAGGGGAGGCTTTCTGTGGACTTTGGAAAATGAAGGGAAATTTTAGGAGGGACTAAAGGTTTGTGTTCTGATTGTGTCCCCAGCCTCCACTTCCCACCGCCCTGTTCACACCTATTGTCCCCAGTGTGGCAGGATTGAAGAGTCGGAGCTCTCAGGAGGCCATTAAGCCAACACTGGGGCATGGAGTAAGACAGAGGTGAACTCACAGCCATGTGGCTACAGGTAGGGAGGCTAATGTGTCTAACTATGTCACAGATACATGGCAGTGCTCACAGCTCCTGAAACTTCAGAGTTTAAGTTTAAATTATTTCTGTTAGTATTTTATTTCTTAGAGTTTCTGGAAAACAAACTCGTGCTCTCTAGTAAGCACTACACTTCCTACACCCCCAGCTCCTATGTCTGTAGCTTTTATGTGCCAACACTGTTTGTTTTACCACGTGGACACTTACGGGCTCCTTTCCTAAGTTTTGTTTGGAGGGTTGCAAGGGGCCGGCAGCTTAGGTGATGTGAAAGACTAATGCATTGCTGACCCAGAGAAACTGTCCTCAAAATATTGGGATTATTTACTCAGGTTTGGAGCATGGGCACTGTTTTAGTTCCTAAGAACGGGGCTTTTTAGTTTAGTAAGTTAGTTCCCTGTGTTTGACGTGCACAGAGCGCAGGGAGCAAAAAAACATTTCTTTAACTGGCTTCTCGAAATGTGCATCATGGGTAAGACATAAGTGTCTTAAATTTCAGACACTTGTGGGTACTCATGCTCAAGACAGTGAAACTGTGATGGGAGGCAGCCCAGCATTGGGGCAAATTGTTGAAGGAACAAAGTCTTTCTGGGATAGATTGGGCATGAGGGGTCCTGACAGGTTTTGTAGTTGAAGGATGGGCCAGTTCTCAAAGGCGAAAACAGGGTGAGGAATTTTGTTGGAAGATTGTAAACAAGGACAAGGGCACACGTTTGGTTAGCATCAGCCATGGCTGGCATTCTGTGATCATTGTCTTGTGTCATGGTGCCGGGCTGTGGATGCCCGTCCTTCACCCATTGAGAAAGAAAAACAAGCCTGTCGTATGCTCACTGTACTGGCCAGCTTTCTGTTGCTGTGACAAAGATCTGCCTTCACTGGCCCATAGACAGAAAAGAGTCATTTTGTCTCATGGCTTTAGAACTTCCTGGTCTCTTTGGTTGGGGGTCTGTGGACAGGCAGTGCATCATGGCAGGGGTTGGGGGATGGGGGAGTCATGTGGTAGAACAAAATGGTTCATGTCCCGACCAGAACGTGAAAGCAAAGAGGATGTTGTCCTACTATGGCTTTTGAAGGCAAACCCTCGAGGACCTAGAGACATTCCACCTGCTGAGGGATATCGCATTTCCCTAGCATGCCACCCTGATGCCCAAGCTTTTGGGAGGGAGCTTCAGTACAGTCATTATAGCCCCTTTGGCCTCTTGTCATTGCTGATTGTTCACACTGTGGGTTGGGGCTTGACCATTGTTGTTTAGTAATTCCTATTTGTTCGCAGTTCGATAAATGATTAAATCTCATACCTGTTCAGTTCCCACAGGAAGTCAGATCCATCACTTTCATGTGGGAAAAATAATGCTTTCTGTTTGCAAAACATTCCTAACTTTTTAAAGCTTTCCACAGACGACATCTAATTTCATGTTCCTTGGCTTTATGGAGCGAATAATTAGTGAAGTGTACATTGAAGTGTAATTAATAAATTTGTTACTTCTATAATCAGTGTGCCTTTTAGCTGAGAGTGGAATTCAACTTGGTTCTTTTTTTTCTTTTTTTTAATTTTAATGTGCAAAGCCAAATTGGAAGGCAATCTCCTGTTCCTGTCCAAGCCCCACAGCAGGCTGTTTCCTGAGGGCCATAGAGTCTGAGGAATCACAGTTGGTGGCGGGGTGGGCACATGGTAGTTGCAATTTTGAGAGGTTAGGATAAAACACTAGAAATTGAATTTGCAAGTATATGTAGTTAAACCCACAAGAGTAAAGGGGTCAGACTGTGAAGCCCTCCCCAGGAGGGTGGTGGAGAACAGAGGCACCCTGCAGCAAGTGTGAGTTGGGGGCACACAGCAAGCGTTCATGTCCTTCCACAGCAAACCAGTGTTTTCTGGGGGAATCCATGGCTCTTCAAGGGCCTCAGAGAAGCACTGCAGGTTCTGACCAACTTGAAGACTCATCCTGCTGCTGGCACGATGTCCAGCCCCTTCCTGGGTCTGTGTTCCACTCACGGAAACTTCCGTCCACAGCCTAACCTCTTCCCCTTGACCCCCAACATAGTTTTGGCTTCTGTCTTGGTACAGGGTGTTCAGCTGGGGATCCAAGCTGACTTCATCTCTGTTTTTTCCCTTTTGGCCCAAACTGCTTCTGTGCCTTGTCCCGGTTGCCTGTGGTGTGGCTCCGGCCGCTGAGCCAGTCCTGGCAGAGCTGGCTGATGTATCCTTGTTCCTGATCGTCTTTACCGTTGTGTGTGGTGACTCTTCTCTTTCTCTGCCGAGTGTTCCCGGTGTAAGCCTTTCTTTCGCACCGATGCTCACACTAGCTTCCATAGTTTTCTGCCTTCTCCCTGGAAGCCCCAGGAAATGTTGCATCCGGTGCACGAGCGCCTGCAGCTGCATAAAGCTGCTGCTAAAGACAAGTGCTGGAACAGCAGACTCCACCCTGTCTCTGAAGCCGATAATAAGGATCGAGGGCTGGCATGTCTGCTGGTTTTCCTCTGGTCAGTCCCTCTTAGTTTCCCAGAAGAATAGCAGTGGCAGGCGCTTGCTCCTCTTAACAGTGCTTGAGGTCACCGGTCAATAGTTTAGGTGGCAAATGAAGTGTTTTCTGATCTCTGGTAATTAGCTTGTGTGATCAATACTTGCTGAATAACTTCTGCAGAGGACTTTCCTTGTCGTTACGCACAGCGAGTTGGTGGCGGGCTTGCAATAAGATGGCAGGGTCCCTGATGAAGGGGTCTGCCCTGCAGGAAAACTGTAGATGAAACCACACTCTTTGCATTTGCGTAGAAACCGGGCATGGGTTGCCTCAATAGATAAACTCATTATTTTGTCTGTCACTCAAATATACTGTCTGCCATCGGAAGACAGCTGTAACTGTGATCCATGAAGCTTACTTTCTCGTCTACTGTTGCTAGGCTATGGTAAGACATCAAGGAGGGGGCATTTCTTCTTGTTCCTGGAGGTGCTACAGAGGGATATCTCGACAAGGCTGGGAAAAGAATTTAAGAACTATTCTTGAAAGCAGGCTGGAGAATTTAGCACATTCTCGCTTGAAGCAGATTCCTTCTAGGACCTGGTTGTCACTTTCGGTGTCATTTAAGATAACATTGTCTAGGCAAGACTATCTTTGGGTATTGGCTGTGAACCCTGCCAGCGAGGCAAAGTTGGTGTCATAGTCAGGAGGGAACCAGGGCCCCACCTCATTTGCATGTGGAGAGATTTCTAGATGGAAGCAGAATCCTTTTGCTGGAGTGGTTATGTTTTTACATAAGGGAGCTTGCCCTGATTTTCAGGCTCAGAGCTCTTACCCCATGATGCCTACTGGGCAGTTTCATTTCCAAGTGTCTCAGTCAGAGTGTAGAAAAATGAACCGGAGTGGGGGTGTGGCTCGGTGACAAAGCCCTTGCCAATAATTATCAAGGACATAGGTCTGGTCCCCAGCACCATAAAAGGAAGGAAGAAAGAAAGGAAGAAAAGAGGGAAGGAGGGAGGGAGGAAAAGAATGGAAGGAAAAATTAAAAAAATACTCTCACTTCAAACTATATGGAGGTACCTCTTGCTCTCTCTCCTGTCCATCATTGTCCCCTTCAGGCCCTGTATGTTCACTAATGTCCCCTTGATCTTCTCCCTAATGTCCTTTAGTCTCTTGCTGTCTCATTTTGATCGCTGGCAATTCCACCTGCCCAGTGATTCAGGCCTCACCTCTGGCATCTTTATTTTTTTTTTTATGGTTTATTTAACTTTATTTTTTTATATGCATTGGTGAGAAGGTGTCAGATCCCCTGGAACTGGATCTTCTGACAGTTATGAGCTGCCATGTGGGTGCTGGGAATTGAACCTGGGTCCTCTGGAAGAACAGTCAGTGCTCTTAACCACTGAGCCATCTCTCCAGCCCCCCTCTGGCATCTTTAATCTATCACATAGTCCAGCCTTTGAGTAAATCTTGTTGTTTATCTGTAAATGTATCACAGATCACACCACCCTTTAGGGTACTCCCTGTGTGTGCTCCACCGGGGAGTCTGACTCCTCCCTTCAAAGCTCCTCACAAGGAGTTCCTATCCCAGGCCTCTGTGATCTCCCTGCCGGAAACATGAGTGTTCCTGGCCTGATTAAGGCCTTTGCTCAGGTGTCCTGCCTTGGTCAGGTGGCCTCCCCACTATGCTTTTTCCTGTCTCTGGCATTCTGTTAGAGCTGGAAGGTATCCTTTCCGAGAAAGCACTCGAGAGCAGACAGGTCACTGCCCTGTCCACTGTCCAGCAGCGATGCAGTTTTGCTAGTTACATGGACAAGTGGGCATGGGAGCTAGGGGGCCTTGTTTGGCAGTGGCCCAGAGAAGTTCAAGACTCAGGGCTTTGTGAGACTCTGGGGCTGAGGCAGAGCAGTTCATGGGCTTCTGTCTGTGTGTTGATGCCTAGGTGGCTGTCAGGGGTGGGTGCAAGGCCATCACACCTCTGTTCCTGTGGGTTAGGTCAACCTTCAGTGCAAACAGTAAGTTCTGATGGAGCGGGTAAAGTACAGGAACAGGCTTGGGGGTCATGTCACTCAACGCTCTCATCCCCCTTCCCAGGGCTAAGTTTCTACTTACCTACACTATTCTCCCCCCAGGATTGGAACTGAACTTAGGACTTCATCGGTGTTAGGCAAGCCTTCTTCCTCTGAGCTCCACTCCTGATCTCTACATCAAATTCTTGTTTTATTCTTCCCCCCACAGAATAGCTGCCTTCTACAACTCAGGAGAAGCAATTGTTTTCCACACCACCTCTAGCTTTCCTTTTTAACTCTTTCAGTCTTAAATCCCTAGGTGCATAAATTACGGGTGCATTAAATATTGCTATATGTTTAGAGCAAATCCATCGAGCTGTGACCTAGAGTTAGATTTATGAATGTTCTAGAAATCATCTTAGGAAGGTGTGTGTTTTTTCTCCATAATCTCTGTTGCCAGGAAAAGCTCAAAGTGGAGACGGTTAAGGTCTAGGAATCTCTGTTGCTCTCTTTCCAAAACAGACTAAACATTTGACTGTTTCCTGGAAGTCTGACGCACTTCCAAAGTCGGACTGTGCTTTTATTCTGGTATTGCAGGTGAATTTCTGAGTTCAATTATTTTGCTGTGTCTTGGGTTTAAAATCGACACAGTGAAAATCGGTTCCCTTGTGGAACAAGGGACGAGGGCCCGAGAGGAACGAGTCCCAAAGAGCAGCTAGTTTCTCTCCTCTGGTGTTTTCAGCCTGCGTGTAATCGTCCATAGCACCAACCATGTTTACCTTGAGAAAAGTGTGATTTCTTCCTTTGTTCACTCGGCACACACGGGCAGTCTTGCCTGGAGCAGGGAAGGCGTGAGCAAAGGCTGAACAGCCGTCCTTACCTTTCCTGAGAATCTGGTTTGAATTGTACCTCCTCACCCCCAATCCACAGACCCCCGAAGACAGACCGAAAGGAAATATACAGAAACATTAAAAATAGATGCCTTGAAGTATGGTGCTAAGGGTGATCTAAAAAAATTTTTCTTTTTTAAAAATATGATCTTGTGTTTCTGTTTTTATAATGAGAACATTCCCAGTAACGGGTGTGGAACTGAAAGCCAGTTTCTGAAAAATTGTGGAAAACAGTTAGATGTGTATCTTTTTAAGTATTTTGGAGGCAGGGATGAAGTTGCTATGGGGACAGAAAGTTACTTTTCACAGAATGATTCCATCTGTCCCTGTCTTGCTCCTGGAGCCAAGCCGGGCAGTCCTCTGTGGGACAGAGTTTGTTATTAGATGGGCAAACAGTTACACGTCAAATTACTGTTCCATCCTTTCCCTGAGATCACTGTCTAGTGATGGGGAAAGGTCCCCAGTCCTTTTTCTGAGCTGATGCTTCGCATGCCATGGTCACCTGTGTGGTTTGGTAGGCCGGTCTGCAGTCTGGAAAGCTCTGCCTCTGCCGTTGGAAGCGCTGCTTGTCCAGGATGGTCCGCAGAGTCCTGCTCCCTCAGCTGGAAAGTGGGGGTGGAGTGGGGGTGGGTGATGACCTTTGTATGCCTCATAGCATGACCATGACCACGAGGCAGAGGTCAAGGACCAAGTGTTCCCCTTGTCCAGTAGTGCTGTGCCCACTTCCTTCTGTGATCAGACTGCAGGGCTCCAGGAAGTGCTCAGAAATGGGCTGTCTGCACACGAGGCTGCTGTTAACCTGCTCCATACCAAGGGAGGCTACCACGGAGAGTGGACCTGTGGACAGTGACTGCCAGCATCTGTCTCTTATCACCTTGGGGGCAGAGGTGATGTGTTTGCTTCCATCTCTAAGGCCAAATGGAACCCTGGTTAACAGGAAAAGCAGTTGGAAGATGTCCAAGGATCGTGGGGTCTTGTTTCTTGCTCTATGTCCATGTAGCGTGAACAACTCAAGGTCCAGTTCTCAGTGGACACTATTACATCATTAACCCGTGCTGGACACCATGGTCACATAAGCCCCCAGTCTCAGTTTCCCCACTGAGAGCCCCCTTCATGCTATCTAGCTCTTTCCATGCATTATTTAATTTGATTCATTTAATTAATTTGGATTAGGAAGTGTCATGAAGTTGTTTTGCTTATTTCTTAAGTGGAGAAATAAGGTCTAGAGGATTTTCTCAATTGGTTGGTTGATGAAGATCTTGTTTGTATAATAAGAGGCTGGGCAGAGCGTGGTGGCTCCTTGGGCTCCTCCTTGAGTTAAGTGATTGTGTCTTCAGGGATCCCATTCTGTGAGGCTGATTGCAAAGGAAACTGTGTAATAAGCATGGTTCTCATACCATCCCTGCTTGCCACGGGCTTGCTCTGAGGAGTTACCCAACACTCCAGGAGCTGCTGGGCGCTGTGGATTCTAACAGCGTGGTTCAGATGGCCCGCCCTTGTCCAGGTGAGGACAGCAGGTCAGACCTGAAGCGAGACAAAGTTCTCTGACTGGAAAGAAGTTGTCTGTCATGAAAGAAGGCGGAAGAAATTCTCTAAAATGTCACTGTTGGATTTGTGCCCTTTATGCGTTACCTGTAGTTGGCGTTTCCTCACTTAGCTCAACCGGAAGAGCATTGGACTTTCCCATGCTGTGCAGGTTTCTTTCCCCTTGGACATGAAGTACTTAGGGATGGAACAAAAGTAAAACAACTGCCTATTGTAAGCTGACTTCTTTTTTTCTTCCCAGAAAAAGGGTGAACAGGTGAGAAGATGCGTAGATGTGGAACCAGGTACATCCCAGCTCTGAGAAGCAGAGTCTGAGGGAAGAGAATTTAGCCCCTACCTGTCTGGTCTCACACTTGAGAGTCCACACAATGGTGGCCGGGGAGGGGCCTGCACGCCGCAGCTGCACCATGGATGGTGGCTGCCCTGGTGTTTTAGCTGTGCAAATACACGTTGATAAAACTGAGCCCTGGGCGAATCTTAGGCACACTGTGACCAGTACTCGCAGGCCTTAGCCTCTGCGTTGGCTGTGAGGAGCTGTGGAGTTTCTTATCAGAACCTTGGCATGAAGATGGCTGCTGGCATCTGTGCTGGGGCATTTGAGTTCCAGACTGGGTGAGGCCCTGGCTGCTGGTGGCATGGGCTCAGAGAACTGGAAATGGTCACCTAGTGAGTTTAGCCTCCTGAGTGCAGGGATCTGAAGGAAGAGCATTGAAGGGGCCACTTGGAAGTTTAAACATTCTCCATTTTCATCTAAGCCCGTATAGGGATTTTATTAGCTCTAAATGAGTTTGCCCGAATAGCTTCCTTTAAATTCTAATTAGCTAGCGAATGAGCTGGTACGAGTTCTGATTAATCAGAATGAGTTACAGGTATTGATTATTAGGGTCTTCAAGCAAATGGAAGTCCTGGTTCCCAGCCTGGAGAGACTTCCAGTGGTCTAGGGAAGGCTCTGTCGTCTTTCACACTTCATCCTCCACCTTTTTGAAGCCCTCGCTGGGCACTGCAGGGTCTGGGGACAGGATAAAGATGCCCTAACTGTCTTAGGTCCTGGGGGGACAGAGTTCAGTGGTTGCTAGCAGGTCTTCATCCCTGCACACCACGGAGGGTACCCTGTGCTGTGCTTCCTGCATGGGGACGATATCTGTGACACCACACCATGGAGCCAGAGGAAGTGTGTGTGTATCCATCTCACCAGGGCCAGCTTCAGCAGGCTCCTGGGACCGGGACCCCCTGGCAATGTGCTGATCTACACAATCCATCCCATGCCAGTCATCAGGGACCTGACTCCCACTCAGCTCATGAAGCAGATTCACAAGTATATAAATATTTCTTGGATTGTGCTTTGTTTTGGAATGGACTTTAGGCAAGTTCATTGCTTTATGACTAGAAATTTGGAAAAGCCAACTGTCAATTCATGTCATCTATGGACAAACTTGACTGGGGGTGTTTTGTGAAGGGTCGTAGGTTCACTTCTGAGTGGAACAGTCAGGATGCTCTCTGTCCCCCTAAATGTTCAGCTCATTGCCTATGCAGGTACTACACCTTTCTACTGTCCCCCTCGTGTGGCCATCACGGCTCTAGGTCTTTCCTGGGACTCTTGTGGCCTTTCTGTGGGTTCTCTCTACTGGGAGGTGCTGTTCCCACCACTAGGTGTTCCAAGAGAGTACTGGCTTCTGCTTTCTCTGAGTGTGCTCATAGAGTATGCATGCATGCATTCATGTGCCCATGTGTGTTGAATATGTGCACAGACGCATGTGTGGCTGTACACGTATGCATGTCTCCATGTGCCATTGCTTTCTTTCTTTAGAGGATAGCTTACTTAATTTTTAAAATTAAGTTCTTTGAGAACTATATATATATATACATACATATATACATACATATACACAATATATGTATATATCTATATCTCTCTATACATTTTATCATATTCTTTATATTCCTCCAACTCCCAGATGCTTTTCCTCTCTATCCAATTTCATATTCTCTCTGTTAAAAAAAAAAAGACAGGGGCTGGAAAGAAGTTAAAATAGATGTGGCTGTTTCTCTTAGAAATAGTAGTCATGGGGCTGGAGAGATGGCTCAGCGATTAAGAGCATCGCCTGCTCTTCCAAAGGTCCTGAGTTCAATTCCCAGCAACCACATGGTGGCTTACAACCATCTGTAATGAGGTCTGGTGCCTTCTACTGGCCTGTAGGCATACACACAGACAGAATATTATATACATAATAAATAAATAGATATTTTTTAAAAAATGACAAAACTGTACTAAAACCAACCAAAAAAAAAAAAACCCACAAAAAGTATGGCATCCGATTTGTTGGCCAGCTGCTCCCAAGCACGGGGTCTGGAATATGGCTTGTACACATAAACTCAGTGTCACTCCTTTGAAGAAAGCTGATTTTCCCTTTCCCAGCAGCTGTCAATTAATAGCTTCCCATGAGGGGCGGGTCTTTGTGCCCACTTCCTCTCCTCTGTATTGTAATTTTCTCTGGCTTCATCTTGCTCAGGTCTTGTGCAGGGTTACCACAGCTGTTGAGGGGTCACAGGTGCGCGTCTGCCCAGTTGTGTCTGGAAAGAACGATTTCCTTGAAGTCACCCACCACCTCCCTCCTCAGATCCCCTAAAGAGAGAGGTGTGATAGCAACATACCGCTCAGGGCTGAGTTCTTCAGTCTCTCGCTCTCTGCACGTTGGCGCCATTGCTTTCTGACTGTGACTCTGCCTGCCTTCCCTGTCAGCCACAGTGGTTATGCTGTCAGCGTTCGTATTGCTAGCGCCTGACTCGGTACCTGCTGCATGGCGGGTAATTGCTGAGTGTGTGGATAAGTGGGCTCACAACAGCAGCGCTCAGGGGATAATGGCACGCTGTGTTCTAGTCTCATGCTTGTCTAGGAAAGAACTGACTGAGTTTCATGCTGTTTGTCTGCTGGTACCTCAAAGGATGCTCGTTTACAAAAACCCAAAGATGCTCCAAACTCAGCCCTGATCTGGATGCTTGCTATCTGCTTCCCTGCCATCGTCTGTGTCTACCCAAAAATTCAGTGTCCTCCCAGGGTGACCTCCTGCACACTTTAGCAATTTTGAAATTTATCATTAATTTGAAGAAAAACAAAAACAAACAAACAAACAAAAAAAACCCCGTGTTTGCACTTGGAGACTTGAGATGGAGCAGAGATCCCGCCTGGAGGTCGATAGCAAAACCTGGGCTGAGTATATTGGAACCCAGGGCCTATCTTTGGGATGGAGGGAGCTGCAGGACAGGGGCAGTGGGCCAAGGCCCTCATGCTGAAAGCCGCTGCTTATGGCCATGGTGAATAACTTCATCACTTCCCCCTCCTGGCAGGGTTCTGGTGACACAACAGGGGTGCCCCGTCTAACCACAGCACTTTAGGGTGTCCTTTCAGTAGTAAGGTCCTGCTGCCCTGGCGCCTGCTCCCATCGTCCCTCATGGCTGAACATTCTGGGTGTCACTTTCATAAGGACCTTCGGGACGAGCAGTCGGTACCCTCCAGCCTGAGTCAGATGACTGCTGTAGTGTCGGGGCTACTTACATGCTAACTCACATGCTTCAGGGTCACCACTGGGTGGGTTTCTTTGTCACCAATTTCAGTCTGTTTGCTTCTTTGTGCAATTCACGAAAACTACTGAAGTCCACATATCAGTGCAATAGTAAAATACTTCAGGGTAAATGGGAAAAAAATGAGCTGAACAGGTGTTTTGGTTTGATGAGATATGCCCCTTACAGGCTCATGTATTTGAACAAGAGGTCCCTGGTTGGTGGTGTGGTTTCGGAAGATTATAGAACCTTTAGGGGGAAGGACCTGTTGGAGGAATTGCATCACTGGAGGTGGGCTTTGACAGTTTATAGCCTGTTCAACACTCCCTGTTTTCTCTTTCTGCTGTGTGTGTGTGTGTGTGTGTGTGTGTGTGTGTGTGTGTGAAAGTGTCTCTCATACTCCTGCTGCCAGGCCTTCCCTTGCCATGATGGACCGTATGCTCCCTGGAACCCTTTTTCTCCTGGAAAGTGCCTTTGCCGGGTGTTCTGTTCCCGCAGCAGGAAAGTAACCGTGACAACACGGCTTGGTGACACGAAGGAAGTTCTTTGGATGCGCTGATCTAGAACCATTTGTTGTTACGTGTCCAGGGAAGTTCATCAAAGCAATTCCGATTTGCATTTGCACTTCTCTTTAGTAGGAAACTTCAGGCCACGGCCACGCCAGCCACCCTACTGCTGGCTTTGCTGCCCTTCCTTCTCGGATTGGTAAAGGGACTTGGTTCCAGGCGCTTGCAAAGAGGCTTTTAATCCTTAGGGACATTTTGATTTTAGGGCCTGGAGCTGCATTCAGGTAACTAGTAGCATCTAATTAGGGTAGGGCAGACGAGCTTTATAGATTTCGTCCTGGTAGAGAAAAACTACCTGTAGAGACTTACTAGCCGTTTTCATTACAGGGGTGACTCTTTAGATTATTATGGAGATTGATAAACCTTTACTCTTTAACGTGGTGTGGACTCGGCATAGTGTGTAGAAAAAGAAACAAGAAACACTGACAAAGTTGTAGTTCTTTACTCACTGTCTACCAAAAGTCATTTCCAAGCAGTTATTAAAATCTTCTGCAGCAGCTTTGGCCTCCCACACAGCTCTGACCCCGGTTGCTCCAGCCTGGTTTATTTCAGCTGTTAAGCAATTAGCACCAAGGTTGGTAAGCAATCTCCCTGCCTTGCTGATCGGGAGCTTTTGATATGGATCCTCTCTTTGCCGGTGTTTTTGGTGCATCTGGGATCTAATACCTTTGTTGCTTTTCTGCATTCTGCACTCCTGGGCTGTCCTTCACTATGAAAGCACGGGGAAGGTTTGTGTCTGTCCCCCTCTCCAGCACCTCTTCCCTACTGTTCTTGTTTCCCCAATGGAGAGCGCTTGTGTCATTGGGGTGTCAGGGTAGGGCCCCAAGAAACAAGAGGTGGGGAATTGAGCGTTCTTGCCCACTCCCACTTCTGGCTCTTAACCTTGGGCACATAAATAACTTCAGTGAGGTGGACGTGATCACATGTCTCTAACTGCGGCAAGGAATGATGAGACAGAATATTGGGAGAGCATTTAAAGATTTATGTCAGCGTGTGTCCGTCCCTAGCCACCCTTCCCTCCTGCCTATCGATTCAGTCATTTATCTTTCAACCTATCAATTTCCAAACTTAAATTAATGTTAAGATAAAGGTCCCTGGTTTTGCTTTTTTGTTTTTTTTCTCTTACCTGCCTATGATTTTCTTTGTGCTTTGTAATTGCTAATTGACCTTTGAAATCTTTGAGCATATTTATTGATCCACATGGATTGATGTGGTGGTTAATATTATACTCATTTACATTTACATCCGCGAGTGTGGTCACCAGAGGCTTAGGTGTCTCCTCCTCCCTTCCCTATCATGCACAGATGGACAGACAGACAGACAGACACACACGCACGCACGCACGCACACACGCACGCGCACATACTCTTCTACCTCTAGCATGTCTTCTGAATGTTTCTATGTGGAGTTTGAGCTTTTGGCAGAGTTTATGAACTGACAGACCGCATGACTGAACACATGGTTGGGATTTCTGTCTTCAAGGACAGACAGAATTGCTCATTTGAAAGTGCAGTTTAATAAATAGTGAAGAAAAACTTGCATCATGTACCTCATTAGCAACTTGGCTAGGCCTGTTAGGGGAAGCAGACAAGCTCCCATGAACATGCAAATGACCTGTCTGTGGTCCCTGTAGCTTAGTTGGGACATGTCTTTTCATACACAGACACACACACACACACACACACACGAGATTCTGAGAAGGCGGAGGGACTGATTCTGGTATCCTGAGTCTCCCTTTGGAGAAGTGGAGGATTCACTTCTCTCTCTGGGAGCTGTGAGTCAGTGCATGAGGGCAAACGGAGAAGCATCCTTGGAGTGACTAGTGTGTGCACTGTGGAGCGAGTAGGGGGGGTTCTGAGTCTAAAGGAGCTCAACTAGGGGCTGCCTGGCTCGTGCGGGTGTCCCCAGGACTTCCTACAAGTCCTGCCATCCACAAGAACTTATTCATTACAGAAATAAAGGAAGATAACACAGGCAGGGAGGGGAGACTTTCTTCACACATTGGGTGTAAGTTATGCCAATGTTGGGGGTCGCCAGCGGGTTTTGCTGAGTTTATTACAGCATAAAACCCTACTCCAACTAATTAATATTCACAGACTTTGCAGACGCTTTCTGTAATGTTTATTATTGCCATACTCACTTTTCACATGTGAATCTGGAACTCAATGAGATTAAATCATGGGACCCGAGTCAACCCAGCTTCAGTGAACTGGGGCTTCCTTCCAGCTTGTGTGTGTGTATTTACGTGTGTGTGTGTGTGAGTGTGCATGCTTGCTTGTGTAGGTGAATGTATAGGCCAGAGGTTGCCCTCCAGTGCTGAGGTTACAGATCTGTCCTACCACATCTGAATTTTGAAGGGAAACGATGGTGTCAGGGGCTCTGAACACAGGTCCTTCTGCATGCAGAACAAATAAATACTTTGCCCACTGTGAGATCTCCCCAACTCCCAGCCCACATCTTTGACCTTCTCTCTCTGTCTACCTTGCTATGGCTGAGAGGTCCCTAGGGAATCTGGACAGCAGTTTTCAATGGAGATGCAATAGGTAGCATAGGTCATTTCCAACTTCAAGGGGAGTGAAGAGAAGTGAGAATTTTGAGGTCACCCTGTGCAGGATTATGGGAAACCAATGTGTAAAATGCTCAGCCTGTATCTCATGGAATAGGAATCAGGGCCCAAAGAGCTCTTAATTCCTCTTTTCTGTTCAGTTGGTGTTTCCCAGGGATTACAAGGCAGGCTCTGATAGATGCATGAGCAGATACTCAAGAGCAAATTAAAAACGCATTGTTAAAAAGGGATTCAACGTGTGAACAAAGATTGGCATGGAGGTTGGGTCCCTGTGTTTTTAGAGACTAATTAAAGTGAATGAACAATGATAAATTCAGGTAACCCATATTGCCAGAAATCTCCACTGAGCATTTACCGTGGAGCTAATGGCGGCCTGCAGAGGTCTGGACAGTCTACACCCATCGGCTTTTGGCTATGCTAAGACCATCCTGCTCTAAGATCCCTGGTATCTAGGGATACACATACCAATACATTCCAGCATTCTCGATCTGGGGACTCAACAAGGTACTGGATGCCACTTCTGGAGGCTAGCGTCAGCTTTCTGTAAGAGCTCAACTGGAGCTGAGGCAAGGGAATGCCCATGGGTGCTTGCCCTTATCAGTGAGATGCTGTGTGTGTTTATTTCATATAGTTAACTGCACTCAAAGGACAGACCCCACGGCCCCGCTGGGTGTCTGGCTAGATGTGTGTGAGCTGCAGTAGACACCAGAGTGAAGGAAATAGGATCTGCGGCAGAGAATTTCGATTCTGTCAATGACTTGGAAATTGGCCTGTGTGGGGGTGCCTGTAGAGCAGGCCTGGTCCCCATCTGTCTTAGCCCTTTGTGACACTGAGGTGGGTAGGGTGAAACCCCAATAATTAGGCCATGTTTCCTACTAGCCTATGTAGACCCGGGAAGCTCTGCAGCTAAGTTCATAGTTAAGTAGATACAGATGCATCTTTCCTTGTGATGGAGCATTGCTCGTTAGCATCACAGCACACAGTCATGGATCAATATTCCTTGTCACCAGCCATCATCATGGGAGATGCGTGCGGTGTCTGGCTAGCCTTGGAAAAGACAAAGTACAGTTAACCCTTTAGCGTCACCGTGAAGTTCAAAGACTGTAAGTTGAACCATTGTTAGTCAGGGCTTATCTGCCTTCTTAGACGCATACCAAGACAAGTTTTTTTTTTCTTTTTCCTTTTAAATAAGGCTAGATTAATTTTGTTGCTGGTAGTCTATAACTTTATATTTTTTTGTATTTGGAAAATTGCAGCGCACAATGCCCGTCTGCGCTCTATGTGCTACCATACAGTTCACGAGCTTCTGAGCTTTGGGCAAGGGTTTATATACCCAACAGTCAGGTGGGCCAACAGGTGAAAACCTTATACTCTGATCCTCAAGGGCAAGGCAACCCGTGCTCGTCAAGCAGAGCTGGTAAACAACTTTTACACAGCTTTCAATAACTCAAATCAGAGGGAAAGTAAAGATCGCTAGCAGGGAAGAGCAGCTGGAGGCCAGGACTCCAAATGGTCCCAACAGAAAACTCCTAAAATAAAGTGAATATTCATTGCACACAGATATAGTGATGGTGTGCTGAGCAGAAACATGATTTCGGATAACTTAAGGCCTCTGTTTCAAACAATTTACATTTCAAACCATTTTACATTCCAATCCTTGGTTTATTTGTTTCAGAGACAGCAAAATGAGAGATTGTATTAAGAACAGTTCCACCTCTAAGGGAGGAAGCTGGCTGGAGGCAAGAGTTAGCATCTTCAGTGGCCATGCTGTAGAGAGGAGAGGGGCTTTTATAGCACATAGTGGGGACCTTTGGCTCATGTGCATAGTGTGGACTTCCCTGTGTGTCCTCTGCCTCATGGAGTCCTACCTGCAACTTTAAGAATATCTGTTAACATCTCAGATTTACACCCAGTATTGTCATGAGTCATAGATGACCATCAACCACTCTGGATGTCTTTGTGCCTGTAAGGTGGCTGACTTCAGTTGGTTTCATGGGGTTGAGGGCAGGTGGGGAAGGGACATTCAGCCTTACCACCTTTGTGAAAGGCTCTTTGGACCTTCCTCTCTGCCCTAGATTCCACCCTCTGCTCTCAACTTCCCCCTCCCTGCTTCAGCTGTGGTCCAACTATTTTGGGGGAGCTAGACCTGCTCTCATGTGACTGAGGGGCATCGTTATTGTGCAGGAGGGACCGTGAACTCTCCCCGCATTTCTGTCTGTTGGTCGGAGAGAAGAACCTGGGTGCCTTGGAGTTGGAAGTGGCTGAATCCTTCCTTCACAGAGTCAGTCTGGGCTGTTGAATTCCAGAAGCTACATAGCTTCTCTCTTTGAGCTCCAGACAGGTCCCTCTTGAGCTCTTGTTAGCTTGGTTAAGGCCATCAGGTCTTTTTTTTAGATAGGGTCTTTGTATTGTCCAGTCAGCATCAGTTTTGTGCTTTTGGGATCCACAGTTTCGGGTTGATTCATTACTATAACAGAGCCATCTTGGGGTGGCCTTAAGTTTGACTCATATTGAAGCAGCCCTGTGGCCCATCTTGCAAGCATTACATTACTCTAATACACACAAAATGTTTTCACTTATGTTCCTAATATGAGCCTATGGGAGTAAACATTATTTGAGCTTCCACAGTAGAGATGGAGGCTTTCTCTTTAATCTCAAGTCCTGGGTGAATCAAGGATCTCCCGAGCCACCCCAGGACAAGTGGCTTCCAGGTCCTTTGTCCCATGTGCTCAAAGAATGAAATTTACAGAAAACAGGAAGGCGAGTTTAGAAAGGAGTTTTATTCTAGGATTGTAAACTGGGGCTTGAGAGAAAGAAAGGGAGTAAGCTCCGGAATAGAAGGAGTGGGTCCCTCAAAATGCGGCATCATTGAGCTGCTAGTCTAGGGGAGATAAAGAGAGAAAGCCACGCCTTTTGCAGTCAGGGACTGAGGAAGTTGTCGTGTTCAGCAGTGGAGGTCTGCAAGCAGCTGTGGGACGGAAAGGGGCAGGGATGGGGGGACTTGAGAGGAGGAGAAAGTCCAGACTGTCCTGGAAAACATGCTTCATTAAGCCTTCGGCAGGTGTGATGGTAATCTCGGTCGTCAACGGGAAACCTGGGAAGAAGGAACCGAAACGAGGAACTGAGGAACTGCCATCATCAGATGGGCCTGTGAGCATGTCTGTGGGGGCCGCTGTTCTTGATTTCTAATTCCAAGGGCGGTGCCATCCCTAAGCAGGTGGGCCTCGGCTGTACAATAAAGTTGGGAGGGAGGCTCGAGGCCAGGCCAGTGAAGCAGCGTCCCTGGCTTCTGCTTTAGTTGTTGCCTCCAGGTCCCTGCCCTGGCTTCCCTCAGGGATGCGCTGGAATTCAGAAGCCAAATAAACCCTTGCCCCCTGCAAGCTGGTTTTGGTCGGTGTTTATCATGGCAACAGAACAGCAGGTGTCTGAAAGTTAGGTGTCTGAAAAAGACTGGAGGAAAAGGAAAATAATTGCGCTTTCTGAGTTAGAATTCAGAAAAGCAGCAAGGCTTAAACATGGCAGAAGTTGTGTAAGCAGCTGCATTGGGGTAAGGGACCTCTGGAAGTTGTCTTACTATGGGGAAGATTATTCCTTCACCCCAATCTCCTTAGTATAGTGGTTCTCATCCTTTCTTTCATTCAGTTCCTCATGTTGTGGTGACCCCCCCTCCCCATCGTAAAATTAGTTTTGTTGCTACTCTGTAACTGCAACTTAGCTACTGTTATGAATTGTAAATATGGAATAGGCAGGATGTCTGACAGCCCCTGTGGAGGTCATGACCCACAGGTTGAGAACCACTGCTTTGGCATGTCTTCAGGTTTGCGTAGCTGACCACTAGGGAGGTGATTGACAGGCCCAGATGGATTAACTCTTAAGGGAGGGGATGGTAGTATGCAATGTTCTCATCTTTGGAGCAGATCAGAACGTCACAGGCCTTTACAGGGCCAGAGATGGGACTCAGACCCTGTTGTTTTGACCAGGAGGAAGTAGCTTCCCTTTAATGGGCTTCCACAAAGTCACCTTTACACATGGTATTTTAAATCTGAAGGAGGGATGTTTCTCTTTTACTGTTACCAGGGTAATCGAAGGTGGTTTTCAAAGCTGACCATGACTCTATCCTCCGAGGCTTCCAAGGCTAACGCTGCACTAGCTGGCTAGTTAATATTTCCCCTTGTCCTAGTCAGGGTCACCATGACCAAGGCAACCTGGGGAGGCAAGGGTTTATCTGGCTTACACTTCCACACCACTGTTCATCACTGAAGGAAGTCAGGGCAGGAACCTGGAGGCAGGAGCTGATGCAGAGGCCGTGGAGGGGTGCTGCTTACTGACTTGTTCCTCATGGCTTGCTCAGCCTGCTTTCTTATACAACCAGGACCACCAGCCCAGGGATGGCACCACTCACCATGGTCTGAGTCTCCCCACATCAATCACTAAATAAGATAGCCTACAGGCTTGTGTGTAGCCTGATCTTATGGAGGCATTTCTCTGCTGTGGCTCCCTCCTCTCTGAGGACTCTGGCTTGTTCCAAGTTGACATAAAACCAGCCAGATAACCCCTTCAAAGCTGAGACCCTAAAGTCATTTGGGAGCTGGCTCTTTCCAGCTTCTTGCCAAGAAAAACTGCTCACTTCCAAGGTGGCTGCCTAAAAACTTCCGACCAGTTCCTAGCTCCTGTTCTTATCACAGTGTAAAACACTGCTTAGCTTTTCCTCTTGCAAAGAGGTCTGAGGTCTTTCACAGGCTCCCAAGTTCTCCTCTAGGTCCTCAAGTGGAACCTGCTGGCTTGGTGGATTACTTTTTTTTTTTCTTTTTTTTTTCAATCGTCCTAGCTTGCTTGCCAACTAGTACCGGTGGGTATCACAGTTCGGTGGGTACCTCTTGGTGGTGATGGTGGTGATGGGGACTTTCCCTTCTGTTAGAGCAAGGAAAGGATTTAAACAGCCCTAGCTAGCTTTTCAGGTGCCTGGAAACAGTAGTGTTTGGGGTTTTGCTTTCAGGATGGCTGTAAAATTGAAAAGGAAATTCCTTTAAAAAAATAAAAAAAAGGTTCTATGACATTTTCGTAATGTATAAAATTCTAATTATTCTCTCTCTCATCCCTTCAACTTCCCGTGCTCCCGAGGAGTCTCTCTCCCATGCACATGTCTTTTTGTTTTTAAAATACCCCTGCGCTCTTTCATTACTGATAAGCCTTGTAAAAGAGAACAAGAAAAAAAGAAAACAACCTTCCTTTAAAAGTTGTGAGATTTACCACAGACTTGTGAAGATAATACAGAAAATTCTTCTACGCTGCCCGCCCTGCTCCTCCTGATACTAATGTCTTACTTAACCAGGTGAATTACAGTAAAGCAATGCACCCTTACATACACACAACTGCTGGTGAACACAGACGGGATTCGGGTCTCATGAGTGTTTCTATGAATATCCTTTTGCTGTTCCTAGGGAAGCCTAGCATGCCACGTTGTATTTAGTCACTGTGTTGGTTAGTTTTATGTCAATGACACAAGTTCGAGTCATTTACAAAGAGGGACTCTCATTTGAGACTGTGGGCTCCTATGGTTGGCCTGTAGGCAAGTCGGTTGTTTTCTTGATTAGTGATTGATGTGGGAGCGTGCAGCCCACTGTGGGTGGCACCCACCCTATGTTGGTGGGTCTGCGTGCTGTAAGAAAGCTGGCTGAGCAAACCAGGAGGCATAAGCAACAGTTAGTTCTTGTGGTCTCTGCCTCAGTTCCTGCCACCAGGCTCCTGTCTAGAGTTCCTACCCTGACTTCCCTTCCTGATGGACTGTGGTCAGGACCTGCAAGTTGATATAAACTCTCTTCCAAGCTGCTTCTGGTCATCGTGTTTTATCACAGCAGTGGAAACCCTAACTAGGACACTCACCATACTTTTGAGTCTTTGAACAACTTTGTTTTTGACTCTTCTCCATTGTGAAAATTCAAGCTCTCAAGAGAGAACGCTAGAGAATCCCAGCTGATGCTCTCTGAAGTTTGATCAGTCTCACGCCAGTGTCCTGAACGACTCACGTTTCTAAGGGAACTGAAGGTTGATGAAGGTTTATAGGATCCTCAGCAGTCAGCAGCAGTAAGAGAGTGGCAAGGCCTGCAAGGTTGTGCCTGCTTGCAAGTCTTGTTGTCATCTCTGGCTGATAATCTGCTTGAGTAGGTGGTGTGAACCCCTGATGGTGAGAACTGTCTGGGCTTCCTACTTCATTCTGTCGCAGTTGCCAGGAGAGACGCTTCAGATGCAAGAGGTACGTTAGCAAGTTTGTGGGAAAGCTCACTCTGGAGCCTCTATTTGTCCCTTTGAACTGATGGGTAGTATTTAGTTCTCCTTGGAAGTTGTGGAGACGTCTCTGGCTCCACATAGCCCCCCCCCCCCCACTGCTTTTGAGATAATTATTGTGAGAGCTTCTAAAGTGACTGTTAAAACAACAGAGACTACCTTTTTTTCTTTTTAAAGTTATTCATGACAGGGTTTCTCTGTGCAAACCTGGCTGTCCTGGAATGCCCTCTGTAGACCAGGCTGGCCTCCAACTCACAGAGATCCTCCTGCCTCTGCCTCCCCAGTGCTGAGATGACTACTACCTGGCTGGGAAAGATTATCATCTGCCTACATTTTGCCTTCCTTTGGTGTCAGGGTCTTGCACCACTTCCTGGATGCTAAAGCATTTAGGGTTTACCTTTGTTCTGCACATTCTGCTTACCCCAGGAAAATTTCCATTTTTATGCCTTGGTGATTACTGGCTGCTGCTGGCGGAATGACACCCCATTGGTGTTATTCTGAAATGATCATTGAGTAAGTAAATGTGTGGCTGAGTGGACCAGTGACCTCCCAGTCGGCTCCAGGCTTTACCTGTCAAGCCATTTCACACCGCACTTTCAGTGGCTTCACCTGCTAACCCCTTGGGATTAATTTTCATTTTAAGGAGCAGGTACCATGAACAGAATTCAAATGCAGAGGTCCTGCAGGCTGCTCTTCTTCTTGACCTTCAAAAGATGTTAGTAGCTTATAGGATAGTTCTGTGTTCGTGACAAAATACACACACACACACACACACACACACACACACACACACTGGGGAGGTTTATTTGTGTGTTTGTTTGAAGGGGATTTCACTTTTCCAGCCAGCATTATTAGGATGTCTCTTAGCTAAAAATTAAGTTTCTAACACAAACGGGACATTACTGCCGAAGCCCAAATGCATACATACATTCTCTCCTTCAACAAGTATGTACTATGTACTCTGTAGGTGTGCTGTAGGAGAACAGGGTCTCAGGACTGTTGTCTGATCCACTGACTGACCTCAGATGGCCTTTATTACTTCCAGGAAGATTACAAGTAGAAACCATGAGAGTAATGAAGGGAAGGATTGTCAGCCATGGTGGGATCAACCCATCAAGTCAGTTGGTCCCGAGTGAGGTAAGGTGTCTGTCTGTCTGGGCCTGTTGTTGATGTGAATGACGAGGGGATAGATAGACCCCTGAAAAGTTAAAAGCCGGGGAGAGAGATTAAAATGACATTAACTTGTGTTCGAATCTTTCCTCCTTGTGTGGGCCATTTAGAAACAGGCACATTTGTCCATGTCCCTTGATGCCCGGAGTTGTTTCTGTGCAGGGCTAGCTGACTGTGAGCTCCCTGCAGAGTGGCTGCCCTGTTCCTAGGACAATATCCCTCTAGTTGTGCTGGCTTGCCCTCCTGTTTAGTTTGCATCTTGTACTTTGCTAGTTTTCCAAACCACTGGCCACACCACAAGGCTTCATTGAACAGACGGCATGAGACAGACGCATGATCTTGGAAAACTGGGGCCCCAGGGATCAAGGTACAGGCCTGTCTGACACTTGGCACACATCTCCTGTTCCCAATTTGAAGGATTTTCTGTGGTAGGCAGGGGTCTGGGCCCTGTTCTCTGAGGAGCTCTGGGCTGGTGTTAACAGAAGGAAAGGGTGGAGGTGGAGTTGGGTGGCAGACATCACACTTGCCCACATGCTGCCAGGAGTTAGGGTTCTGAGGAAGTGGGAGGAGTTTCCACATGAGTGGTGGTGCTTGTTGGGGACACAGATCCTTTTCCCATGCTCTGCATGTCTGAACACACACATGCTCAGGCTACTTAGAGAAGTGTGTCTCGTGCTCAGTTTCTTTTTAGAAATGCAAAGCGAATCTAGGAAGAATGATACTTGAAACCCTTTCTTCCTTCCCACACGCCTGAGAAGTTTCCCAAGCCCGAGGGTTACTAAGATCTGTGCGGCTGACAATGCGCTCAGGTGGCTTATTTGCTACCCGCAGGCAAGGCTCATTTTCGGATCCGCTGTGACGCACGGCCCTAACAGGAGTCAATTTGTCATGAGAGGGACTTTCTGAAAATGAAAGCTTGGAGTAGAGATAGGGATGTGCTGAAAGAAAATGAAAGTTGAGAAGCAGAGAAATCCTTCCTGTGTTCTCTTAAAGGCACAGTGATCAGCGTTCACCATGGCTTGCTCGCTTTCTTTTCTTTCTTTCTTTCTTTCTTTCTTTCTTTCTTTCTTTCTTTCTTTCTTTCTTTCTTTCTTTCTTTCAAAAAACGACTTGAACACAAGCTTTGCTTATTGGATTATCTTTGGCCACAAGGCTGCCCTTGTCTCTTTGTTCCTGTGTGTTACCAAATGTCAAACTGGGTGATTTTTTTTTTTGACAGTAAATCTCCACCAGGAAGGGTGCTGCCAATCTCTCTACCTGCCTGTGTGCTTGCAGCCCTGGACATAAGCCTGGAAGTCCAATTGCTTGGTGCTTTGCTGTGAAGTTGGTAGAAGGTTTTAAGGAACTGAGGACTCAGAGGTACACATGTAGAATTGCATATAAAACTGCATGTAGAGTTGCATCTAGAATTGCATGTAGAACTGCTGCAGGAAGCAAGCTATGGAAATCAAACTTTGGCCTTTGGGGGTATTGGATTATTGTTTTAAGGTGTGTGACTTTTGTTTATGCTGTTTTTAACTCTGTGAAGCTGTGATTCGTTACCTGTCTAAAACACCTGATGGTCTAATAAAGTTCTGAACGGCCAATAGCAAGGCGGGAGCAAGGTTAGGCGGGGCTGGCAGGCGGAGAGCATAAATAGAAGGAGACCCGAGGAAAGGGAGGTGCAAGATAGAACAAGGAGAGGAGGATGTCAGGGGCCAGCCACCCAGCTACACAGTCAGCCACGGATGAAGAAGGAAAGTAAGACATAAAGAAGTAAGGAAAGGAAAAAGCCCAGAGGCAAAAGGTAGTCGGGATCATTTAAGTTAAGAAAAACTGTCTAGCAACAAGCCTGGCCAAGGCCAGGTGTTTATAATTAAGAATAAGCATTGGTTATGATTTATTTGGGAACTGGATGGTGGGGCCCTCAAACAAAAAGTCAAAAGAGTAAAACGTCACACTCTGTGGGGGAGTATGAACACCAGCCGTAGCCTACGCTGTGAGGAAGCTCAAGTTTCTGAATGCATGTGCCAGGACCATGAGCTGATGGAACAGGTTTTTTTTTTTTCTTTTTGGTTTTTTGAGACAGGGTTTCTCTGTGGTTTTCTCTGGAACTAGCTCTGTAGACCAGGCTGGTCTCGAACTCACAGAGATCCGCCTGCCTCTGCCTCCCGAGTGCTGGGATTAAAGGCATGCGCCACCACCGCCCGGCTGGAACAGGTTTTCATGGTAAAGGTGAGAAGGCTTCCCGGGTAGAGGAAGCTGCCTGTGCAACTCAGACGTCAGGGCGCGTGGTGAGCCGGGCATGGCAGGCGTGGCTTGAGCGAGTGTCTGGAAGGCAGGGAAAGGGTTTTCTCTTCTGAGACCCCACTCACTCATTGTGTCCCCAAGGGCACATGGACTTGGAGGGTTTGTCACCCCCAGGAGGCAGGGCTTAATGGAATTATGTTAGGTCATTGGGGACATGGCCTTTAAAGGCACACTAGGACCTATCCCTCCCTCCACCCCTTCTTTCTTCCTTCCTTTTCTTCTCTTCACGTCTTTTTTTTTTATTTTGGTGTGGGTATGTGTATGAATGTTGATGTGTACCATGCTGCCTCTGTGGAGGTCAGGGGGCAACTTTGTGAGTTGGGTCTCTTCTTGCACTTAAAAACAAATCGTGTGTATGTGCACACACTTGGGAAGAGAGACAAAGACACAGAATGAACGTGGGCACCATGCACATGTGAAGGTCAGAGGGCACCCCCAGACTTTGCTCCTCACCTTCCAAATTGTTTGGGACAGGATCTCTTGTTCGCTGGTTTTGGTTCTTAAGCCAGGTTGGCTGGTACCCAGGCTTCCAGGGTTTCTCGTTTTCTCGTTTCTCCACCACCAGTCTTGCAGTAGGCACGCTGGGATTTACAGATGCATGCTATCACATCTGGCTTTGTGTGGTTGCAGGGAAGGGGTTCAGAATCAGGTCCGCATGCTCGCGCAGGAGCAAGTGCTTAACCCACTGGGTCATCTCAGTGGTTCCATGGTCTTAAGGAGGGTCCCCGTTGCTGTGACCACGACCAAAGAAAGCAGCCTGGGGAGGAAAGGGTTTATCTGGCTTCTCTTCCATATCACTGTTCATCATCGAAGGCAGTCAGGACAGGAACTGAAGCAGGGCAGGATCGTGGATGCAGGAGCTGATGCAGAGCCCATGGAAGAGAGCTGTTTACTGGCTTGTCTCCTTCAGCCTGCTTTCTTGATCCCACTCAGAATAGGCTTGGCCCTCCGTGTCCCCCATCCTTCACTAAGAAAATGCCCTACACCATAAGGCTAACACTAAGAAAAGGGCCGGCAACCTTATCATATGGAGGCATTTTCTCAATTAAGGCTCCCTCCTCTCAGATGACTTTAGCTTGTGTCAGGTTGACATAATACAAGCCAGCACACCAATCTTATACCTCGTTTTGAGGCAGGGTCTCTCTTGTTTCTGCTGCTGAAATGTACACAGGGCTAATTGGTCCATGAGGTTGTGGCCAATTTTCCCGTCTTGTCTCATGTCTCACCACCGGATTGCTGGGATTCCAGATGCTACCACATCTGACTTCTATGTCAGTTCTGGAGTGGTTAGGTTTACTCAACAAGCCATCTCTATGACTCCCTTACCCCCTTTCCTTCCTGGCCATTATAATGTGAATAGGCCTTCATCATCTGCTTCTGTCGATGGACTGGAATTAAAAAAAAAAATCCTAAATAAAATATCAATAGCAGAAAATAGCAGAACTTGAAGAAGTGATGTTAAGTTTTGTGAAGCTAGACACATTCATTGCTGTCTCCAGAAGGGCCTGGTGTCAGATATGTGGGTTGGTCGTTGGCTCATTCTGTGATAAGCAGCTATGAACAGCTGAGGGAGAGGCAGACACACAACCTGTATGAGGTGCCATGCCGTGGGACTGTACAGACAGATGCCCCTGGAGTTCCGTCCATAGGTTCACACTAGGAAGTGTGGTGATGGTTGGGTCCCTCAGGTTAGGTTGATTAGGTACAGGAGTGAAAGGGAGAGTTAGGAACTGGGGTGTGTGGTGTGGAAGATGAGGGTGGATCCAAGCCTGTCTCAGTACCTCGGTATATTATCATAAAAGGGAAGGTTGGGAGAGGAGTAGGTTTCATTGCTGATTGTTTTGTTTTTCGAGACGGGGTTTCTCTGTAGCTTAGAGCCTGTCCTGGAACTTACTTGGTAGACCTCGAACTCCGAGATTGCCTGCCTCTGCCTCCTGAGGGCTGGGATTAATGGTGAACACCACCAAAAAGACAATTTAGTACTAGTGTTAGTCTTAGAGCCTGGTTTTTGGCCTGCGTTTTAGCATGCCAACTCTGCCCTTAGTAACGCAGTAGAAAATGACTTGACATTTATTTAGGTCATTGGCAGTGTTAATGGTTGTCCACAAACCAAACTGAATTTCTTGGCAGGAAAGATTCAATTTAAAAAGTTTGATTTTTTTTCTTCCAGAAGGTGTACTGTGTACACACAAGGTTTTGTTTTGTTTCTTTCAAGACAGGGTTTTTCTGTGTAGCAGCTCTGGCTGTCCTAGAACTTGCTTTGTAGGCCAGGTTGGCCTCGAACTCGCAGAGATCCGCCTGCCTCTGCCTCCTGCGTGCTGGGATTAAAGGTGTGCACCACCACACCTGGCTAATACACACACGTTTTAAACATTATCATTTCCTTGAAAATTGGAGGTGTGTTAAATATGTTGATAAATTCAGGCCCACCAACCACTCTGAATGCAGCAGGAAGTGGGGGCAAACAAAGACAGCTTACCTTCAAGTCTACCCTCTTGATGTTCGAGACCTGCCATTTGGGTGTAGAAACTGCTCTTTTCTTAAGTTAGGGCCCCAAACCCAGACAGTCTGATACTTTTCCACACTCCCAGTCAGTCAGGTTGCTGAGGTTAGAGAGTCACCTGAGCGCAGAAGTCTTGAGGCCAAACTGGGCGATAGGCTTTTTAAAAATTAAATTTTCTTTCCCGGCTCTGCTCTCTGAGCTCTTTCCTCTGGGGATCACAGATCATCCATTCATCTGGGTCCAGGCTGGAAACTGAATCTGGGTCCCAGTCCTGACCCCATATCATTACCTGTTTTTTTGAACAAAATCCTCAGGGGATTCTTGTACACTTCAAAGTTTGCGAAGGGCTGTGTTAAAATAGTCGAAAGGTTTCTGAAGTGTGCTTGTTTGGGATCAGAGTTTTATTAGAGCAGCTGGGGTTAAATCGGATGAAGGCTGGCAGGTGTGTCGCACTGGCCAGAGCAGTGCTGGATACTGGGGTCAAGTTACAAATCAACCCTAAGACTTTCTCCAGAAGTACGGTACCCCATAGGTGCCCTCTTCAGTATTGCTGGGAAAAGAACCCCCCACCCTGTAAGCTGGTGTGTATGCTGGCATGGAATAGAAGGCCCTAATTTCTAAGAAAAGGGTAAGTTAGTGAGTAGAGGGAAAGACTTATTCCCCCTACTGCGATAATACAAATAAATAAAATATAAAAATGGGAGAGGGTGGTCAGGCTGAGAGCCTGATCACCATGGAGCGGGTGTAGACATTGGCAGAGATTTGTCCTGCCATGATGCTGTTTGGTGTACGATGGTGCGCTTGTTTGGAAAATATTGCCCAAAGATCTCAGAACTGTTTGCTGCTTTTCTCTTGTCGGAGCGATGAGAAAATTGCTCGTGTGGGAACTCGAGAAGTGGGGATTTGTTAATGCCTCCTCTGAGACGGGTTTGTATTCAGAGCTGTTTATGAACTGCCACCGACCATTTCCAGCTAAAACATGGGGCTGTTAAGTCAGGCCGCGGCGAAGTCTGGGAGGACGCATGCGCACAAGCTCCCAGGCTGCCACTGGTGTCTCCGGCCTGTATGCTGTGGGTTTCTGTCTTTTAAAATCGGTGGCTTGGTGTGCGTGAACTGAAAGTACTCTGGTTCTTGTGCGAAGACCCTGTTTGGAAAATCATCTCCCTTTTAAGGATCTCCAGAAACCCCAGCTTTTCAGGTATCAGAGACAGTCACTCTTCTGATGGTGCAGCTGGACACTCGGTGTCATACACTTTGTTCTTTTGTGACCTGTGTCACTCTGGGTGGTGCAGTTAGTTCATCATTGATAGATCATGGACACAGTGGTTGTTTTTCCATGAAGAGTGGCAGATTTCCCCGCTTTCCACCCTCCTTCAGACCTGTACAAGATGGTGATCTGGGTCCAGAGTGCAGCCTGTGGCTGCGAACCGTGGGTGTTAAATCTTCATTCAGGGTGGGTTTTTTTTTTTTTTTAATGAATCTGGATGTTCTCTAGCAGAGGTTCTCGACGGGGGAAGACATTTGACAAGGTCTGGAGGCAGTTTTAGTTCTCATAACTGGAAGACAGGAGTTGTGTTAGCACCTTGAAGATAAAAAGCAGGGATGTTGTTGTAGCCCTGTAGTGACAGGATATGAGCACCCATGGGGTTGTCCAGCCCCCAATGTCAATGGTGCCTTGGTAGAGAAACTCCGCTTGAACAATAGCGCCGGTTTTAGTGGCTGGATAAGACTAGGTAAACTTCAGAGACTATGCAGTGGCTGGGCAGTGGTGGAAATGATGTCGCTTGAAGACATTGTGTTGTGTACTGTCATGAGTGACCCAAGTGTGTGAGAGAACTCCACGATTCATCGTTATTCTTTTTCAGCGGATAGATGAGTGCATTGGTTTGACTTGAACTTAGCAAAAGTTGCTTAAGTTTGGGGTGACTGGGATTCCATGACCCTTTGTAGGAAGTGACAGGCTTCTCGAAGAGAGTCTTTAGACGGCCACGTCTCTGGTCAGCCGGTTTACTGTCTTCATTGTGGTTTATTCTTGTTGATGTTCTCCTGCCGTTTCCTTTCCTTTCTGCCTCAGCCATTCTCGGACCCTCCCTCACCCTTCTCCTATCTCGCCGACAGTGTGGTCAGTTCTTCCTTCACTGTGTCCGTCTGCCTTGACTTTTGCGGAGATAGCCCTAGGGGTTCATGATGCTGAAGCGATCCATTCTGAGGACCTCGTGGCTGCTAGGAGATTTCTCTAACAGAAGAAACTGACTTACTCTCGGTTGGCCTGCCTTCAATGCGCATTGTAAATTATAAAGATTTAAGAATTTAAAGGCAGAGCTTTAGTATGTCCACGTAGCTCAGGGGTGGCCTTGAATTTATAATCTTCCTGTCTTTAGTCTCCTGAGTGCTGAGATTTCAGACTTGTTTCCTGCCCTGCACTTACTGTTCTGACAGCCACAGCTATGCAACCTTCTAACCTCTTTTCCAGGTTAGAGGACCCAACTGACTTTCTCCATTCTCCCTCCGGCACGTGACAGCACCTTTTATTCTGCGCTCACCAAAGAGTGGTAGGAGAGGGTTGTGGAGCCTCAGGGCTGAGGGGCTGAAGCTGAGCACAGCAGGCCTTCAGAACTGAAGAGCCTATTGGCTGCAGCATGTCAGATCTGCTCTAGCGAGTAGAGGAATTCCCTCCCCGGCAGTCCATTTCCTGGTGAAAAAAAGAAAAACAGGCTGACTTCTCGTGGTTTGACTTGCTAAGATGATAGGCTTTCTTTTGCCTTATTCGCCAGGAAAGAATGTGGTTTTTGAGCCAAGGCCGCGGATTCCTGGTTCCTGGTGAACTCTGAGATGCCTTCTCTGTGGAAAGACACTCTTGAGCAAATGCTCGGCAGAGTATCTGTCTGGGTAGAGACTGTTTCAGGAAATGTTGGTAAAAACCCTGTTTCAGTTTGTGGAATGGGGGGAGCCTTGCTGTTTGACCTTAAATTTTCAGCTTCAGTCTTTTACATCTTTTAGTCCTTTCTTTTTTTTTGGGGGGGGGTCCCAACTTCAGCTGTATTTGTAAGACACTTTTTGCAAAGTCCACATGCAAATAAATCTGTTGCAAGTTGATAATGCGTGGGATGCACCTAACCAGTTGACCCTCAGCTTAGCGGTCCCGCACACTGCAGGACCTCAGTTGCTTTCTACCTCCATCCCAGAGCAGACCAAGAGTGGTGGTCACTGCCAGTGCCCAGCATTAAGAGAGGCCTACATTACATATCTCCATGCTGGGGGGAAAAAGATTTTCAAGAAGTCAAAATTTGATAGAATGGTTTTTGCAGTGTTGCTAAGTTGGAACACACTATGTAGTCTCCAAGTAGAAATCTTTATGCACAGTGTGGTACTGATGAGACCCGCGGAGCCAGGAAGAGACCCACCATTCATATAGCCAGCCTCGGGATTGGACATGGAGCTCTGGTTAGAAACTGCAGTGTTTCTACTCACTGTCCAGTTCAGAAGGAGGCTTCAGGATTTCTAAAGACACCATCCATACTGAAGACTGCCCAAGTGTTAAAACCTAGCTCTGAATGTCATTCCAGGCATAGATACAGTCTCTGAGCCATGCCTAGGAAGGAGAGACTTGTGGGATTTGGGGAACAGAACTACAGGTACCTCCAGGACTGGAGAGCAGAGATGAAGTAGGGAATGAGAACCGTGGTCTGGCATGGCCCCCGAGGACTCAGGAGGTTAACGTGTCAGTATAGGAATAATAGTTGGGTGAGGGACATCAAGGACAGTGGATAGGGGAAGCAAATGCCACAGCACAGGGCTGCCTGCAGTACCTGGTCATAGTCAGAGGTCAGGAAGTCGTCTTCAGACCAGCCTGCCAAGGTCCAAATCCCAGCTCCCCCTGCTAATTCACTGTATGATTTTGGATATTTACCTGGCCATTCTGTGCCTTGGTGCCCATATTGTAAAAGGAATATATTGATTATAGTATTTTCCTAGTTTGTGGCGTTCTTTTTTTTTTTTTTTTAGATTATTTTATGAGTGTTTTACCTGCTGTGTATTTTTGTGTACTGCTTGTGTGCCTGAGCCTGGGGAGGACAGACAAGGGAGTCGGATCCCTTGGAACTGGAGTTGTAGATGGTTGTGAGCTGCCACATGGGTGTTGGGAATTGAACTTGGGTCCTCTAGAAGAATAACCCAGGCGATTAGCCACCAAACCATCTCTCTAGCATCCTGTATGGGAGTTCTCATAAAGCTCAACAGATTCAGTAGTAGCATACAGTGCTTAAAACTTAACTGGCTTAGCCCGCATACTTGTTTTAAGCGAGGGACCATATTAGCTATGAATGGGTCTTTACTAGGTTATACCCAGGGCTCCACTTCTGTTATATTAATTATTTCCTCTAAAGCACAGTCGGTATTACTTTGGAATTTTGGGGAACTGTAATAGAACTCTGGAATGTCTGCAAAGGCAGTGTTAGGTAGAGGTCAGTGTGTTTGAGGGGTTGGGCTTAAAGGTTCTGCAAGGGACCAGGGAGAGGAGGTGAAGCCACCTCTACCCCTGAGAGAGACCTGAATTTCTCTAGCTGTTTGGTTACATGCCATCTTAGAGTGTAGAATGGTAGAGGGCTGAAAGAGCCTGTTAGCAGGCCTGCAGAGCTGAGGATGTACCCGAGGCAGCCCTGCCAGACTGTGTTCTACATTCCCAGCCACTGAAACACAGGGCCAGACGCTGGGCGGCTTCCCAGCTCCCCTGACTCACACCCTTAGAGCAAAGCTTTCTGCTTTTTCTCAAAGGGAATGTCCAAAATACCAGGCACACCCATGTTTAATAAGTAGAAAACCATCTTAATATGAAGCCAAAAAAGAAGAGTTTGGGAAGTATTTGCTATGGCTAATTAAGATAGATTTTTTTTTTCCCCTCACAGATAACCTGAGTCCTATAACTTAGGTAAATAACATTCTTGGGCAGAGAAGCCTTTAGCATGTACTTCGTATTGGACATTCTACAGCGTGTTTTTTTTTCACTCAGTCATCCGGGTATTAAAGCATTGGTTAGTACTTTTCTCTGCAAATGGCTGTGCTTTGGGTTTTTTTGGAGTAATTTCTCTATAGCTTTTCCCCTTCTTGCCAGGTTTTCAAATCTGGACTAATTTCTATTTCTGAGCTGCGTTGCTGAAAAGAGTAGTTGAAGGATGTATCTGAAGTCGGCACACGGGTGTGTTTCATAATTGTGCTGTTTCATAAAAGTATTTAAAATACCGTCTTCCTGAATCTGGAAGATTCTGAGTTGGCTTACAAACAGATTTTGAGTGTTTCAAGTTGGAGGCAGATGGCAAATTGATCTGTAGCTTATATAAGAGCTTGTGTTGCTTTTACCTGATGTAAAGCTAAGTTGCTTAAACCACGAAGCTGGAGTTGTTCTGCCCCCGCCCCCACTCTCCCACAATCTGTTCTCCATGTCACTAAGCCTTGCATTTTTAACTGCTAAATTTTTATTCTTATTTTTCTATGACTCCTTTCCCCATCCTCCTGGCTACTGTCTTCAATTCTCCACATTTCTCGTTTGGCTCTTTGTAACTGCCTCTGGATGGCTAGTCTTACCACTGAGCTCTGCTTCTGTATCCCTTCTTGGGGGTATGGTTGTATCTCTGGGTCTCCCTTCCCTCCCTCCCCCCCAGAACTCTCCAACTGTAGCGTGGTCAGAATCTGCTGCAGGGTTGCCTAACACGGTGTGATGCAGCCATCTTGCATGCAGGGCTGGCTTGTCATTGCCAGGCTTCACTAGTGAAGGGCACACCTGTCTGTGTGGCCTGGTGTGAGCCTCCAGCTCCCTTCTTCCTCTGCTGCCCCCACCCACTTCTGTAGGAACACGGAGGAGCTGAAGATCTGTTGCTTGCATGACCTTGCCTTTCCAGCCTGCCTTTTAGCTCAGCTGCCACTGCCATGCAGCACAAATATCATCTGGCCGAGGTGAGTACTATTCTGTGCTCACTGCCATTTGTTGAAAACGGTGACAAGAAGAGAGGCCTTCCGCTGTCTCCAGAAACAAGATATGCCGCACCTCTTTATTTCTTCCAGAGCAGTGAAATAAATCTTGTCTGAGCTGTGATTCAGTTAGAAAGGCAAGATGGGCTCCTGGCAGTCTTTCAGAGATGCCCCTCCCCCCCTGGGAGGGTACTCAAGGGCTTGTCACTTATTCACTCACCCTCCCGCTGGCAGCAGGTCCTGCTTACTTGGCGGCTTGTTAGACTGTGCTGAAATCCTGTCCCTAGGGGCAGCCCCACTCCAGTTAGTCCTGGAGAACCCTTGCCCAGCTGCTCCGAGCTCGCTCGGCCGTGTGTGCTGTCCTTGGCCGGTTCCCTTCTCCCTCTTGAGGACCCCTCCCTTCTTGTCTTGGGACTTTCCTTCTCCAGTTTTGAACATGGTCTTCTCGGCCTCCCCCATCTGTCTGATGGGAGTTCAGGCCTGCGACTTTCAGATGTTGTTGGTGTATCTTAAGAACTATTCTGGGAGCCAGTTAACAATGCAGATTCCTAGACGCCATCTGCATTAGTTACTGTTCTATGGCTGTGGTAGAACACTGTGAGCATCGGGGCTGGAGAGATGGCTCTGTGGCTCAGAGCACCAGGGACCCAGCTCCCACGCGGAAGCTCACAGCCACGACACTTCAGTTCCAAGGGATCAGAAACCCTCTTCTGGCATCCTTGGATACCAGAGAGACAGGGTACAAAGGCATATACACAAGCAGAACACCCATACACATACAATAATTAAAAATAAAACCCTACCACAAGGAAAGAGAACTTCAGGAAGAAAGTTTATTTTTGGTTCCATAGGGTTAGAGTCTCCATAGTGATGGAGAAACGTGGTAGCAAGAAGCAGGTCTGGTGGCCAGGGCAGGAGGCTGGGCACTTACATCTTCAAAATAAGCATGAAGCAGAGAGCAAATTTCAAGTGGTACCAGGCTTTCTCATCTCGAAGCCTGCCCCCAGTTAGCATCTTTCCTTCAGTAAGGCTGTATCAACTAAACTTCCCAAAGCAACGGAGGACCAAGTGTTCAAATGCCCGAGACTATGGAGGCCATTTCTTACTCAGATCACTACACCATCCGAAGAGGGTCTGCCTCAGAAGACAGCAAGCTGTGTGAGGTATTAAGTGTACCTCTGGTGAGAGTTCCTGGCCTTTTGGACTGGTACTGAGCTTGGATGATAGCTCCTGTCTAGACTTTAAAAACAAAGTTTTTTTTTTTTGTGGGAATTTCAAAAGTTGCATTTCTCTCACAATCTCATACATGGGTGAAATAGTGTGATCATGTCTACTCTCTACAATCCTCTTATCTGCCTTCCACTCCCGCCAAGCTCCCTTCCCCCTCCAACAAGTTGTCTTCCTGTTTTTGTACACTCTGTGTGTGTGTGTGTGTGTGTGTGTGTGTATGTGTCTTCTGTGGTATTTATATAGGTTATGGGTTGCTTGCATGAGCGTGGGTGGGAGGGGGTATTTATTTGAGTAAGACATGGGTACCACAGCTTGTTATGTCCAGGAAACAGTTTCACAGAGCTTCTTGCCATCTTCCGGCTCTCTATTCTTATAACCCTCTCTTTTGTGATGTTTCGTGGGCCTTGGAGGGGGTTATGTAGCTGCTTCTACTGAACACTCAACAATCACTTGCCTCATCATTTTGACAAGTTATGAATCTCTGAAGCATCTACAGAGACTGCTCCGACTGAGGTTGCATGTACCACTAACTCATGGGAACAAGTGTGAATGTTGAGAAGGCAGTTTGACATCATGCTCATTTAGCAAAACAACAGTAGTAGGTACCCCTGAGTGCTCCAGGTTTATAGTACCAGCAATGACTTCCTTCCTATGGAGTCAGTCTCAAATCCAATCGGGAAGCAGAAGCGTTCCTGGCACTACTGAGACAGTTGGCATATCTTGCCTGGCAGGTTGGTATTGTTGTTTGCAGGTCTTACTGATGGATAAGACCATTGACTTCTTCCCAGCAGGCTTCCCAACACCTTTAGACACCATAAAACCTAGCCATCTGGGAGGGAGATCCCAGCTCAGACCCAGGTTGACTTCTCTGTGTATGTGTGCATGCATGTGTATATGTGTAGCTTACATTTGAATTCATTTACAAAATAGTAGGCTTGTATATTGCTTTCAAATACCCTTAGTTGAAGCCGCAAAACAATCCCACACCAGTTAAGAATTAGGGATAATAAAAAGGGTTATTTATTTGAGGGGAAAAACTTAGAGATCACAGTCCCAAACAACAGTCCTCTCTTTGCAAAACAAAAAACAGTGTAGCCTACAGAACGGGAGCCGGAAGCAAGAGAGAGCGCGCCCCTTCCGCTGCTTTTTAAAGTATAAGAGGCCATGCCCCATGGGCTCGTATCTTAAAGGCTGAAGGAGCAGAAGGAGCTCCTGCAGCACCTCCCCTTTTGTTTAAGTAAGAGAGTTCCAAACCCCATACGGAACAATATACACTGGGAACAGATATCAAGTATAAGATTAGAATTACAATCAGCATAAGCAATATTAATCAAGGAACATATGCTAAATGTTTTAAAAAACATTCTATCCTATGGAGTCTAAGTCTTGTATAGGAAATGGCTTGGCTAGATCTTAAGAGTACAGTAACTACGACTATCTAATCTTCTACCTCATCAAAGGCCTGAAAAAGGAGATAACGTTACTTGAGCAGGCAGGAAGTACAATCAAGTAACTTCCAAAGCGAGCAATATATGACGAGACAATTAGCTACCTGAGCAATCACCCAAAGTCTCATTTTGCAACATTGAATCAACCAACTTTGGCTAAGGCCTAGTGTAACTGACAGACCATTTTCAGAGGCAGGAAAATTTTCAAAACCATTTTACCCTGTCTTGGCAAGATTTGACAATCCTGCTTATCCATTTCCGGATACCATGTAACTTGTCAGTGGTTGAGGCATTGTCAGTTCCTTGCCCAAAGGTCAGTTTTACCAAGAAGAAAACAAGCTCCAAGTGGAGTGTCTTCAGTGCTCAACATTCTCTCGGGAATAGATTGGTGCTGTCAGAAGCAATCATGTCTCATGTCAACAGAACCCTAAGTTATTTAAATGCCATGTTCCACAGATCCTTGAAGTGGTTGAAGTTTACCTATCTAGACAGAATACAATCTCTATGTATCTAAAGAACCGAATTGATCTGATTGTATGTACAACAAACATGAACAACTATTGACCTATAATAATGTGAAAATATACCCTAAAAGTTGTATCAATGTACAAAATGTCCTAAACCCAGGTGGAAACATGCATATATTCAATCTGACAAAATAACTTTGTATATATGTACAAATAATGTAAACAAAAGTAACAAATATAATTTGAACTTGTATCAATATACAAAAACTATACCAATGTAAATTATCCATAA
The DNA here is from genome assembly GCF_000317375.1 of Microtus ochrogaster. Taxonomy (NCBI): domain Eukaryota; kingdom Metazoa; phylum Chordata; class Mammalia; order Rodentia; family Cricetidae; genus Microtus; species Microtus ochrogaster. Next base: position 53,226,456 of record NC_022020.1, read on the forward strand.
ATAATAGCTCACAAGTCTTAGTGTTAGTTAACTCTCTTACCCTGTCTTTTCCGCTATTTGCCCATTTCATTTCTCTTAAACCTTTCCACCCCCTACTTTGTACTGTAAGGCTCATGCTGTTTCTCTTCCCTTAAGGCTTCTTCCCCCTCTTCAGCTCCTTCCTACCATCTTGGCCTCTCCACGCACTCCAAGTTGAAATGCATAAATCTGAAGATTCCAAGCTGGGATCTGCAGCATGCATTAGAAATGCTACGTGTCACTTGTCTTTCTGGGTCTGAGTTACATTGCTTCGACTACTTCTCCAGCTCCATCCCTTCTCCTGGAAGTTTCATATTTCTCATAGCTGAATAAAATTCCATCGTGTATGCGCGCCACATTTTCATATCCGTCCATCAGCTGAGGGTCATCCAGGCTGATCCCATTTCCTCGCTATTGTGACTAGAGCAGCAATGTACATGACTGAGTAGGTATCAAGTCTACGGAGTCTCTTGGGTATATGCTGAGTGGGGTAGCTTTCTGAGCATCTTCCACACTGATATCCATATCGGCTACCCTGGTTGATGCTCCTACAGACAGTAAGAGTTCCTCTGTCTCCACATTATTGCCAGTATTTCTTCACATTTGTTTTCTTGATGATCGCCATTCTGATGAGCATGCGCTAGACTCTCAAAATAGTTTTGATTTGCATTTGCCTGATGGCTGAGGGTGTTGAACACTTCTAAAAAATGTTTATTATCTGTATTTCTTTGAAGAATTCCCTATTTAGTTCTTTGGCCATTTTTTTTCATTGGGTTGTTTGCTTTTTTGATATTTTTTGAGACTTCTCCCACCATCTTTTCTGATTTATTTTTAGCACTCTTACTCATTTCTTCTCTGGACCCAGAAACACAGAAGCCATTCTGCTAGTCTTTTTAGTTCACCATGCTCATCTCTTTTCATGACTATACCCTTGAGGGCACAACCTGCACTTCCCACACCCTGCATGAAGCTCTACACACTCAGGTCTGTGCAGCAGTCTTTTTTTTTTTTTTTGGATCATAGCTTCTTTATGGGCAGCAGGGGCCACAGGACTCAGCCAGG